>NC_041214.2:81885677-81912329 GCF_002837175.3 Physeter macrocephalus | reverse complement strand
CATGAACCCGTGTCCCCTGCATCGGCAGGCGGACTCTCAACCACTGCGCCATCAGGGAAGCCCCTATGCCAATTATATCTTAATAAAGCTGGAAAAAAGATAATACTAGTGTAGAGATGAACTCAATAAGTTTGTTAAATAGTCATCTCAGTATCAAATTATAGCTGGTGTTTATCAATGAAATGATAGAGATGTAAAAATAACACCTGTATGGTAAGATTAAAGATGCTTCTGAAGATTACAACCCAAAACCATAAAAAAAAAAAATTGAATTATGGCAGAAAGAAAGGATAAGAAAGCTGTGTTCCAGTCCTGGCATTAACAAACTTGACCTTGAGCAGCTCACTTTCTATCCCTGGTCTTGATTTTCACACTCAAACATGAGTGTCTTGGTCAAGATGATCTACTTAAGTGGTTCTAGCTCTGTAGTTCTGCATTGCTGTTAGCCACCCAATTAAAACAAAACTGGGTTGTTTATATAGCAAATAACAATAGAAACCCAAGGGGTGATAGCAGGAGAACAAGAGAACGTTTGGTGCTGTAGACTCCAGAGGACAGTGATATAGACTCTTAGACTCCTTGAATGGGAGGCTGCTTTCCTTTGACCGGTGGGAACCCTGAAGCTTAAACAGAGAAAGGGATCATTTAAAGCAATGGTACTTAACCAGGGGTGATTTTGTCCCCCAGGGAATATTTGGAAATGTCTGGAGACATTTTTGGTTGTTACAGCTTTGGGAATAGGCATACTATTGGCATCTAGTGGAAGGAGACCAAGGATGTTGCTAAACATCCTTTAATTCACAGAAGAGCTCCCCACAACAAAGAGCTATCCAGCCCCAAATGGCAATAGTGTGAAGGTTGAGAGACCCAGAGTTCCAACACACAGCTAGTTGTCTGTTTATGTGTCAGAGGTTATATTAATAAATATACTGTGAATAATTTAAATCACTCGTATTTTGCTTGTCATGATGGACCAGAGACTGAAAATTCATGATAGTGCCAACTCCAGTTAGCTTTCTATTATATAACACACTGGGTTCAAGAGTCTGGTCAAACAAACTTTATCAGGACAAACTTCAAGCATGTGGAAATATGTTTCAACTCTAGTTGAAAGTACAAGAGATCATACAGAAGAATTAAATATGCCTCTAAAAATAGTTCTGTAATTATCAGAAACTACATTAATAGAGGGATTCTATAAAAATGGATAATACAACGAGTTGGTCTAGACCTAGGCAAAGAAGAATATAATAGAACAGTTAAGGATGCCAGTAACAGTCCTAAAGCCTCATTCCTCACCTCACCCCGCCCCCCTTATTCCAGCCAGGTTTGGGTTCCTTCTTGAAGAACTTAGTTCTTGGATTCTGAGGGTATCACCCAAGATCAATTCAAAGAAATGTGTCTGTAGGAAGTTATACGAGGTGTGGCCGTGGGGAAATCAGGGAATGACAATAATTTTCACAGATCCAACGAGACTTCATTGACACTTGGGGAGACCACAGAATGTTAGAGCTAGAAATAAAGGAGAGATTATTTGTTTTAATGACCCTAATTTTCAGACGAGGAAACAGAGGTCCTGAGATGGGGGATGGAGGAGAGTGACTGGTCCAATGATAAGCAACAAGTTATGGCAGAGCTAGAATCCTGTTCTCATGGATAACCTGACCTTCATTAGATGGATGGTAGATATGCAGATTAAGTTAATAGATACTCTACCTACTCTACACAGTCTTCGTTGGGTTTTGTATATGTATTTGATTTTACCCACATAGTAGAAAGCATTTGACTTCATTTGACTGAAAGATATTCCAGGAGATTGGAAGTCTGAAAAGAAAAACAAGTTTCCCAAGGTCACAGAACTATCAAGTGGCAGAGCCTGAATTTAAAACCCATGCCGTCTCATTCCAAGTGCAAGATATTTAACTGGTTGGGTGACTCATTGTGTCAGGGGGAGTGGCAAGGTAGAGGAAAGAAGGCAAGGATTACCATTACCAGATGAAAAAACCAAGGACTTTCCCTGACAAAAATATAAAGACACAATATATGAGTTTAGCAAAGAAACCAGCCTTACCTGTTTTTGATATCCACCATATTCTCCTTCAATTCCTCGTCCCATAAAGTAGCTGATAATATCTCAAGTGGACCTTTCAGTATAAATATCACTTTAACAAGGAGATAAACTACTGGAAAGAGTTTTCCAAAAATTCAAGACAGAAACTCTGTCCTATGTATGGCCGTAAGACATTTTTTAAAAACCTTAACTGCCCCGAAAAATGGGTAATCTAGGACATATTTATCCTTTCTGGGGTCATGACCCTTTTGAAAATCTGATGAAAGTTATCAGTGTTCTCAGAAAAACGCATACATTTGCACACAGTTTTGACACATTTTCACATACAAACAGTCCATGGAATCCCCAGAAGCCTATCAATGGACTGAAAATTTTTAGGTAAAGAATTTTTAAGAACAAGCTCTGCCATTAGGTAGATGTATGACCTTGAAAAACTTAAATGTACTTCAGTGTCTCAGTTTCTCCACCTATAAGAAGGAAGATATACATGTTGGCCAATCAATCATTCTATGTCGCTGATGGATGCAGCAGAGTACAGTGGAAGGTATTTTAGGAGTCAGGAAACCCCATTTGCCATTGCAGATGTGTGATTCAAGGAGGTTTATTTTCCCTCTCTGGGGCTTAGTCTCTGCCAATTTTAGAGTGAGGAATTAATACATGATGACCTGGAAGGTACTTTTCAGCTCTAATGTTTTGAGATTCTTAATTCGAGAAGGAGAAATGTGGGGCTGGAAACAGCTTTATCTCGCTAATAAGCATTTAGAGCTAGATTCACCTGCTCTAAACAGAAATCCTGCTGGACCTCTCAAGTCACCACTTATGTAGACAAGACATCGTGTTTGCTCCTGGCTAGGTCCTAGGGTGTGACAGTTGAGTAGTGTTGCTAGTAGTGGATATCAGTTTTTTGATCACTTCCATTGCCAAGCTTTGGGGCCATAAACCCCTAGAGGATTGAACCCTATCAGCAGTCATATCTTCATTTGTTAAAGAGCACAGTGATAAGGACAGTTGGGTTTAGGGAGAGAATGGGTCAGGAAATAACTTCAGAACAAGAGGAAACTAAACAGCTGTTTCTTGGATGTAGGGGTGTTATAGCCAATACTTTCAGTGTTGGAAATCAATGTAAACTCCATCTTCTTAAGCAACCAAGTGTTTGCAATCAAGGAGTCTTCCCCAGGCACAAAAGCCTCAGAATAAATCTTTCTTATCTTGGGAAAGATCACACCCTATACTCACATTCACTGGTAACATTTCTAAATATCCGAGACCTGGAGATCTGAAGACTTGAGTTAAATTATATCTCTTTCTAAGTTCTCAAGTTACTCATCTCTACAATGGCAGGGGGCAGGAGGGTGGGGGACATGGGGAGGATAGACAAGACTACCCCTAAGGCACTTTACAGTGTATTTCTCTCAAAATGAAAATATTTCTTTAAACTTAATACCCCCAACCCCCAATTCCTTGTAAGGAACCAGACACTGGATCATATTTTTGGACTTTTTGATCTAATCATTGCTTCACTTTGCCTCTAATAAAATTGCAGAGACCACACAGCATTGAAAGTTTCTCTGAAATGAAAAGAAAATAAAGAGCTATAACATACTCTAATACTGATAGATGTCCTTCCAAAGAGATTTCCAATCGTCTGCTCCACAGTTTACATGTTCACTCAGTTATTTAACAGACATTTTTTTGGACACCTGCTACATTCCAGAGCATTGTGAATAAGACACCATTTCTACTTTCAACATACTCATGGTAGCTAAGTATCCCATACTCATGGGATAATGGAAATACAATGTTCACAGTCCCTCTAATACAGAGTTTTAGAATTTGAAGGCACCTTAAAGGGCATCTAGTAAACCACACATTTGAAGTTTAATATTTCTTTATAGTGACCCTTCCGATGTTTTGTTATCCCGTGGGCAACTCAGATCACTGACAGTCTCACTATTTCTTGTAGTAGCCCACTTCATTTTCATGCCTAATTCCAAATTTCTTTGAAATTATTAAAGAAGAGCACAAACTATGTTCCCAGTTTTCAAAGGAAGTAAAGACGTCAATGAAGAAAGAGCTGGGAAGGGGTCATCAAAATTCTGCAGCAGGCTGCCATTCAGGGTAAAAGACAAAGGGACTCCTGACACAGAGATAAGCCCCTGCAAACTCGGCAAGTGCTTTCCCATTTCTTGTCTTGGTTTTCCCAACTCTAGAATGAAGGGGTTGGATTTTGTAAAAGGAAAGCTTTTCATTTACATGAGCATTAGTTTAGGAAGTATCAAAACAGTTCTATTTCATCACAACTAATTCAAACCCAGTGAGCCAGTAAGGGACCATGGACTTTGAGTGATCCAGCTTCTCCAGACTCTATTAAACCTGACTGAAGACTCTTTCCTGACCAATGAATGATGAGGCTTACTTTGCCCAACTGTGTACAGACCTATAGACTACTTCTCCCTTACCCAGAGAGCAAATTTCCACTCTTTCAGTAGCCCAATCACCATGAAACTTCTCTTTCTAGCACTTAAAAATCCTGAATTCCCCTTTAATAACTTTTCAGTGATTTTTTTTCAGTAGCAGTATGCTTCCTTACCTGGCAAGTTAGTGAAATTTGTAATTATTTTTCAGTTCTTTAGTGTTTTTTGTTTGTTTGTTTGTTTATTTTCAATCAGGTGGACTCTAAAATCCTACTTAGCTCTAGTGGTCCATGAATCTGTTTCTGAGGGAGCCACAGTGAAAGCCAGCTGCCAATTACTCTCTGAAAGCCAAGATGTGAGGGTCTATGGTCCCCAAGAGTCGAGAACATTCTGCTACACCTCATCTCAGTTTCTTTGCCAGGTTTTGCCTATGGGAATGGCTGGGAATGGAAGAGAGTGAGTGAGTAAGAAGTTGGTCGAGGAGAAGAAGCTACAAATACTGCTTCAAGGGGAAAACTCAGAAATCAGTGCCTGGAGTGGATCTGGACCTGGACATTCAAGCACACATTCCTACTTGACCTATTTTCCTCTCCCGGAAGGACTAGTCACAGCTTTGCACCCTCCCTCCCTGTCCTTCTACCACAAAGATCAAACAGTTTAGAGACTCAATAGTCAAACTCATTTTACAGGGGAAAAATTGTGACTCAGAAATATGAAGTGCAACATTCCAGGCTGCAGAGCTATTTGGTACAAGGTCAAGGCTAAAATATGGAGTTTCCAATTCCCAAAACAAGGCTCTTCTCACTGCTCCCTTCTCCTTCTCCCTGTTCATTTGTTTTTTAGCTACTCTCATCTTTTTTGAGATCATATTGTCTCTTGGTGGTTGTTCTTTGAAGAAGAAATATATGACTTCTCATTCACCCCTCAACCCTTTCAAGGTAAGACCACTGGGAAGAGAAAAATGCATTCAATAAGCATTGTTATCACAATTCTAATTCTATAGAAAAAACAGCTGAGAGAGGAAGAGCTTTCTTTTCCTTCTTTCCTCTTTCCTATCCTTCTCTCTTCTTCCACTGAACACAAACTTACTGAAGATGAACTATGAACCAGTCCTAGAAATAAACCCCATGTTGGTTGTTATCTAAGACTTTTATGCTTTTATGAAGCATATAGGAAGCCATGTACTACAAGAGAAGTTCAACACATGTGCTACAGTTATTCAGAGGAAGAAGACCTAAAAGAAGTGGGCTCTAGAAAACTTCATCTGGTTGGGCCTTAGAGTATAGAAGAAGCCAGGCGAGAAGAACAAAGGCAGGAGAAGTGAAAAGGGAGTAGCACTGAAGACCAAGAAAGAAACTGCTGGAAGTGTTCAAAACCAAGTGAGCCAGAGGAAGGAACACATGCAGGGGACAAAAGCAGGGAAGTAAGTGGAAGAAGAGACAAAAAAACAACATCTCCAGTCCATTTGGTGTTTGGTCTTTACAAACATACTCATGCAACTCCCTAAACACCCTCTTCACGCCCTTTTCTCCTTCCCCACTACCCAGCCCCCCACCATGCAATCTCCTGCCCTTTCTGAGGTCTCTTCTGTGCTATGGCAACCTATTCACTGGTTTTTATCTTTGGCTATATTGAAAATAATCTCATAGATTTTTAGGAAATTCTTATTTTCTCCACATTCTGTTCGGCTCTCCTCATTTCTAGGTTTCTTAGGGCCTATCATACTTATGGTCTTCTTTGTTCTCTTCCTTTTTTTCTCTGTATTTATTTGTTTTATTGTCTTTATAACAGACATAATACATTAGTACATTCTCACCACGGAAGTTAAAAAAATATAGATTATAGAGTAAGACATGAGAGACTCCCATTAACTCATTACCATTCCTCTCCTCACAGCACATTGTTAGCTAACAGCTTTCCATTGTTACTTCTACTCTGCATTTCTTTATATTTCCATTTCCTGAGAGTAAATAATTATGTAATGCCCTATGGATACACAGATTAAGTCTAAACTCCTTAACATTACCCTCAAGATGGCATATTTCCTTTCTGCCCTATTCCTATTTCCTGCCGTGAGCCTTGGACACAATAAACTACCCACAATCTTCAAAATATAGCCATATTCCCACTTTTATGCCGACTTACATGCAGTTCCTGCTTTCTGAAATTCGCTTTTCCACAATTCTGACTTCCTAAAGGGGAATTGGTCGCTCTGTCCATATTACCTTCAAAGCCCCTTGTCTAGCTGTCCACCACAGGATTTATAATGTGTAGGGCAATTGTTTGATTAATTCTCTCTCTTCCCTACAGGATGTTAGGTTTTTGAAGACGGAGTATATCTTTCTCAGCTTTGTATTCCTGTCACCTAGCAAAGTACCTGACACATCATAGATACCAAATAAATGTTGAATTCCTAAAAGGAAGATAAAGAATGAAAGAATTTTGGGGGGGCAATATGGCTGTATTGTCTTGAGGTTGTCACATTTCTAGAGGAAGACCACATCATTCTATGGGTTCTCTTTCACCCATTCACACCCCGTACTGCAGTCAGAATATTTCACCAACTGCTGTCCTGCAGTTGTTGAAACTGCAGATGTCTAGGATGTAATCAAATCTTGTTAGTCCCTAAAACTTTGAATGTAAAACCTTAGTGAACCTATTTTTCATCCTAGGTGACATGTCTGAATTCTGCAGATTTCCTTCTGATGAGAACATTGGGCACTTTAACACTTTGAGAGCAGGTGCTGAGATGTTGCTATTCCAGGTCATGCAAAACAGAGATTCTACAAATTCAGAAGTAGTGAGATGGGGGTACGACTGGCGGGCTACTGCGATGACTTCATGTTCAAGTATAAAGAGGAGACCATGTTCCCAGTGAAGGAACAGAAGATGAAGTCATCATTTTTGGCTGTGTTTGGGAATTGAAGTTGTCCGACTATATGGTGGGATATTCAATATGCTAAATATGATAGGGAATGGAACTGATTCACCAGATGCTAAGGAAGAAATATAGCCCTTCATGTTTCAGAAGTGGCATTTCTCATGGTTGCTACTGTGTCTGCTGTCCTGACATTTTATATTTCAGTGACTGGGTCTTCAAAGAAAGATTTGTCTCTAAAGGAAGCAAATGAGTTGACCACGTGCTATAAATTGTTATCAAAGCATCCCACAAATGGTAAGAACTTTACAAGACAGCAAAGGGTAATGGATGCTGCTTCATGCTAGCTCTGTCACTCACTAGCTCGGGCCTTGGGCAACTTATATAATTGTTCTATGCCCCGTTTCTCATCTGTAAAATGGGTATAATGGTAATACCTATCCCGTGAAGTTGTTAAGCTTAAATGAACAGATACATATAAAGCACTTAATACATGGAACGTGGTTATCTATTATCAGTTAGATACTATTATTCTTTTAGGTAATGTCTTTATAATCATTAAGAATTAGAGCTGTGGATTAAGATCAACCTAGGCTTGTATCTCAACTTTACCACTTAATAGCTACATGGACTTGGTAAATTAATTAATTGATAATCCTGAATGTTCTCATCTATACAATGGAAATGATGAAAGCACCTAAAGGATAAGATTTTTATGAAAATTAAATGAAATAGCATATGGAAGTGCCTGGCATGATTCCCAGTCCTCATTAGTAACATTTATAATACTCTCTATTTATCATTCAGTAACTGAGCCTCCATGGATAAAAAGACCCATCGTCTCTAAGAATCCCAGTCTAGTGTGGGAAGTGGGCGGATGGTTTTGGTGCAGCGGGGTAAGTGGAACCCTCGCAGTATGTAGGGAACACCATAAGTTCACAGAGCCAGGACGGATGCCTGTGTTACTTCTGAGTAGGAATTTTCAGAGAAGAACAAGGGCGAAAGGCTTCCTAGGCAAAATCAATTACCTAAAGCCACAGAGGACGTTTCGGTATTGATTTTCTTTGGGTTGTTTTCTGCTATTATAAATAATACTTCAATGAACAACTTTGTACACAGTCTGTATCTGTTTTTTTCCCCTTATGAGCAATTCCCAGAAATGAAACTGGCAGGTCAAATGGTGAAAGTTCTTAAGGCTTTGGCAAATATCCTATTTTCCCCCATGATGTTGTAACATCTTTAGCAATATAGGAAGGTACCCACTTCCTAAGAATCTCTATGACACTGAGTATTAAATTTAGAAAAGAATAAAAAGTGCCAACTTATTCAGCAAAAATGGCAGCTCATCCTTAATTTGCCATTCTTTAGATTCTGGCAAAGTTGAGTATTTTTCTCATACACATTGGCCATTTGCAGTTTTTCTTTGAGGAATTACTTACTCATGTCCTTTGCTAATTTTCTTTTGGATTTTCTATTTTGCATTAATGTATAAATATACATGTTACGAATATCAACACTCTGTCATGTATTGCAATATTTTCCCTAGTTTTCCTTTTAAATTTATATATGGTAGTATTATTTCAATGCAGACAATTAGAATTTTATATAATGAAATCAATTGCTCTTTTCCTTTATGGTTTCTACCTTTGCTTTTACATTTAGAGAGATCTTCAAATTCTGATAAACACTCATTTTTGTTGTTTTGGTACATAACTGTTTAATCGTTCTATTTCTCTCACTCACATGAGCGCTAATAATCTGATTTATAACACCAAGGAACAGAATCTATCTACTCTTTGGATTTCTATTCTGTTTGATTGATTGTTTGTCTACTCTTGCACTCTTATTTATCATGCAATTTTAGTATTATAATACTGGAATATGTTTTAATATCTGGTAATGGAAATCTGACTTTTTTTTTTCAATTATTTCTTGGCCATTTACTTCTCCAGCTCATTTTGTCAAATTCTAACGAAAAAATAAAAGTTGCTAGGATTGTGATTGGAATTCCAATGCATTTGTACCTTTATTTGGGGAGGAGAACTGACATCTTTACATTATTGTGTATTTCCATCAAGATACTGCTTTTTCTATTTTTATTCAGGTCTTCAATATTTCTCATTGAAGTTTTGTAGTCTTCCTCATATACATCTGGCACTTTCCTTGTTAAGTCATCTACAAGTATTTTAAGTTTTTGCTATTTTTCTTTTTTTTATTTTTATTTTTTTTCCAGTACGCGGGCCTCTCACTGCTGTGGCCTCTCCCGTTGCGGAGCACAGGCTCTGGACGCACAGGCTCAGCGGCCATGGCTCATGGGCCTAGCCGCTCCGCAGCATATGGGATCTTCCCAGACCGGGGCACGAACCCGTGTCCCCTGCATCGGCAGGCGGATTCTCAACCACTGCGCCACCAGCGAAGCCCTGCTATTTTTCTAAGTAAGATATTTGCCATTAAAATTTTCACATGATTTTGTTGATACATGGGAAAGCTGTTAAGATTTAAATATTTGAATATTCTTTTTTAACCTACCTAGTTACAAACTTTAAAATTTATATTAATGGTTTTCAAGTCATGCAAAGTTCTTTTTGGTGAGTGTGCTGATAGCCACAGAAAAGTTTCTGACTCCATTAGAGAAAGGGAGCTGTGAGAAGACTTACCTATTCTGTTCTTCAGAAGAACTAATTAACAAGCAAGAAGAGCTTTTTGCACAAAAACTTAAATCTCTGAATTCATTCTCTTAAATGGGGCAACACTTAGGAGATCAGAAGACAGACTGAAGTGGCCTTGCATCTTTAGGCTGTAATTGGTTTTATTTCCTCTGATGCAGCCCACCCAGCCTCATGGACACAGCTGTGCCATGGAATCCTTCCATTTAACCTGTTTGCAAGTCAAGATTGATTCAGACAAACAGGAGGTGATGTGGATACAGACTGTGTAGAGTTGTGGAAAAATCTATGGGTTGAGAATATGGGGAATGTTTCTGATCTCTAAATGAGTTATGTAACCTGGGTCAAATAACACTGGCAATCTGGACTTTAATAGAATATAAAGTTAGATTACATTCCTGAACTCTACATTTTTTCAAGCTCCCTATGTTTTTATACACTTTTGAATAATGAACTATGGACATAGTAACTTTTCTATACAGTATAACAATCAAATATTCTAATTTGATAACTGTCCCTTGATGAAAACCTTTCCAGGTGAAAATCTATTAATGCTACTTCCCAGTATTAGTAAACAAAACCTAACCAGGGTTTTCTGGTGTCATAGATGGGTTCTTCAACTTAACATCATTATCACCTCATCTCATCTCTGATTTCAGCCCCAGCTACAGAGGGCAGTTCCATGCCAGTTCAGATCCACCACATATTAATGGAGTCTCAAACTCATTTTATGTCTTTGCCTGCTTTCTACTTCAAGGCCTTCTCTGATGCTCCAAGAATCTGCTCAGCCTAGAGCAAGCACAGCCTGACTAAGCAGAGTATTAGGAGAGTTGATGTCCCCCAAATAATCTTCAGTTAATGGAGCCTGTGAATAAATAAATACTTTAGCTTTCTGTTCTGTTGGTAGAAAATTCTGGGAGGCATTCTGTATGTTTCTCAGGAGATCATGGTGGAAACAAACTCCCATTGTCCACAGAGGTAACCTCGATAAATCACTTTCTATTGACTCTTCTGTGCTCTGCTTCTTCGTTCTTACTTCCTGGGATCATTACCTAAATAAACTACCAGCCCTCAAATCTTTGTCTCAGTCTCTGCTTTGGACAGAATTTGAATGAAGATACTTGAGATCGTCTTTCCAGACAAGGGCAATTGCATTTTTTGGAGACATGCAGATTTAGGTGGTGTGGTCCAGGATCCAATGGGTAACAATTAGAAGTCCTGGAACATGTTTTCTCAGGAAAAGAATCCTTCATTCTTTTATGGTATCTTTCTTGTTTTTAGAATTTATTAGTAAATACAGAGCTAAAGAAGGCTGGTTTTCTCACCATTATAAAAATGAATCTTCACTCATGAAATCAATTATATATCATTGGCTTTATTCAGAGTTTTGCCTATAATTCCTTTGTCATTAAAGTAATAACCATAAGCATCTCGGTTTGTATCTTACTCATAATAATAACAATAAAATTATTTCCATTTGCTGAGCTTCTGTCTAATACAAGTTCTATGCCAATTACTTTATATATTATATTTCTAATTCTTTTAACAACCCATGTGCAAAGTGAATTTTAGTAATAAAACTGAATTTAAGCTAAGTTAAGTAAATTGCAGGAGTGAAAGAAAGAGCTAGCTGTAGATAACAAAACTATGGTCATTTTTTTTTTAAACTCAGGAATGTCAGACTCTAAAACACATGATTAATTTTCATTAGTGTTTCAATACAGATGCCTTGTCCATCTTTTATTAAATTTATTTCTAAGTATCAATATTTTATGGTTTTATTTTTATATGACTGTAAATAACATTGTTTTCCAATGGTTTATTAGTGGTATACAGAAATAAAATGGATTTTTTTTGAATTTATATTATGTGACCTTGATACATTTACTTATTCATTCTAATATGTTACTTGCTTTTATAAATTCTTTAGGGATTTCTTTATTTTAATTTATATGTTTCTAATCTTTAAATTTTTTTATTTGTTTGTTTGGATTTACTGTCCTGACTGGAGCCTCTGGAATAATATTGAATACGATTAGCAAGAGCAAACTTTCCTTTTTCTCACTTAAGAGCAAACGATTCACGTTTCATTAAGTGGAATGTTAGCTGAAAGCTGTTTTGTAGATGCCTTTTATCAGACTGGGAAAGATCTCTTCCTTCCGGGTTCCTTGAATTATTACCATAAAACGTTATTAAATTCTGTCATAGTTTTTCAACATCTATGCAGATGAGAACGTTATTTTTTTTCTTTTATTCTGTTAAGGTGGTGAATTAAATTGCTTGATTTTTCAAATTTTGGACAAACCTTGAATTTCTGGGGTAGAATAACTTAGTCATCGTATGTTGTTAGTTTATATACTGAGAGATTTGATATGCTAATATTTTTGTTAGGATGTTGCATCTATGTTCCTGAGAAAGATAGGTGTGAAATTTTCTTTCTTTTTTTTTGTAATGTTTGTACCACATTGCTGGCTTCTTACAATGATTTGGGGAGAGTTCTTTCCTCCTCTACACTCTGAAAGAATTTATGTAAGATTGGTATTATGTCTTGCTTAACTGTTGACTGGAGTCACCACTATCTGACCTTGAGTCTTCTGTGTGGGAAGGTCTTTGATAACAAATTCAAGTTATTTATTAATTCAGGGCTATTTAAACTTCTTATTTCTCTAAGAATCAATTTTGGTAAACTATATTTTTCTAGGAATATGCCAATTTCATCTATGTTGAATTTATTGGGATAAAGTTGTTTATAATATTTCCATATTATCCTTTTGCTATCTTTAGGATCTGTTGTGACACTCCTTCTTTAATCCTTGATATCAGCTTTTTTGATTTTTCTTTTTTTTCTTGATTACTCTTGCTAGTGGTTTAACAATTTTTTTTTAATTGTACATAAAGAACCAACTGTTGACTTCTTAAAATTTCTCTAATGTAGATTTCTGCTCATATCTTAATTCTTTCCTTTTACCTACTTAGGCTTTAATTTGCTCTTCTTTTTCTATCATCTAAATGAGACATATGTCATTTATTTTAAACCTATCTTTTTTTCTAATATAGATATTTAAAGCTATAAATTTCCCTCTGTACTACTTTGACTACATCCCAATTGTTTGTCATTTCTGGTGCCCTTTATTATTTCCTATATATATGAGTTTCTATCTGGTATAATTTCTTTTGGCTTGAAGAATTTTCTTTAACTTTTATTTATTTATTTATTTTTGGTAGTTCAGGCTTGCTAACAACAAATATGCCCACTTTTTGTTCTGCTGAAAATATCTTCATTTTGCCATTGTTTTTCAAAGATATTTTCATTGGATATAGAATCCTGCTTTAACAGGGTTTTGTTTTGCTTTTAGTTAGTTTTGTTTATTTTTTGGCTGTCTAAAAGATGCTTTTCCATTGTCTTTTGGCTTCTATTATTTTCTAATGAGAAGGCAGCCATCATTAGTATTGTTTGTTCACTAAATAAAGTTTTTCCATTTTCCTTGTTGGCTTTAAAGGTTTTTTATTTCTGGCTTTTATAAATGTATTTATGATATGCTTAGGTGTGGTTTTCTTTGTATTGTTTTCTGCTTGGCATTTTCTGAGTTTCTTGAGAATTTGAAAGTCAATGTTTTTCATGAAATTTAAGGAAATTTCAGCTGTTACTTATTTGAATTGTTTTTTCACTCATTCTCATTTTCTTTTCCTTCTAGGATTTTAATTAAACATTTTCAATATCCCTTAATATTGTCCCATATGCTCTTGCGGGGCTCTTAACACTTCTTCAGTCTTTTTCTTTCTTTATATTAGATCATCCCTATTTGCTTCAAGCTCATTGAAACTTTCTTCTCCCATCTCCAGTCTTCTGTAAAGCTCATATGTTAGATTTTTAAAAGTTCAGTTATTGTACATTTTAATTGTAGATTATCTATTTTGTTTTCTTTTATATTTTCCACTTCTCTGCTTAGATTTTTCATCTATCAGTAAGACTATATTTTGCTTTTAGCTCTTGAGATTATTCATAGTAGCTCCCTTAAAGTTTTTATTTGCTAAATCAAAACTCAAAGCTATCTCAAAGTCTGTTTATATTGACTTCATTTTTTTTCTTGTTTTGTAATTGTGTTATTTTATATTCAGAAATTTGGATGATAAGATTTCAATATACTGGATTTTGTTATTTTTCTCTTAAGATGATGGGTTTTTGTTCAAGCAAGCAACTTAATTACTGACTATTTATCTTGAACTTTATTAGCTTAGTTTTATGCTTTGTTAGAACATATCTGTATAATGCCTAAATGTGTCTCTCAAGCCCCGCTAACTTGGTGAGACTTTACCTTTAAGTTCTATATCTTCTGTGGATATTATCAAAGCTTAGTTTTGGGCTTTAAAATGTCAATATAGAGTAGACTTACTTAGACACAAATCAGCAAACTATGGCCTGTGGGTCAAACCTGGCTCAACACTTAGTTATTCTGTAAATAAAGGTTTATTGAAACACAGTCATACCCATTCATTTATGTATTATCTATAGAAGCTTTCATACCACAAAAAGAGTTAAGCATTGTAGTTGCAACAGAGACCATATGGACCAGAGACCCTAAAATATTTGCTCTCTGGCTCTTTACAGAAAAACTTCGACAATGTCTGCCCTAGAACATGATCCATACTCTTAAGGCATGGTCTTTCTGATGTCTCAGCTGAATGCTTAGGATATGAACAAGATTTGTCCACTCTGACTGGCTTTGGAGCATCAACATCTTCCAAAAGTGTGCAACCTTCAGTCTCTCTGTTCTGCTCTCATCTCTTTAGTACTTGCTTCCTTGTAAGCTTCCCATAGTCTCTTCCTGAGCTTGGTAAGCTCAGCTCTTAGCCAGAGAATTGATAGAAGCACCCATGCGATTTCTGGGATCCCCACTCAGCTCAACTCCTCCCTCCCTGGTGCCCTATCCTACAGATTCCAACTGCTGCAGCAACTCTTAATTCTGATTTCTGCTCTAACTTCAGTTGGACCCCTGAAGTCTGCTTAGGCTTCAGCTCCCTCTGTCACAGTTAAGGAAATTGTTCCCTGGTAGACAGCCAGGACAGTCATGGAACATACTTCATAAGTTTTCCTTCTTTTAAGAATTGCAGGCTTGCACTATTTGTTGTCCAATATCTAAAAAGAGTTTTCTCATATGTTTTGTCCAATGTTAAAGTGTTACATATGGTCACAAGCATAAGTTCCTCTACTGTCACTTTAAAATACCAAATGCATTTTTTTTTTGCAAATGCATATGACTGAATAAACACGGGAAAACATTTTACCTTTTAATAGACCTGGAGCCAGTTAGAAGATTATACTCAAGCTATGTTATTAGAGAACTACCCATATAGAATAAACTTGAATTTAGGGTATTACATCATTCTACTCTTTTCCTTAGAAGCTGCAAAGAATTTCTTCAGCTGCCCTCCAGATCCTTGACATCCCACAGAGTAAATCAAATAGTATATTAACCTATATTGTATCATCTATTATTACTTTACTCTGTTTACCTGTTCCAAATCATTTATTAATATTCATCTCTCTCTCTCTCTTCCTCTACTTCCCTCTTTTTCTCACTTCACTGCAGTATTGGAATTCAGACTGTAGGTTTACTTTGAACATTTCCAATTTTATTGTTTTTGGTAGAATATGCAGCATTATGCTTATCATAGAAATTTATTTCTCTATACTCTGTCTCTCCACTGCATAGAAAGAATGATCTCCTGTAATCAGTCTTTTCATACTAGTTGGTCTTACTTTTGTGAAACACTCCTCGGGGGTTTTGGGGTTATAGTAAAGTGCTTACTTCTTTATTCAACCAAAATGGACTTTATCTGTTATAGGGTCACATTATTCATAGTATAAAATTGGATCACTAGATGTTGTTTATATAACTATTAGAATTTCCAAGGAACTGAAAAAATGATGTTTAATTAGGTGCTACTCATCAGTTTATAACTGGATTCATGCTTACTGATAACTTTTTCAATAAGTATGTTACAGCTATAAACAACCTCCAAAAATGAGAAAGCCTTAGTAAATATTGGAATAACTGGCTTCTGCTGTCACTTTCTTTGCTAAGGAAAATTAGTTTAAGTTGGATATCAGATATTCATCATAGTCATTAGTAGTCATAATTATATAAACATATATTTGGAGTGTTCATACTTTTAAAGGTTTCCTTCTGGTTACATTTCACATAAAGAACCTAGGTTCAAATAACACTTTTATATACTGGAGGCTATAATTAAGTCAAAGTTGTACTTAAAATTAAGAATAAAAAAGACCAGCCTTTAAAATAGAAGTGCTAATAAGACCTTAAGTGAATTTTCCAAACTGTTTCGGCTGTAGAAATTAGCTGACTTTTATCTATAAAAAGGATAACTGGTATATCAGTTAGATTACACTCTGCTGCAAGTAATAGACACCCCAATCAACAGTGGCTTTAAAATGATATATTTTTCACATAACAAGATGTCTGAAGTGTGATTCTAGAATTAATTGATTCAGTGAGTCAATAACTTTATCAAGGACTGGAGTTCTTCCCTTCTTCCTGCTTTGCTGCCCTCAACACATTGCCTTATGCCCTTAGACATGTCCCGTCACAGTCTGAAGATGCAACGGCAGCAAGTATCACATTTACCTCATCCTCAAGTTGCTTAGACTCCAAACTATTTGGGATTTTTACACAGAACATACCAAACTGGGACCTGATCCAGTACCAAAACAGTTTAATAGGTATAAACGCAAGATTATAATACCAGACTAAGCTTGACTTTGTGGCTAGCAGTGGTTGATCAGTATTTGTGATATTCCCCTATTCCCAGTGGCATGCTGATACATGTCTATCAACTGAATCTCTGGGGAAAAATATCCCTGAATTGTAGCATATGTCAATTTCCATAGTGTAAATACTCCCATTGTGGCCAGTTTTTTTTTTTTTTTTTGCGGTACGCGGGCCTCTCACTGCTGTGGCCTCTCCAGTTGAGGAGCACAGGCTCCGGACGTGCAGACTCAGCAGCCATGGCTCACAGGCCCAGCCACTCCGCGGCATGTGGGATCTTCCCGCACCAGGGCACGAACCCATGTCCCCTGCATCGGCAGGCGTACTCTCAACCACTGACTGTGCCACCAGGGAAGCCCCGTGGCCAGTTTTAAGCTGTAAAAATGATGCCATTGAATGCAGAGTTGAGAAGAGATGGGTAGTAACACACTCTTAAAAGGGAGTAGTTTCACCACACAAATGCAATTAATATAAACCTAAAGGACATAGATAATAGTAAAATGTAGTAAAATAATTAAAAAGTAATGAGTTTTGATTATTAATTGCCTTTATTTTTAATACTATTTACTTAGTTATAAGTTAATAGGCTTTATTTTTAAATAATGGCTGTGTTTAACAACTGATTTACAAAATTCCTGAAAATTTAATAACCAGCTCTTCTGAACAGGTATGAGCCAACTCCAACATGCCACTGTCTCCCCATTAGCCATCTCCTTTCTGCCTTTGTTAAAATTATAGCCTTCTACCACATGCACACATAAAAGGGTAAGGATTTTTAAAAAATTATACAAAAAGAAATATTACTATTTCATTCATTATGAAAGTAGATGAAACTTTATTATATTTATTATCGAAGGCAGAAAACTGCATTGGCAGGGGACCCCAGTTCGATCCCTGGTCCGGGAAGATCCCACATGCCACAGAGCAACTAAGCCCATGCACCACATCTACTGAGCCTGTGCTCTAGAGCCCACGAGCCACAACTAGAGAAAGTCCACGTGCAGCAACGAAGACCCAATGCAACCAAAAATAAATTAATTAATTTTTTTCAAAAAAGAAAAGAAAACTGAAAAATGACATCTTGAATAAACTTTAGAGCCAGAAATCTTGAATTCTGAGTCAATATTCCTCAAACTACCTCTGATTCTTGTGTGTTCTGGTCAAGACATATTGCACTGCAGGAACAGGTTTTTCTCAGAAAATAGGGAAGCAATAACAGGTAAAGTGGAAGGTCTCATCTAGTTTTAAACTTTGCCACTGTGATTAAAAAAAAAAAATCTGTCTGTATGCCTTTGAGTATAGCTCTTTTGAACTTCCTATTTCCAGCTTACAAAAAAGATGTGAGTAATGAGATAAGTCCTCAACAAATGATTTGTTGAATTTATGTTAAGTAATTTTGCTAGATATTATGCTACTGTTGTTGCTGACATGTATATTATTGTTTTATGTGTCTATTTTACCCCACCCCAAAACTTTAAGTTTGTTAAGGGCAGATTTTAAGAGAGAGAGAGACAGGAAAGGTGAAAGAATATACTCTTAGAGGGGCAGTCAGATCTGAGTTTGAAGGCCAAATCTGTAGCATACTATCTCTTTAACCTTGGACAACTAATGTGCAAGTAATGTCTCTTAGTCTCCATGTTGTTAGGTCTTTAAAATGTTTTGAGAATTAAGTGAGCTAAAGCATTTTAGTAGGTATTTAAGAAATGGTATATATATACACCAAATGGTATAATACATACACATATATATATATATATATTTTTTTTTTTCCCCCTTTATCCAAAGCACGTAAAATTGTGCTTGGCCCATATTAGAAACTTACTGTTTGCTAAATGCATAAGTGAATGGAAGACTGAATGAAATGAAATAGTCAAACTATGAATTAGATAGTTAGTTCATCTTGCCTAGAACTGGCCCTTACGTCCTTTTAGATCTGTAGCCGCTCATCTCTGTAGACTGTGAAGAATAGAGTAGAAGCTTTAAGTTGAGATCTTTTGGTATTTCTGTAAATCCATTCTTCTGAATCTAAATTTCCTCCACTGATGTAACAGGGCTTAAAAGACCTGGATTCTATGGTGCTTGCCAACTCTGAAGTCCTTCCATACTCTATTCTATACTTTTAACTATAGTCACTATTGTAAAGAACTCAAATTGTATTTTTAAAATCATTTTGGTACCTACTGACATTTGTAAACATTAGTCAAGAATAACATCTTCCAGGTTTCCACAGAATGAATGTTCAAGCTACAGAAATCATCAGGGTCAGAGAGCTTTAGCCATTTTATGAGTAACAGACACATAGTGATTTGGTCAAAACCATAAATTTACACCCTAGAAAAATGTCCATTTTACAATAGCTCAATCTTCAATTTCAGAGGCCATACAGAAGCCACAGATTAGGGTAAAATCACTCAATTTTACACGGGAAAAAAATGAGTCCCAGAAATCCCTTGGTAGTCAAATTTGGATTCCAACTATGTTTCCTCATTTTCAGTACTATTCTCTTTAAACTATATCCTAAATCCACATATGTTTAAAAAACTGAAGTAAAAAACCATCCTAACCCCCCATCCCCCAAAAGACAAGTTGACATGGAAAGTAACACATTTGCTTAAAAATAATTCTTTCTTTTTTCTTTCAATGTCAGAATAAGATAAATAACTTATCTAACAAGTCTGTTTTGTTTTTTAGATTCTACATATAAGTAAAAACATACAGTATTTGTCTTTATCTTAATATAATACCCTCTAGATCCAACCATCTTGTTGTAAATGGCAACATTTCATTCTTTTTTATGGTTGGGTAATATTCCATTGTCTGAGCACACCACATCTTCATCCATTCACTTCTTCATCCATTTGATGTATACTTAGATTGCTTTCATATTTTGTCTATAGTAAATAATGCTGTAATGAACACTGGGGTGCATATATCTTTCCAAACAAGTGTTTTTATTTTCTTCAGATAAATACCCAATATTGAGATTACTGGATCATATGGTAGTTCTATTTTTAATTTCTTTAGGAAACTCTATACTCTTTTTATGTAGTAGTTGTATCAATTTACATTGCCAACAACAGTGTCCCCTCCACATCCTTGCCAACACTTGTTATTTCTTGTCTTTTTGATAACAGTCATTCTGACTGTCATAAGGTGATATTGCTTTATGGTTTTGATTTGCATTTTCCTGCTGGTTATTGATGAGCATCTTTTCATTGCCCATTGGCCATCTGTATGTCTTCTTTGGAAAAATGTCAATTCAGGTTCTTCTGCCCATTTTTTAATTAGATTGTTTTTGGATATTAACCCCTTATCAGACATATCAATTACAAATATCTGTTCCCATTCAGTAGATTGCCTTTTCATTTTGCTCTTGGTTTCTTCCCCTGTGCAACAGCTTTTTAGTATGATGTAGTCCTATTTGTGTACTTTTGGTTTTATTTCCCTTGCCTAAGGAAAGAAACCCCAAAATATATTGCTAAGACATTTGTCAAACATCTTACTGCCTATGTTTTCTTTTGGGAATTTTGTGGTTTCAGGTCTTACATTTAAGTCTTTAATTCATTTTGGGTTTATTTTTGTATATTGTATAAGAAAAATGCACTAGTTTCATTCTTTTATATGTAGTTGTCCAGTTTTCCCAACATCATTTATTGAAGAGATTGTATTTTCCCCATTGTATATTTTGCCTTCTTAGTCATACATTGATAGAGCATATGCATGTGGATTTATTTCTGGGCTCTCTATTCTGTCCCACTGATCTATTTGTTTTTGCACCAATACCATACTGTCTTGATTACTATAGCTTTGTAGTATAACTTGAAGTCAGGTAGCATGATACCTCCAGCTTTGTTCTTTGTCAAGATTGCTTTCGATTTCCCACATCTTTTGTTACTCAAATTGTTCCAGCTTTGGGCATTGGAAGCTCCTCAGTTAGTGCTTTTGTCCCTTTGGAAAAGCCCATCCCTGTGTTTTGTGGTTCATTTTGTTTTTATTTTAAGCAAATCTTTACTTTCTAGAACTACAAAATGCTCCAGGTTTATCTTGTATATTTTTTGCCCCAGTTCAAGAATCAGCCATTTTTCCAAGAAACATTAATATTAGAAATAGGTATTAGAAACAAAGTCCTGAGTACTAGGTGTGCTCATTGCTACTGCAGTGCTCTGGCTTCTATGCCCAGTCCTAGAATTAAGGAGTGTGCCATTGCTACGGAGATATTATTGCTTCTTGTTTCTCAGCTGATAGAGCAAGGAGATGTATAGGTTTGTGCTAACCTTGAATATACATATGTCCATAAAAATTTCTATATGTGACCATCTGTGTCTATATTAACCTAAATACACATGAATTCATACCAATGTCTCCAACTTGAATGCATTATTACATGGATAATTTTAGTTTCCTCCCACTGCTTACCCATAACCTCCACTACATTGTTGGGAAATCTGGTTCTACTATCCACCATCCATTAATTTGATTATTCAATTCCAGTATACATATATAGTGGTTTCAGAATTGTTAACCTATATCTTCACAGGAAACAACTTTATCAACTAGAGTACAGTTTTTATTTTCAGTTCATTTTCCTTTCATCTTAAAGACTCATTTCTAAAGTTATTTAGATCAGCACCTTTCCTCCATCCTCTTCAGAGGGAAGTTCTATACAATTCTAATATGGGTTTGTCACATCCCACATTTCATTGGAAGATCCTTGATCTCCTAAATGATTTTTTTAAATTTGTATACATTAAGGTTAATTCTTTGTCCTATAAAGTTCTACAGCTTTTGACAAATGCATCATTATCATGTATCCACCATTTCAGTAACATGGGGAATAGTTTCTACTGCCCAAAAGAATCCTCTATGCTTCACCTATTCAGTAATCTCCTCCTTAACCCAAATCCCTGGTAACCACTAATCATTTTCTTGTTTCTATAGTTTTGCCTTTGCCAGAATGTTGTTTAATTGCAATCATATACTATATAGTCTTTTCAGATTGGCTTCTTTAACCTAGCAATATGAATTTAAGATTAATCGATGTCATTTTTTTCATGCTTCCATAATTCTTTTTTTTTTGTTTTGGCTGACTAATGTTCCATTATATAGATATACTGCAGTTTATTTATTTAACCATTCATCTATTGAATAAAATCTTAAGGCTTCCTTGGTGGTTGAGAGTCCGCCTGCCGATACAGGGGACACGGGTTCGTGCCCCGGTCTGGGAAGATCCCACATGCCGTGGAGTGGCTAGGCCCGTGAGCCATGGCCACTGAGCCTGCGCATCCAGAGCCTGTGCTCCGAAACGGGAGAGGCCACAACAGTGAGAGGACCGCGTACCACAAAAAAAAATAAAAATCTTTGTTGCTTCAGGTTTTTAGTGTTGAAGTTTATATATATCCACTATATGATATATATCCACTATAATAGTGGATTCATCTATTTCACCTTTTAATTCTATTACTTTTTGCTACTTGCATTTTGATGATCTATTATCAAGTGTATACACATTTAGTAATATTATGTCTTCTTGGAGAACTGAATCCATTATTACTATGTAACAGCTGTCAGACTTCCTTGGCTTTGTCTCTTATGAATATAAATGTTCCAGCTTCTTTTCCTTCCTTCCTTTTTTTTTTTTTTTTGATTAGTGTTAGCATGATATATTATTTCCATCCCCTTACCTTTAACCTATCTGAGTCTTAATATTTAAAGTGGGTTACTTGGGACTTCCCTGGCAGTCCAGTGGTTAAGATTCCACCTTCTAATGCAGGGGGTGTGGGTTCCATCCCTGGTCAGGAGCTAAGATCCCACATGCCTCATGGCCAAAAGGCCAAAATATAAAACAGAAGCAATATTGTAACAAATTCAATAAAGACTTTAAAAATGGTCCACATCAAAAAAAAATATTTAAAAAAATAAAGTGGGTTGGGTTTCTTGTAGATGACATACATTTGCATATTGGTTTTTGTCATTCCACTCTGACAATCTCTGTCTTTTAAATGGTATGTTTAGACCATTCACATTAAAGTGATTATTGGTTTAGGTGGGTTAATAGTGACCATGTTTGTATTGTAACTGTTTTTATTTATTGCATTTGTTATTTGACCCTCCCAACCACCCCTATTTTATCTCCTCTATTTGTGTATCAATTATAATTTAACATTCTTTTAGTGGTTACCCTGGAGTTCACATTACGTTTTTTCAACTAATCTAAATCTGCCTTCAAATAACAATATACTACTTCATGTAGTAGGTGCCTTACAACCAAAAATTCTCAATTCCCTTTTTCTCATCTCTTGGGATACTGCTATCATTCATTTTACTTAGCTATATGTTTTAATCACAGAATACATTGTGGCTATTATTGTTTTAAATTATCTTCGTTAGACTAATAAAGAATAAGGAAAATATTTTATTTTACCTTCATTTATTCTTTCCCCAACCCTCGTCCTTTCTTCATATAAGAAAGATACTTTTACTTAAGCATCTTACCTATATTATTTTTCTTCTGCTTTGAGAACTTCTTTTAACATTTCTTATAGGCAGGCTGATGGCAATGAATTCCCTTAGTTTTTATATGTCTGAAAAAGCCTTTTCTTTCACTTTTGAAGGATAAATTCACTAGATGTAGAATTCTAGGTTTGTATTTTTTTCAACACTTTCAGTATTTCACTCTACTTCTTGCTTGAACGATTTCTGAGAAGTGTACTGCAATTCTTATCCTTGCTCCTTACAGGTAAGATTCCTTCTGTGCTCCCTGCCCCCTCAGTTTCTTTCAAGATTTTCTGTCTTTGGTTTTTTACAATTTAAACATGATATTCCTGCAGAGGTGGTGCATGTTGTGTGTGTGTTCGGTTTTGGGCATTTATCCTGCTTGCTGTTCACCGAACTTCCGAGATCTGCAGTTCTTTGTTCCATTGATTTGGGAATGTTCTCAGCCATTATTGCTTTAAATATTTTTTTTTGCTCAGTTCTCTCTTCTTCTGGTATTCTAATTACAAATACATTACATGTTTTGACATTGTCTCACAGTTCTTGGATGATGTTATTTTTTTTTCCTTTGTTTTTTTTTCTCTCCATGAATTTCAGTTTGAGAAGATTCTACTGACATCTTCCAGTTCATTGCTTCTTCCCCTGGCTGTGGGCTGCTGATGAGTCTACTGATGAACCCACAAAAGGTAATCTTCATTCTTGTTATACTGGTTTTTTGTTTGTTTTTAAGCCTTTATTTTTTAAAGCAGTTTTGGGTACACAGCAAAATTAAGCAGAAAATACAGAAGTTTCCCATATATTACCTATTCCTATATATGCATAGTCTCCCCCATCATCAACCAGAGTGGAATATTTGTGACACGATGAACTTAACTTGGCAAATTATCACTCAAAGTCCATAGTTTATATTAGGGTTCACTTTTGGTGTTGTACATCCTATAGCTTTGGGCAAATATATAATGATAAGTATCCACAATTATAGAACCATACAGAATACCCTCATTCCTCTAAAAATCCTCTGTGCTCTGCCTCTTCAACCCTCACTCCTCAAAAATCCTGGTCACCACTGATCCTTTTCCTATTTCCATAGTTTCGCCTTTTCCAGAATGTCATATAGTTGAAATCATACATTATGCCGCCTTTTCAGATTGGCTAATTTTACTTGGTAATATACATTTAAGGTTCTTTCATGTCTTTTAATGTCTTGATAGCTCATTTCTCTTTAGCATTTAATAATATTCCATTGCCTGGATGTACCACAGTTTATCAATTCACTTACTGAAGGACATCTTGGTTGTTTTCAGCTTTTGACAATTATGAATAAGACTGATATAAAACTGCTATAAACATCCATATGCAGGTTTTTGTGTGCATATACATTTTCAACTCATTTGGGAAAATACAAATGAGCACAATTGTTGGATTGTGTTTTAAGAGTATGTTTAGTTTTGTAAGAAACTGCCAAACTGTCTTCCAAAGAGGCTGTACCATTTTTTATTTCCATCAGCAATGAATGAGAGTTCATGCTGCTCCACATTTTTGCCAGCATTTGGTGTTGTGTTTTGTTTTTTGGCCATTCTAGTACATGTGCAGTGGTATCTCATTGTTTTAATTTGCAACTCCATAATGACATATAATGTTGAGCAACTTCTCATATGTTTATTTGCCATCTGTATATCTTCCTTGGTGAGGTGTCTGTTCAGGTTTTTTGCCCACTTTTTAATCAGGTTATTCATTTTATGATTGAGCTTTAAGAGTCATTTATATATATTAGGTAACAGTCCTTTATCAGATGTGTCTTCTGCAAATATTTTCTCCCAGTCTGTGGCATGCCTTCTCAATTTTTGACATTGTCTTTCACAGATTGGAAGTTATAATTTTAATGAAGTCCAGCTTATCAATTATTTCATGGATCACACCTTTGGTGTTATATCTAAGAATTCACTGCCATACCAAGGTCATCTAGATTTTCTCCTGTTTTTTTTAGGAGTTTTACAGTTTTAAGTTTTACATTTAGGTCTATGATGCATTTTGAGTTAATTGTTACAAAGGGTATAAGGTCTGTGTCTAGAATTTCTTTTTTTCTTGTGTATGTGGATGTCTGCTTATTTTAGCACCATTTGTTGAAAGACTATCTTTACTCCATTGTACTTACCTTGCTCCTTCGTCAAAGATCAGTTGACTATATTTAGGTGGGTCTATTTCTGGGCTATTTTGTTCCACTGATTTATCTATTGTTTCACCAAATACCACACTGTCTTGATTACTTTAAGTCTTAAGCTTGGGTAATGTAAGTTCTCCAACTTTGTTCTTCTTCAATAATATGTTTACTATTCTGGGTCTTTTGTCTCTCCATATAATATTTAGAATCAATATCAACAAGGTAACTTCCTGGGATTTTGATATGGATTGTATTGAATATACAGTTGACTCTTGAACAACAAAGGTTTGAACTGCTTGTGTCCACTTATGTACAGATTTTTTTTTCAATAAATAAGTAGTATAATACATGATCCATAGTTTGTTTAATTAATCTACAGATGCAGGACCACTGATATGGAGGACCAATTGTAAAGTTATACACGGATTTTTGACTGTGTGGAGGGTTGGAGTCCCTAACCCTTGCATTGTTCAAGGATCAAATGTATAGATCAGGTTGGGAAGGACACAATATTAAATCTTTCTATCTGTGAACATGGGTTATCTCTCCATTTTAAAAAATTTCTTTCATCAATGTTTTATAGATTTTCTTATATAGATATTATACTTATTTTGATAGATTTATACCTAAGTATTTCCTTTTTTATGTGCTAATGTCAATAGCATTGTTTTTCATTTCAAATTCCACTTGTTCACTGCTGGTATACAGGAAAGCAATTTACTTTTGTATATTAAACTTATATCCTGCAACCTTCCTTATAATTTCTTATGAGTTCCAGGAGGGTTTTTGTTTGTTTGTTTGTTTGTTTTTTGTTGATTCTTTTGGATTTCCTACATAGATAATCATATCATCTGCACAAAAAATGTTTTATTTCTTCCTTCCCAATTTGTATGCTTTTATTTTATTTTATTTTTTTGGCTTACTGTATTAGTTAGGACTTCAAATATTATATTGAAAGCAATGGTGAAAGGGAACATCCTTGCCTGTTCCTGATCTTAGCAGGAAGGCTTTTAGTTTCTCACCATTGAGTATGATGTTAGCTGTAGGTTGTTTGCATAGATACATACAAAAAATATCTATAAAATATATTTTTTTATCAACTTGAGGAAGTTCCATTAATACACTGTTTGCTGAGAGTTTTTAATCATGAATACATGTTGGATTTTTTTTTTTTTTTTTTTT
>NC_041214.2:81871349-81885518 GCF_002837175.3 Physeter macrocephalus | reverse complement strand
GGCACGAACCCGCGTCCCCTGCATCGGCAGGTGGACTCCCAACCACTGCGCCACCAGGGAAGCACTATATGTTGGATTTTGTCAAATGCTTTTTCTGCATCTATTCATATAATCTTGTGATTTTTCTTGTTTAGCCTGTTAATGTGACTGATTACATAAACTGATTTTTGAATGATGAACCAGACTCGTATACCTGGAATAAAGCATAATGTTACATTATTTTGCTTTCTATAATTTCCTTTTGATTCTTAAATTTTCCATTTCCCTTATATTATTCATCTGCTCTTGCATGTTTTTGACTTTTTCCCTTAGAGCCCTTAACACATTAATCTCCTCTTGGTTAATTTCAACACCTGTGTCATATCTGAGGTTATGATTGTTTTGTTCTTCAAACTGTGACTTTCTTACCTTTTACATGCTTTGAAATTTTTGTCAAAAGCTGGACATGTAAAAGTAAATTTTCCTTTAGTTTAATGATTTATGTTAATATTGCTAGAAGTCAGACTGTGATAAAAGTTTCTGTAGGTGTAGGTGTCAGAGGCTTCAAATTTCTCCAGTGTCCTTATTTTTAGCTCTTCCTTTGATTTGGGGCATTCCTTTGTGAAAGTCTCTTACTCACAGATCTTTCAGGTGTAATCTACTGATGTTATACTGGAGTCCATTTGGTATAGTGATAAGGTGTTGGGGAGGAAAAAGGTTCTATTTGATTCTAATTAAACCTCAGTCTCTTAGTGGATCTGTACCACAGAGATGTGAGCTTCACAAGTGTTTCTCCACTAGAATAGCTTTATTACTCCTGACCTCTGTTCCCTTTTCTGACTCCAGTATTCCCAATCTATTTTCTTGAAACCCTGGCCCCTCTCAATGATGTTATTTTTCCTCCTTACTAAGATATTAAGGGTGGATGGGACTTGAGAGGGAAGATTACCAACTGATGAGCCTTCGGCAGTCTTTCCCTCTAGATAATAGTCCTTTTGTGATGTTATAGAGAACACTTTATTTCACATTGGCTTCTCTTTCCCTTCTCTTCCATGGAGGATCTTACTCAGATCCTCAAAGTAAGAACATGGTAGGGTTCCCGGTAGAAGCCCAGGAAAGCGTGGGGCTCTTCCAAGACTGCAGTTCAAAGGGTCTCTTGCTTTAAGCTAGTGGACACAACCTCCAGCAATTAATCAGTTAAATGATCCCACGACTTTATGGCTTCTGCTGCAGCTAGGCAGATCTCTACTGTGTCTCTCTCTGGATGAACCTATCTCTTCAGATTTTATGGTGGCTATTTGTCTTGCAACCTCACTTTTCTAATAGGTACAAGAAAAGTTGTTGATTTTTCAGTCCAGCTTTTTCTTGTTGTAAGAGAAGTTACAGTCTCTGAGATCCTTGCATATTGGAGTTAAATTAAACCATAAGTCTCTCTAATTTTTAAAGATTTTACAGAAGCAGATATCTCAACTTCCATTTAATTTTGTTCCAGTAGACTAAAGATAGCTTTAAAAATTATGACAAATGTTCCTTTCACTTCCACAAATTCTGTGAGTCTATGAGAAGGTTAGCTATGGCATTTCTTGCTAACTGATGATCCAGGCTTGATATTATAAAAGTCATTGCAGGGTGCTACATTTCAAGAACTGTCCCATGACCTTCCCATTCAGGTGTTCTCAGTGGAATGCAAAAGCAAAAATTTGGCTTCTCTCCACTAACTCAATTAAGATCCCTTCTAGCTCATCAAGCTAAACAAAAAAGTACTTTGAGGGCATGTGACAATGGAAAATAAGAGGACACGACACAAAAGAGTTGGGCCAGGAAATTTTATGTTGAAATCTGAGTGTGAGGTATCTCAGTACATGAGATTTCTAAATACATAGGTCATTAATGCAAATATGAAAGGGCTTTATGATTTCTAGATTTTCCAACTTTTTCTATTGATCATTTCTTTAGGATTTTTTTTAGATAGATGTTTTTGGAAAAGAGCCATTACAACATTGGCATATCTGAGAACTCTAGTCTCTTTTAAGGTAAGCATTAGTAATATTATATCTCTCCAACAAAGATTCAGCTGAAAAATACTTCTTACAATTACTTTATTCAAAAATAATTATATATATACCAACAATTTGTACACTTTTTACCCTTTAGTAAATATTATAAAGGATATGAGTATCTAGTAACTTCAGATACTTTTATGTTCTAATATCAAAGCCAGTAAACAAAATAATCATGTTTTGATTTTGATTAAAATGATTGTATTGTCCTATAGCATGTAAGGGAAAATATAACTCTTCTTTAATATACATTTCCATTTTAATAATCTAAATTTTCACTTCGTCATGAATAATCCCTTGTCATTTGCTTCTTTAGAATGGTTATAAATTTAGAAATTCAAAACCTTCGTGTTAACACTCTTTTACTTAAGTAAATATTTCATATGTTTAGTGGGATACTTCAACTGGTTTTGTACTGTAAGACACACTGCTGGCAAACGGGTCTTATGCTTTCCCAGGTTTAGGTAATAAGCACAAAGTTGTCTCACAAATAAATGGGAGATTAGGTATATAGAATGTTCTATGAATAACAAACACGCATAAAGAGAGGATCTAATCATCATTTGATTATTTAATCTCTTCAGTCCTAGTGGAGGGTGGGTTGAAATGTAACCATTTCTCCCCCAAGTACAAAGAACCACATGAAAGACTTGAGATGCTTCTAACATACTCTTTTGGGTTTAAAATAACAAAGACTAAGAATCTGTTTATATTTAATCATGAAATATATAAAGGTTATAGACAAGCATCTTATTATAAATAAAACATGGTTTAGGGCAAAAGCTTTAAGAAAATTAAAGGATTTTTTGCTTCATAATTACAGCTCATAAAAACTATCATAACATATATCCAAAAAGGTCTAGTTTTAGGTAGACTGAACTGAGACATCTGGAAATTAGGTTATTTTATTATTATAATAAGAACACCACCACCACGACAACCAGCAGGTACCATGATTTGAAAAGAAAACTGTATTTGTTTTGATTCAGTTGGTCTAAATTTAGCAGATAATTATTGAGCAGAGTTTTAGGAGAATTACATAAGATAGTTTATAATAGTGACAAATAATGGGGACAACTCAGAAACTGAGAAATAAGATTAATTGCCTTTTGTGAGCAAAACAAAAATATACTGGATCTCATTGGCAAAGTCAAGAGACAGAAATGATCTTAGGCAAAAAATAGAGTGAAATCTGATCAAATATACTAACATATCTAAAGGAAAAATGTGTAGTCAAGGATAGAGAATTTGTTGGTTATTGTCAGGGCTGAGGAGCAAGAAGAGAGGTACATTTTATTGGGTCTCCAGCTTTGTCCTGACACATGTATATTCTGGCTCAAGAACATGAGTATCTGTATGGTTCTCTCAGTGTGTATATCTTTATGGAGTTAGCTATATGGAGATGGATTTATCAGGCTATGAAGTTATCCATTGACCTCCATTTTTCTGCCATGTCATATTCATCTAGCAACATCCTGAATCTAATTTGCTGTTCCCTACAGTATGTCTACAAGAAAAGAATATGCTTATCAGCCAAAGGAATCTTATTCAAGATGGCCATATTTCCCATTGTAAGAGATGATACATTGGCTTTCTCATTTTCATATATCAATCTGAGTGTTAACAAAGAAATGATCTTGTGCTGAAGCATCAGGCCTCTAAGCTTTCAAGTTTGAGAGTTAACTTTGAATTGACATGTATTCACTGAGGTAATACCATGCTGTAGAAACCAGATGCTCTCTATGGATGACACCCAAGCCCCAAATAAGGTCCTTCTCTATAAGCTTCAACAATTCTGTTAGTCAGCTTTTGAAATGTATCCTTGATACTACCACTCTTTATCACCTTAGTACAAAGAATCATCAATTCTCATCTAGAGCAATAGCCCCTAGATCTGGTCTCTACAGTCTGTTTCCCACATAGCACACAGCCAAAGTAATTCTTTAAAATGTAAGACAATAAAATTCTTATGAGAGAAAAGTCAACCCTTTTTTACATCTAGATGCTGCAGTCCTGCTCCCTAACAACTGATCTCATCTCATCTCTCCACTCTCCCACGCTGTTTCAGCCACTCCATTCTCCTCGCATCCTGGAATTCTCTCTTCCCCAGATTTCTTCCTTATTCTCTTCAGATCTCTATTCAAAGGTCGCCTCGTCTGAGAGGACTTATTAGATGACATCCCATTTCATATAGGATTCCTTCCAAACCTGTCATTCTCTCTACATAGCCCTTATCCTGCCTCACTTTTATGCAGAGGCTTAGCACTACCCAGCACATCATGTGCTTGTTTGTGAACTGAAGGTATCAGTTCCATGACAGTGGGGATGAATTTTTGCTCACTAGTGCCTGGAATAGGGCTTGGTGCATAGATGATGGTACCCAGTACATTTTTTAAATCAACAGTTGCAAGAGAAATGTGTAATAACAAAGGCTATTAGATTAGCTTCCAGGAATCTAGTCCTGCCTTTGCCCTCAGTTAGACTTCTGTGTGATATTTGACAAGTCACTGGCTCCCTATCTTCAGCTTCTTTATCTATAAAATGTAACTAATAATAGCTCTGTGGCTCAAATACTATATGTGAAAGGGTTTTACATAATAAAACCCTGAAAAATTGTGAGATATTTGGACAAACAAGATATCCAGGCTTACAAACAGGATAAGTGGCAAAGTTTAGTGAGAAGCACACTGAATTCTGAGTGTGAAATGCTAAGTCCCAACTCTCCCACTGACCAGCTCTGTGACTTTGGGTCACCACCCTTTTAAGCCTCATATCCCTGATGAAAGAAAAAACTCCTTTTTTCAATCAAATTTTTTCAGTCATTTTAAAGAAGTTGTACCTTAGTCATCAGGGAAAGCATCAATGACTAAGGATTTTTTAATTAACTGCTTCTCCATAATTTATTCAATCAACAAGTTATTCACTGAGCATCCATAGGTGCCAGGCTCTTTTCTAGGAATTTGGGATAAATCAGGCTATAAGGCAGACAAATATCCTCATGGAGTTTACCTTCCACTGTGGAGAGACAGGTAAGAAACAATAAACATAAGTAAATGAAGTAGTATTTTGGAAGGTGATGTGTATTATACAGACAAAATAGCATAGTAAGGAACTGGGGATTGGAAATGTGGAAGGGGAAGGGGGTGAGGTTGCAATTAAATAAGAGGCCATGACATCTGAGCACGCACTGCCATTGAAAGACTTTCTCTCCTCCTCCTCCTTCCTCTTTTATTTTTTTGCTCAAAAATTTGATACTATAAATATATTTTGCTTAAAATTATAGAAAATATGTACTCTCACTGAAGTAGCAGATTATAATAATAAACCTTTGAAGAAATATTATTGTAAAAACCTTTGAAATTAGTTAATCTTTCCATGCAGAAATCTGTAAGCTTCTTACAAAATGCAGTTGATCTCATAGGGTTTCTTAATACTGATTTCTTTAAAAGAAGCAAAATTCTCATTGCAAATGAAATAAATAGTAATATCTTTAAAACTCATACATATTCTTTAGTCCACTTATTTTGAAACTCATGAATTTTAGTGTTAATTTTTCTATTCTTGGAAACTGCTAAAGCAAGGGGGTGAGTGGAGGAAAGGTAGAAAGGCAGAGGCTTTTTTTATGTATATAAGACAATGTCCCATCGTTTGGCTTTTGCCTTCCTGGGAGGGCTGCATGCACAATGACCAGGCAACCATACCTCGTAGGATCAAGAAAATGGCAAAAGGGATGTTAGGCTTCCTGAGACCAACCACGTAGAGTTTGAAATGGCTTTCTAGGCAAACACAATCAATTGATTCCCCTCCATCAGCCCTCTGGATTATAGTGTGTGACTAGAAAAGCCACCAGAGGAAGACCTGTTGAATTGGGCACTCTAAGAGGGAGATAGTTGGAATTAGTTTATGGGTCATATTTAATGACCTTTGTGTACTGTTCATCACAGAACTGAGACATATGAAGCAGTCATTGTTTTAGCACAGACATTCACTATGTTAGACATTTTTAATGCCCCAATAAAGACCAAAATTTTAGGGCATGACTAATTAAGAAAAAGTCCAAAATGACAGAATAGTCATTTTTAGCCTAAAATCTTAAACTGAAGAACCACTTCATTATTTGGGTTCCTATCTGGTTACAGCGACCCTCCTCCCTGAGTATAAAAAACCTGTATATCCACCTGCAACCTGGCATAGAACATTGATGTCTATTTGTCAGTGCTTCTGGAGTTCTTGGAAGTGATAAAGTGTGACACAAATGCTATTATTTATAGTCTGTCCCTGTTCAATGAAAAGAATCCATGGGCTGCTGCTGCCAAGAGCAGCATTAGTTACCCAGCCTGACAATTTCATTTCAGGGTTCTCGTTGGTTGAGACTGAACAGAGTTCTTTAGGCAATGAAAATCATAGCCTTCCCTTATGACTAGCGAAGCTTATTTCAGACCCAAGTTGCCTCTGGTTTCTAGTAGTGTTTGCACTGCACACGTTCTCACATGGTTTGACATGACAACCAAAGCCATTTTGTCAGGGAATAGATTACAGGTGTGGCCAGCCACCACCTCTAGTCTCAAATCCAATTCATTTGCCTTTTTCACTTTTTTCAACTTTTTTTTCCCTAAGATTTATTTATGTTGTTATATGGATATGAATTCTAATAGGTCAGGCCCCTGCCTGCCTTGTTTCTCCTATTTGGTCCTTTACTTGATCTGAAACAATGTATCAAGTAAGGGAAAGGTAGATAAGGAGTGAGGGAGAGAGAACAAAAACATAAAAATGTAGAACAAAAACATTCTAACTGAATTAAAACAATTATTGAATACCTACTATGTTCAGGACTCAATATTAGACATGGTATATATTCAGAAATAATTAAGAGATTGGTTTTTTAAGTAAATACATATAAATACCTTCACAGAAATATAAATAAAATTCCATAGCATAAGAGAAAAGAAATATAACACATTATTTGCAATGATAAGCAAACGCATTATGCACTCACTTCTTCGTTTATTATGCATTTATAAAGCACCTTCTATATACACTCAAGGAATATCAAAATAAACAAGACAGTCCTGCCTCTTGAAAGTTGTATAAGTAGGTTCTCAAAATTCAGTGTGATCAGAATCCCCCAAAGAGTGTGTTAAAATATGGATTGCTGGGCCACAACTCCAGGTTTTTTTTTTATTCAGTAGGGCTCAGATGGGGCCTGAGAATCATCATTTCTACCTTGTTCTTGGGTGCTGCTATTACTGTGATCTCAGGATTATACCTGGAGAACTACTAGACTAGAGCAGTGCTTCTCAAATTTAGTGTTCATGAATCCCCTTGAGTTCGTGTTAAGATGTAAATTCTCATTTAGTAGGACTGATGCAGGACCCCAGATTCTGTAATATTCCATGTACTTCGCTTTGAGTAGTGAGGGTTTAGTAGGTGGACAGAAACTTGTAAGGAAATATGCACAAAAGTCATTATTAAATAAACAGTAATTAAGACAAACCTGGAAGAAGGGATGGGGTTTTGGCAGGGGGCCTGTGAGAGTATGCAGACAGAACAGGTTCAGGGCAGGCTGGGGGTGTGAGAGAGGGAAAGGGACAATAGATTTTGATCAGAAATGGAAGTGTGAGGTGGTATGATTTGGGACTGGAATAACTTCCAGTAATGAGGAAGTCCAGGACATGGTTATATGGGTCAGTAACTGGAACACAGCAGAAATGGGAGCTCCTTGAGTTAAGGAAGCCAAGGAAATGTGAGACTATATTATAGGAAGGACATCAAAAGGATACTGAAGTTCCCAAAGAGTTGGCAGAAGTAAAGAAGAAAATGGAGCCAAGTTACTGAGGAGAAGCTCCTAAAGTCAGTGCATTGTCATGAAGTTCAGTAAATCACTTTGATGGAAGAGATTTCAGAAGACATGAAATTAATGAGTGATGGTGGGTAAACAATGATCTGAAAACAGCAGTGTTGAACATGAAATATGTTAGGTCCATCTCTTGGCCCTCTGAATAAAAAGGCTTTGCTTCTACTGAAGAACAATGGGTAATATGGGTATTTTCAGAGAAAGAACAGCTTTTAGTTAAGACGAGCTAGCAGAGGAGTACAAGGAACAAAAGGTCAAGGTGGTGGCAAGTCAAAATACCACACTGGAAAAAATGTCACATGGGTAGTGGAAATGGGAAAAAAGCTGAATTAATTTGGATAGAGTTGAGAGAATGTGGAAGAGGATTCTATTTACGTCCCCAAATTTCATAACAGAAATTAGGGAATGAGGGAATTTGTGAATTATTAACAGCAATGGAGGAGCAAAAGTAGTGATTCAAAATAAACAACAACAGTTAGAAAACAATTAAAAGAGAGTTTTTCAAGTAAGAGGTCCCGAGCTTCCAAAGTGGGCAATTCCAAGCTTTCGAAGTTGAATCCTTGTGTATAAGGTCCTAGTCAGGATGGCTGAAAGTCATTTATATCCAGAGACAGAATAGATTGTTCTCAAAAATTTTCCTGGGTTGTTTTAATAGTAAAACTTATCCTTGATAACATTTCTTCTCTTTAGATTCAAACCATTTTTCTAGAATGTTAAATAATTAGTTTTTAGGGTCTCTAAGCATTAAAACAAACAAACAAACAAACAAAAACAAAGAAATAAAAACTAAGGACAAAAGTCATCCCTACATAGAATCTACTGAGAGTTAATTAAGGTATGACCATAAAAAAATAATGTTATAAAAATTAGGATCCTACTCATCTCCACCAATGTCCAGCTATTTTAACCTGGGCAGATTACACAGCCTCTCTGTGCCTCAGTGTCTTCATCTGTAGAATAAGGATAAGAGCTACCACCTATACAACACTTACTATGTGCCAGTTGCCGTCTTTAAGTCCTTTGTACAATTAACTTATTTAATTCTCAAAGCCACTCACTCAGATAGGTGGACTATCATCATGCATAAGAAAACAAACACAGAGATTAAGTTGGAAGATCTAACAACTGGCAGAGAATTTGAACCAAGGCATCCTGGTCACAAAACCAGTCTCTTAAACATTATACTACTGTCTCTTGGTTAGTAATAGATAATACTAGTAAATACCTCTTAAAGTGATTTGAGAATTAAATGTGTAAAATTAAATATGTAAAGTGCATAGAACAGTTTCTGACACATAATAAGAATTCAATAAATACTAGATATTTATGTCTCATCCTCATTTTCTAAAAATACAGGATCAGAAATTGAGATCTTAGAAAATTAGTAATCGTGGTTTCTGTAGTTATCATAGTTAATAATAAAAAAGTGCTAATTAAAACCATATGTCATCTACTAAATTAGCAAAATGTTAAAATAATATCTAAAACTGGAACTCTTAGGCAAAATTTATTGGCATACCCTGTTAATGAACAATGTTTTCCAGAAACTTGAAAAAGTATATACACTTTTATTTGCTAACCCTCTTACTTCTTAGCTGGCAGCATATTCTGGGGGAAACAGAAAAGACTTTAGATCAGGTCATCCTGGTTTCAAATTCTGACTCAGGTAAAAATGAAAATACAAAGAGTTCCTTCCACATACTAGTTAAGTCATCTTGGTTCAGCTAGTCATTTCTCTGAGCAACATTTTCTCATATGCAAACTGGGCATATTACATAGCTAAGAAAAAACAGATTACATGAGATAACAAGGGTAAATTACACAGCAATTTGTATAGATTGAACATGTATTAGTTGCTTTCCTTAAATATTTCGTTCATGAAATGAACCCAAGAAAATAACTCAAAAAAGGTGGCTATATACTATTTTTAACTTATAATAACCAACCTAAATATTCAATAAGGGAAATAAATGTATTTTGCATTGATATGATGAAATCTTTATGCAGTTACTTATCATAAATACAAAATATATGACAAAAGGAAAGGTCTTATGTAATTTATGTAATAGAATATTGAAATTATTTTATGATTACAATTTATATATAAAAATTATGGAGCTAGATGACATGGAAAACAACTGTTTTACTAGATTTGTTTTTTTAGCTTCTACTATTGTTGAGAACATGTCATTTCTCTAATAATTTTTGATATCATTAATATCAAGTCACAAATACTTTTATCTGAATATTTCATCTGAGAATATCTAAAGTGCTCTGAAATTTGTTTCGACCTGAGCTTCAAAGATCTTTCTTTAACTTGCACTTAATTCAGATGGTGCTAGAAGATCTGCTATAGAAAAAAACAGTACTTAAAAACTTTGAATTTTTAAACTTCTTATCATATATTCATTTAATAAATATTTACTGAACATTATTGAATAATTTTGTAGTTTCCAATAAGCTTGGACTATATAAGCCTTTATCATTTCCTTTTTTCTATTCCTCCTTGTCACCCCAACAAACAATATCTATCAGTTTATTTAAATATTTGCTAACTTACAAAACTCCTTTAAAATTTGCTTAGCAACTCAGATAAACTAGATATCAATACTAAAAAACATTTTTAAATAAAATCCAGAAGTTATATATTTTGTCAGTTTTTTGGTGTTTTATTTTTGATATGTGGCTGTCATAATTTCTCTCACAAAATGCCCCAATTTTACTTTTGCAGAGCAAAGCTTGAACTAGTTTTTAAAAAACTGTTTTGTGATATTTTTAGCTTTTTCAGGAATATTCTATATTCCCAAGAAGCAAAGATATACAGGGCTTCTATGAAAGAGAGAAAGAAGAAAGGGAGGAGAAAAGTAGAGAGGGAAAATATTCAAGATTTAGAGGTAAAACTGTATATACATTTTATGTAGGAAGATAAGGTGGGTCCTCAAATGTCAGATAGAAGGGCAAGTAGTGCTTTCATAGACAAGCCTTTCACTCATTGAAGACATGATTCCACATAAGATTCTATAAAGTGTGCCACATTCACATCAGTGCTAATGTGAAGAGAAGTCATCCAGTGAGATCTCTTCACTAAGCTTGAAATATTCATTAAAGCCACATCAGCCTCTACAGGATACTAAAAAATAGCTTATGCAGGTGCATAGATATATCACATTAGATTGAGATGCTGACTTTTAATTGCTCATAATTTAGTTTGAAAATCCTGTCAAGAAGAAAGTTTTTCATTCATTGCCTGAGATAAAAGTGTTCAAAAGAAAAATAAAATGGAAACATACATCTTATTAGCACTTTTTACTTAGGGGAGGTTGCAATGAAAAAAGTTGGAAGAAAGTGAGTTTTCCCATGGAAAGCTTCAAGAAATTATTTAGGTAGTTAAGAAGTAAATGACACTACTAAGTTCAAGCACAAAAATGGAAACACTGAGTCAGAAAAGGAAAAGAAAAGCTAATGCTGAATTTCAAATAAAATATCTAAAGCCTGATATTTTTAAGGAAGCTCTAAAAATTGACCACCTCGATGAAATGTCAGGAAATGACTGGGGGATAAGTTAAATACAATCAACATGGGGGATAAGTAAAATACAATCAACAATCTTAAGACATGACACACTTAACTTTAGAGGCAAAAGTCTCTATTGCAATGTTACCCCTATCATAAATTTGTATGTATTCTATTATTTATTTCAATCTACATCACCATCTGTAAAAAAAGCTTACATTAAAAATCTACTCTAGGGCTTCCATGGTGACGCAGTGGTTGAGAGTCTGCCTGCCAACGCAGGGGACACGGGTTCAAGCCCTGGTCCGGGAAGATGCCACATGTCGCCGAACAACTAAGCCCGTGTGCCACAACTACTGAGACTGCATGCCACAACTACTGAAGCCCACGCGCCTAGGGCCTGTGCTCTTCAGCAAGAGAAGCCACCTCAATGAGAAGCCCGTGAACCACAACGAAGAGTAGCCCCCACTCGCCACAACTAGAGAAAGCCCGTGTGCAGCAACGAAGACCCGATGCAGCCGAAAGTAAATAAATTAAAAAAAAAAAATCTACTCTAGGTAACCATGTGGCTGATTAAATTATCACACTAGCTTACAATTTTGTACTTTAAAAAAATACTTTTAAATTTATTTATTTTTGGCTGTGTTGGGTCTTCATTGCTGTGCACGGGCTTTCTCTAGTTGTGGCGAGTGGGGGGCTACTCTTCGTTGTGGTGCACGGACTTCTCATTGAGGTGGCTTCTCCTGTTGCAGAGCATGGGCTCCAGGCGTGCGGGCCCCAGTAGTTGTGGCTCGCAGGCTCCAGAGTGCAGCCTCAGCAGCTGTGGTGCACAGGCCTAGCTGCTCCGCGGCATGTGGGATCCTCCCAGACCAGGGCTTGAACCCGTGTCCCCTGCATTGGCAGGCGGACTCCCAATCACTGCGCCACCAAGGAAGTCCCCAATTTTGTACTTCTTGACTCAAAATGCTTTATCAGTCTTATTATTATAATGCTGGTATTGCCCTCAATTATGAGAGAGCTGCACGAGTTCATGGAAAGTGCGAATGGGTGCTGTTCAACTTGACAAATTAAGTTTGCTCATTTGAAACAAAAGAAAAAGATGCGAGAAATTTAAAAGTGGCAAGGAGATTTTCAGCCCTCATAATTCTTCTTCTAAGCTTAATTATTTCATTCTGAACTTGAAAGAGTCTAATTCATAATAAAAAGAGTCAGATGTAAGTGGAGAATGGAAGGCAAACGATAAGAATAGAGTGACAATTCTCTCCCCCTAAATTATCCCCCAAATATTATGGCTTAAGGTAAAACAGAAATGTTAATAACTGTCATTTCCCAAAACTTGACAAACCAAAAAGTACACACCACCCCATGTCCATGTCTCATCCTATTTTAAATGGAACAAAGTGACTTTCAGAGGCTGGGAAGTGCATAATTACATAGGCTGGAGTCTTTGGACTTTGATCATAATTATAGTGCTTTATCCATCCATCACTTGTTGCTTGAGGAGTATTCCTTGGTGAGTTCTTTAAAGGAGATAGAAACCCTGTCAGGACAAATTTGAGCTACAAAACAGCTAATCAAAAACTTGGCTCTCTTGACTTGAAACAGATTGAAAATTGCCACTTTAATCTCACAATCCATTTGGCTTTTAAGTAAAGTGAGAACATGAAGTCTGTCTTTGGAAAGGCACGTGGTCTCCGCTGTTCATACCACTGGGGGTAACTTTTTATGAGCTTCAACTGGGACATTGGGTCCAAGTTTGTCTCACTGTCTCAAAATTGGGTGTGTATACAAACAAATCATCTGGTGTGCTTGATAAAAATGCCGCTGCTGCATTCCTTCCCCTCACCCTCAGTTTCTCAGAGGGAGGCATCAGTGTAATTTAAACCTAAAATTAACTGGGAAACTTATACCACCAGAAGGCCTGCAGCTGTTTTTTCCTAAGAGTGGTCTGAGACATACATGAATCAAAATTGTTTGTTTTTGTTTACTGTCCAATTCCGAAGCTCCACCTGGACTTATCAAGTCATAGTCTCAGAGTATCGATGTAACAGCTCCCTGAATTCCTGACAGCATCAGAAGTGAATGTGTATATTACTGTATTTTCCTGAATCTGAATTTGGGCATCACAGTTTCAGTTACCTCCTAAGAGTCAAATCTATTTCGCTATGAAGCATTTTGAGAAACCTTAACAGATGCTACTAACCAAAGTCACCCTTCAAACTTGCTGCCATCAGAGTGGGTGCTTTGCACTTGCAGTCCCCAGCCTGCATGTCCAGGGCCTTCTACCCTTCCTTGCACCTCACTGTAGTATTTCTTCTTTTTTTTTTTAACATCTTTATTGGAGTATAATTGCTTTACAATGGTGTGTTCATTTCTGTTTTATAACAAAGTGAATCAGTTATACATATACATATATCCCCATATCTCTTCCCTCTTGCATCTCCCTCCCTCCAACCCTCCCTATCTCACCCCTCTAGGTGGTCACAAAGCACCTAGCTGATCTCCCTGTGCTATGCAGCTGCTTCCCACTAGCTATCTATTTTATATTTGGTAGTGTATATATGTCCATGCCACTCTCTCACTTTGTCCCAGCTTACCTTTCCCCCTCCCTGTGTCCTCAAGTGCATTCTATAGTAGGTCTGTGTATTTATTCCCATCTTGCCCCTAGGTTCTTCATGACCATTTTTTAAAATTCCATATATATGTGTTAGCATACGATATTTGTTTCTCTCTTTCTGACATACTTCACTCTGTATGACAGAC
>NC_041214.2:81865779-81867653 GCF_002837175.3 Physeter macrocephalus | reverse complement strand
CACCAAGGAATACTCCTCAAGCATCACGTGATGGATGGATAAAGCACTATAATTATGATCAAAGTCCAAAGACTGCAGCCTATGTAATTATGCACTTCCCAGCCTCTGAAAGTCACTTTGTTCCATTTAAAATAGGATGAGACATGGACATGGGGTGGTGTGTACTTTTTGGTTTGTCAAGTTTTGGGAAATGACAGTTATTAACATTTCTGTTTTACCTTAAGCCATAATATTTGGGGGATAATTTAGGGGGAGAGAATTGTCACTCTATTCTTATCGTTTGCCTTCCATTCTCCACTTACATCTGACTCTTTTTATTATGAATTAGACTCTTTCAAGTTCAGAATGAAATAATTAAGCTTAGAAGAAGAATTATGAGGGCTGAAAATCTCCTTGCCACTTTTAAATTTCTCGCATCTTTTTCTTTTGTTTCAAATGAGCAAACTTAATTTGTCAAGTTGAACAGCACCCATTCGCACTTTCCATGAACTCGTGCAGCTCTCTCATAATTGAGGGCAATACCAGCATTATAATAATAAGACTGATAAAGCATTTTGAGTCAAGAAGTACAAAATTGGGGACTTCCTTGGTGGCGCAGTGATTGGGAGTCCGCCTGCCAATGCAGGGGACACGGGTTCAAGCCCTGGTCTGGGAGGATCCCACATGCCGCGGAGCAGCTAGGCCTGTGCACCACAGCTGCTGAGGCTGCACTCTGGAGCCTGCGAGCCACAACTACTGGGGCCCGCACGCCTGGAGCCCATGCTCTGCAACAGGAGAAGCCACCTCAATGAGAAGTCCGTGCACCCACAACGAAGAGTAGCCCCCACTCGCCACAACTAGAGAAAGCCCGTGTGCAGCAACGAAGACCCGATGCAGCCGAAAGTAAATAAATTAAAAAAAAAAAATCTACTCTAGGTAACCATGTGGCTGATTAAATTATCACACTAGCTTACAATTTTGTACTTTAAAAAAATACTTTTAAATTTATTTATTTTTGGCTGTGTTGGGTCTTCATTGCTGTGCACGGGCTTTCTCTAGTTGTGGCGAGTGGGGGGCTACTCTTCGTTGTGGTGCACGGACTTCTCATTGAGGTGGCTTCTCCTGTTGCAGAGCATGGGCTCCAGGCGTGCGGGCCCCAGTAGTTGTGGCTCGCAGGCTCCAGAGTGCAGCCTCAGCAGCTGTGGTGCACAGGCCTAGCTGCTCCGCGGCATGTGGGATCCTCCCAGACCAGGGCTTGAACCCGTGTCCCCTGCATTGGCAGGCGGACTCCCAATCACTGCGCCACCAAGGAAGTCCCCAATTTTGTACTTCTTGACTCAAAATGCTTTATCAGTCTTATTATTATAATGCTGGTATTGCCCTCAATTATGAGAGAGCTGCACGAGTTCATGGAAAGTGCGAATGGGTGCTGTTCAACTTGACAAATTAAGTTTGCTCATTTGAAACAAAAGAAAAAGATGCGAGAAATTTAAAAGTGGCAAGGAGATTTTCAGCCCTCATAATTCTTCTTCTAAGCTTAATTATTTCATTCTGAACTTGAAAGAGTCTAATTCATAATAAAAAGAGTCAGATGTAAGTGGAGAATGGAAGGCAAACGATAAGAATAGAGTGACAATTCTCTCCCCCTAAATTATCCCCCAAATATTATGGCTTAAGGTAAAACAGAAATGTTAATAACTGTCATTTCCCAAAACTTGACAAACCAAAAAGTACACACCACCCCATGTCCATGTCTCATCCTATTTTAAATGGAACAAAGTGACTTTCAGAGGCTGGGAAGTGCATAATTACATAGGCTGCAGTCTTTGGACTTTGATCATAATTATAGTGCTTTATCCATCCATCACGTGATGCTTGAGGAGTATTCCTTGGTG
>NC_041214.2:81863580-81864831 GCF_002837175.3 Physeter macrocephalus | reverse complement strand
TCTTTTTTTTTTTAACATCTTTATTGGAGTATAATTGCTTTACAATGGTGTGTTCATTTCTGTTTTATAACAAAGTGAATCAGTTATACATATACATATATCCCCATATCTCTTCCCTCTTGCATCTCCCTCCCTCCAACCCTCCCTATCTCACCCCTCTAGGTGGTCACAAAGCACCTAGCTGATCTCCCTGTGCTATGCAGCTGCTTCCCACTAGCTATCTATTTTATATTTGATAGTGTATATATGTCCATGCCACTCTCTCACTTTGTCCCAGCTTACCTTTCCCCCTCCCTGTGTCCTCAAGTGCATTCTATAGTAGGTCTGTGTATTTATTCCCATCTTGCCCCTAGGTTCTTCATGACCATTTTTTAAAATTCCATATATATGTGTTAGCATACGATATTTGTTTCTCTCTTTCTGACATACTTCACTCTGTATGACAGACTCTAGGTCCATCCACCTCATTACACATAACTCAGTTTCATTTCTTTTTATGTCGAAGTAATATTCCATTGTATATATGTGCCACATCTTCTTTATCCATTCATCTGTTGATGGACATTTAGGTTGCTTTCATGTCCTGGCTATTGTAAATAGACTTGCAATGAACATTGTGGTACATGACCCTTTTTGAATTATGGTTTTCTCAGGGTATATGCCCAGTAGTGGGATTACTGGGTCATATGGTGATTCTATTTTTAGTTTCTTAAGGAACCTCCATAATGTTCTACATAATGGCTGTATCAATTTACATTCCCACCAACAGTGCAAGAGGGTTCCCCTTTCTCCACACCCTCTCCAGCATTTATTGTTTGTAGACTTTTTGATGATGGCCATTCTGACCGGTGTGAGGTGATACCTCATTGTAGTTTTGATTTGCATTTCTCTAATAATTAATGATGTTGAGCATTCTTTCATGTGTTTGTTGGCAATCTATACCTAGGAATAAACCTAGCTAAGGAGACAAAAGGCCTGTATGCAGAAAATTATAAGACATTGATGAAAGAAATTAAAGATGATACAAATAGATGGATAGATATACCGTGTTCTTGGATTGGAAGACTCAACATTGTGAAAATGGCTATACTACCCAAAACAATCTACAGATTCAATGCAATCCTTATCAAACTACCACTGCATTTTTCACAAAACTAGAACAAAAAATTTCACAATTTGTATGGAAACACAAAAGACCCCGAATAGCCAAAGCCATCTTGAGAAAGAAAAACGGAGCTAGAGGAATCAGGC
>NC_041214.2:81846183-81863569 GCF_002837175.3 Physeter macrocephalus | reverse complement strand
ACCTCCTAGAGAAATGAAAATAAAAACAAAAATAAACAAATGGGACCTAATGAAACGTAAAAGCTTTTGCACAGCAAAGGAAACCATAAACAAGACGAAAAGACAGCCCTCAGAATGGGAGAAAATATTTGCAAATGAAGCAACTGACAAAGGATTAATCTCCATAATTTACAAACTGCAGCTCAATATCAAAAAAACAAACAATCCAATCCAAAAATGGGCAGAAGACCTAAATAGACATTTCACTGTAGTATTTCTATGTGTGATGTTCTTCTTTGGATTCCCTGAGGTCTAGGATGGTATCTTACTCATACCTTCTATCTTCCCCACTCAGCACCAAGAAAATAAATAAGCTCATGGAATACTGTAGTTAAACAAACAAATCAAAACAAAGTTTTAGTTTCCATACCTACAATTTGAGGATAAAAATCCGTTACGTGGTGAATTCGTTTCCTATTGCTGCTGTAACTAGTTACTACAAACTCGTGGCTTAAATCAACCCAAATGTATTATCTCACAGTTCTATAGGTTGGAAGCCTGATACAGATCTCACCAGGCTGAAATCAAGGTGTTGGCAAGACTGTGTTCCTCCTGGTGGCTGTAAAGGAAAATGTGCTTCCTTGCCTTTTCCAGCTTCGAGAGACAGCCAGCCTTCCTTGGCTCCTGATGCTCTTCTATGTTCAAAATCTGTTGAGTCTTTTCTCACCTCACATCACTTTTATTCTTTCTCTACCTTCCACTTCCACTTAAGGACTCTTGTGATTACATTGGGTTCCACATGGATAGTCCAAGATAATCTACCTATTTTAAGGTCGGCTGATTAGCAGCTTTAATTCCATCTGCAACTTAATACCCCTTTGCTGTGTAAGTTAACATATTCACAGGTTTTGGGCATTAGGACGTGGCTATCTCTGGAAGCCATTATTTTGCTTACCACACCTGCCTCAGTGGATCAGCTATGTAATGTGTTGAAAAACACTTTGTTAATCAAAAAGTTCTATACAGATCTAATAAAATGTTATGTTCTGTGGTAGAAATAGCACTGAACAGGGAAGAGACTTGAATTCTAGACTTGGTTCTGCTACTATTTTTGTGTGTGTGATTTTGGGCAAATCACTTAACCTCTCTAAGGTTTTAGATTTCTTAATTCTAAAGCAGAAGAATTGGGACAAGTCAAGATCATGTCAAGACTCATAATCATCTTTGTGCTTAATTTAAAGATGATATAGAGCAAAATGGAACTTAAGGTATGCCTCCATGAGGACACAATTGTCGCTGGGAAGGAATTTCCAGTTCACTGTTGTGCCATACCCACAAGAGCAGAGCTGAGCAATACCCTAAGGGGATGCATTTCAGACTTTGGTTGGGTTAATATTTAATTCTCAATGTCTTAGTGTGAACAGTTGGCCAGAAGTTGTTATCCCTACTTACCTCATGAAGAAACTTTGATTTAGATAGCTCAAGTGATTTTATGAAGGTCACATAATCAATGAGTGGTGGAGTTAAGACTATTGGATAATAGTCTTTTGACAAGTCCTATGTGCCCTCAGCTGACACACTTCCCTGCCTCTCTGCCATTGAAATGCACTCACAGCTTAGGAGTGGCATACAGAATTATAATACATCATACTTTTGGCTAACTACAGTGGGTCATAAAGGTCTTTTGACATGTATTCTTGTGAAAATTATAAGGGTTGGAGGCAGATTTTTCTTGACTACAACTGGTGGCTACATTAGTCCCTGCTGATAAACTGTACCTTTGTATTTCTTTATGAACCAGCTCTTCCTGTCCTCTGCCTTGCTTCATTTCAAGTACTGACATAACAGCCTTCACAGACTGCAGCATGTCAGCTCATTCCTTTCAGTCAGACAAAGAAACTTAGTGATTCTGGAGCTAGCTAAAATTAATGGATTAGCCTTATCAAAAACTGGCCTGCTCATTGAAATGGATGGATACATCCTTAATTGGCATCAGCAATTATATTTTTAAATGTTATATCAATTTTTGAAGTTTCCATGTTCACGTAAACAACACTATGGGCACCTTTTTCATGTGTTTTTCTACTGGGTATGATGCTGGGAGGAAAAAGAGCATTTGAAAAAAGAGCAGTTGGAGGTAGTTTAATAAAGGGACTATTGATCAAGGGAGAAGAAATAGGGTATGATTTTTTGGAGTTAGCAGTGTTTAGAAATGGTTACCACTCCTATGCTCGAAGGAAAAGGAGAGGAGAGAGCAGTTACTTAAACTCGAGATGTCCGGAACTGTGGTAAGAGCCCCTACAGGACCTGCAGCCTTTAGTAGAAAACCTAGCAGAACAGCAGGGAAACATATACCCCAAATTCACTCTCCTCCTTCCCTTCGATCTCCTGCTAGAGGTGCCCACTGGTTGAACCCAAGAGGAAACCAGAGGAGAAAGGAACTGTCAATGCAATCTTCATAAGTCAGCTTCCTGGGATTCAGAGCAAGAAGGATGTAGGGTGGATGTGGAGCAGCAAGTGGAAGACACTCAACACAAAACTACATCTGTCTTTATGCGATTGCATTTGACAAATAAAATGATCCTCCATTGTAAGTTCACTGTCACCCATTCCCCTCCTCCTCCTTTTGGGATATATTTAGAAAATACAGTTAATAAAGTTGACCTTTAAGCTAGTAAAGCATAAAATTCACAATCAATATGTAATTTACACAGGAAATACTTCTTACTCATCCATACAGTACTTTAACAGTTCAAGCTTCTTTTGAGTAGAGGGTGACTGAAAAAAAATAACTCAAAATCATTTTACAAGTGGTTCAAATAGTAGTATGTTTTACTTTCTCTTATTTTTAGTCCTCAGCTATCACAGTGTTTCAAAATTTAATCTGGATTCCTTTTTATCATTTTAACTGGTTTAGTTTCAAAATGATATTTGGAGGATTTTAATCTGTCTTTTAGAATTACTTGGTTAAAGAGATTTGTGTTAAAAACTAGGTGGCAATTCTAAAAACTAAAGGGTGCAAGAAGACCCAAATTATAACCCAAACCATAAATTAACAAAAGTTTAACTTGTAAAATGCTAAATTTTAGATTCATTTTGAATATTTACTAACAAAAAGTAAACAGAACTCATTGTATATGGTTTTAATTTATAAGGAAACTGTATCTTTACCCTTTGGCTCTTATTTATTGATTTTGCATAATTTCATCAATTTTTGTTAAAATTGAGTTAGCAATAAAATGACAAAACTTGTGATTTGTCCACCTTCTCTTCTTCTTGTAATGGTCAATAGCATCAAAGGGGAAATCTAAGCTCTATAGCTTAAGTACTGTTTTGATTTTCAGAAAAGTTTTTGTAAAGACTAGAGTAAATTAGCATCCACATCAGAGCACAACTAAATACATAATGTGTCAATATGTTCAGGTGTAAAAGAAAAAATAACAGAGGGTGAAATCTCAATTTTAACTGAGAGAATGATTACCATCATACTTTGAAATGTATATTAAAATTGACTTTTGGGGAATGGCATTAACATTCAGTAGTAAATGATAATAGCAGCTCTCATTTATTCTATTTTTTGATAAAAAGAAATTTATGCATTAAGGTAGCTTAGAGTTAAAAATAACAAGAAATCCTGGTCTTTCCTTTTTTGAAAATTCTCTTTTATAATTTCTCTCTAAAGACAAGGTCAGGAAAAAGACAAATTTAACTATGTAGATGACTATGATTATGGAATGATTAAATTTGGTCTTACTTAAAATAGATTTTGTAAACTGAGAACTTCAAGGGTTGTCTGCTTAGAAAAACCAGCTCAAACTCATTCACTCCTTAGGCATCAAAGAGAATATTGTTTCATTCTTGCTTCGACAATATATAGTATTATAGATTTCTTATAGTGATATCCCACTTATTCATTCATTCATTTTTCACTAAGTAGTCTAGACAGAAAAATGGTAATAATTCAGTTCTTGAAATATCTGACAAAGCAGTTAAAACATATGAGGCAAATATATGTTATTAAATATATAAGTACTATAAAGTTAAATAAATAAACACTACAGCTATATTTTACTCATTTTTGTATTTCCAGTGCCTTGCACAGAGTAGATGCTCGGCAACAAATATTTTTCTTTCGTTTACTTGCGGATTAAATTTTTATTACAAATGGAAAGTACATAATCTTGCCTAAAACAATTTATTTGGCAAATAAATATTCCCTGACCACACTGCCCCACATCTCACAGCTCCCCAACATGCCCCCCCTTCCCCAAAAGTGACACGCACCATGATTAAAGTTCAGGGATTCAGCAAAATTTAAAATATTTTTAAAGTACTATTATTATTTTAAATTTTACAATCTGACAAAAACTGAGGTGATATTTGCTCCATGAATTAGCCGGTTTCTGGGACACTCCGAAAAGCAATTTCCTCATGTATTTATATTTACAGGCTTCCCTCATCAATCACTAGAAATACCTCTGGACAGAGGTGTACATAATTGACATGCGGGTTGCTAGTCAATAGAAAAAAATTTCTTCCAGAGCTGAGATAGATCCATGTACCTACTTTAAAAAAGATGCCATCAAGGGAAGCATTATACAGCAAATGTTTCGCCACAATTATCCTCTTAGAAATATTATTTCAAAGATTTTATTGAAGTAGAAAATTTTGAGGCTGGAAAAAATTTTGAGAACTAGAAAATCTTTAGTGTTTTGCTTTTTATCCACCCACTCCCCAACTCCAGTGAAATCTTATGTAAGAACGTGAACTCCAGAGCCATTCATTTTTGCTACTATTGTTCATGGCACACAGCAAGGCAGGAATCAAATCACCATTCACATTTCCTATTTCAACCCGGAGGACCACAAACTTGCTTCCTCTCTCTCTTTCCTTTTTCTTCCTTTCTTTTCTTACTTTGTCAACCATTCCATTTACATTTCTCTCTTACTTTTCCTCTTCTGCTATCTCACACAGCCCACCAAAAATCTCACAAGAAAAGAAGCTACGTCTACATAGTCCACATTAATGTTTACAAGGTGACAAATCTTATTAATGAAAAAAGATGACACAGTTTCCTTAACTGCCTGAGCAATGTGACCGTGAGTCCTGGCCAGAGAGCCCACTGGACTGCTGGGATGAGGCTCTAATAGGCACCATGGTGAATGACAAGTTAACCCCTTTGGAACCACACCGTTTTCAGCAATCAGAGGACCTCCCTCATTAGTCTCAGAAAGTAAAGTATGAAATTCCAACATCAAATCTCATGCTGTTAAATTAACAACATCACACTGCTACATACGACTTGAATATCTCCCATAACTTTATGACTGGAAAAACACTGTTCAGATTTCATTTACCAGTTTAAAAATAGCAAACTCTAATTTGAAACACACACACACACACACACACACAGACACACACACACACACACACACACACATCGTGCATGCTCACTAATATTCCCTCTTAGTGCTAGGCAAACGTTCCTTCCTATAAACAGAAATAAAATTGAGTATAATTGTTAAGTTTTAAAAGTCAGATTTGTCAAAAGATGATGTTTGTTACGAAACAAATCAAGAAGAAAATATGTCACAGAGCCAAAATGACAAGCTACAATCTGTTTGGTATAACAATGGCTATTTATCTATTTTTAAGGTATAAATCAAAATTATTCTGTGTTTCTTTGGACTTGAAGATCATCCACAGACTATTCTATTCCTGTCCAATGAAATGTCTTCTTCTTGGGTTGGTGAGTGCTGATCCAGGCAAATAGCAGATTTTAAACATCTTAACATGGTGTGACCACTTTTTAAGAAACCATGGGAAGATGGTCTACAAAGTTTGTTACTTTGTACATCCAGATAGGAACTAAAAAAGAAAACTAGAAGAGATGCCCACAGACCACTTTAAGTCCACAGAAAGTGCAAAATAATACTGTGCTCATAAACAAAGAGAGGCTGCTCTTTGTACACAGCAGAAACACTCATCATACACAAGGCACTCCAATTAAGTTTTGATAGAAGTTACGTCACGTTTAAACTCACCGCTGGATGTAAGGGTCGGGACAGTACTGTAGGGTGGCACACCGTGAAGTTTCAAAATTCATTTCCTTCAACTCTCTTTGATATCAACAAATGGAGAACAGTATTATAACATATACACATATACCTGTGTATACATAGATATAAAGCCAGAAGGCTAAAAGCAATAGGGTCAAATGCTATCAGACATAGAAGTGTAGACACTTCCCCCCTTCACACACATTTGCAAAGAGGCGGAGCGTTTCTTGATTTGAGCCAATGAGATTCATCAAGGGACTAAAACATCAGAAACAGTCGAATCTTACCAGCTGGGCATCCTCTCTAAAGTTGTTCTTCCCCCTCTACCACGGCTTTAGAGTCCTTGTCGTATAGTGGCCACACTTGTTGGCAACTTGGAGTCATCTCTGAACTTCTGTTCTCTCTGGTGATTGGATGCTGGCATGAATGGCATCAGAGTTTAATTTCAGCAGCCTGGACTTTCACAACAGAACAAGAGCTAATGAGTGTCCACCCTGCTCCAGCTAATTAATGTTTCCTTGTCTCTGCATACTGATTTGATTTGAGGGCTTCTGTAACTGCTTCTGGAGCTAAATATTTCACAGAGCTGCTTAGGAAGTTGTTTTGTTTTTTTTCTTCATCTCCACCTCCACCCCCACTTCCCCCCACCCTTCATTCTCCCTTTCAGCCAACCGCCTGTTGTGGTCACAATCTCAAATAGCAAAGACAGGGAAATTCCTTGATTATATTTAACCTAGAACTCACTCTTCGTCTCAACTAAAAGAGATACCCATTCACATCCCCTTAGCTTTGCTTTCCCTAAATTAAAAAAAAAAATAACCTTTACTGAGTTTTTCAAATATACTACCTCAAACACACACACATAATTTTCTTAAAGTAATATTAAAATGGAAAATAATACACTATTTTCAACTATTTTAAAGCTTACAAAATTATTTCAAATTGCCTGTTACTGAAAACATTCGAGTTCTTTCCATCTCTCTCAGTCTCTCCCACTCTCTTTTTTATGTCATTGTTTTTGCTGGTTTTGGTTTTGCTTTGGCTCGAGCTACTTTGGAGTAAAACCGTTAACTTGTTCATATATCCACAAATTAATATAATATCAAAAAATTTACATACAGAATAGTTCACTTCTTTTCTGAATACAGGCTGTAAACCTATCATGGTTTTGTGGATTTGGATATTGAATGAAATATGTTTCAGAAGCTAAATTAAAATAGACTCCAACAGAAAAACAAACAAACAAACAAACAGCGTGCCCAAGTGTCACTAACATGGCAAGTTCATAACCTCCTTTCACCCCCAACCATAGGTTACCTGTAAATTGGTGACATCAGAAGTTGTCAAAGTTGTAAGATAATCTAAAGTCATTTCCAGAGCAATTTGCCATCTCCTTTTGAGAAATTTTGGTTCAAAATATGTTTCATAAAAATATTTTATTTATTGCTTCAGCCAGGATAGAAGGGAGAAGCTATTTAAAACTCCACATTCTCTTCCTTACTTAGCCTGAGAGTGTCTAACATCTGTGAATTGTGAAATTCACAAATATGCCGGCCTGAGCCCCAGCCAATTCAAACAGCTTGTTCTACAAAATGGAAAATTTGAGGGAAGATCATTTTACTAATTAATTATAGATTTGTTAATTGGAGTTAAAGTGTTTGGCTTTATTCCCTGCTCTTAGCAAATACAGACGACCGGAGTATATAGAGTTCTTAAATTAAAAATACTCAATTTCCTTTGAGCATGGCCAAGTCCCATCAAGTGCCTGGCCTTTCCCATTTATAAAATGAGAGGTGAAATAATGATCTCTAATGCAGTGCTTCTCAAATGCTGATGCACCTGCGAGTCACCTGGAAACTTTGTTAACACAGATTCTAGTTCAGTAGGTCTGGGGTGAGGTCTCCTGAGACTCTGCATTTCTCACAAGCTCCCAGCTGCTGCTGGTGCTGCTGGTTCTTGTGTCACATTTTGAGTAGCAAGACCTAGTGCTCTTTTCAGGCCCACTTTTTTTTTTTTTTTTTTTTTTTTTTTCGTTGCGGAGCACAGGCTCCGGACGCGCAGGCTCAGCGGCATTGGCTCACGGGCCCAGCCACTCCGCGGCATGTGGGATCTTCCCGGACCGGGGCACGAGTCCGTGTCCCCTGCATCGGCAGGCGGACTCTCAACCACTGCGCCACCAGGGAAGCCCAGGCCCGCTTTTTATATACTTCTAGGAAATAAGCAGCGCTCTTCCAAATATTTTAACTTACCAGCAGAGGCTCTAGGCTCCCAGAGAAATTATTAATTTGCAAACATTCTTAGTATGCTTTTAATTTCAAAAGTTTTATAGCCTAATTTATTAAAAAGACCATTTAAAATGTATGCCCTGACATCAATAGTTGTTATTTTAAAAAATCCTAAAATTATTAGGTAAGAGGGACAGATACTAAGTGGTAAAAATTTATGTAAATAATTATGAAACATACTGGTTCCTATTGCATTGTGAAAATAAATTCAGAGAGCTACCCTGACCAAGGGCAAAAGGCAAACTCTCCAGGATTCAACAGCACACCCATGGCACACAACCATCCAGAACCCGGGAAAATAAGTGACAATTATACTATAATTACCATAATTGCCACTTACATTTATATTACAGCCCTCTTCACCCAGGGAGGCTCAGGTTACTATACAAATGCATAAATTATTTCTTTGTTGTGCAAGTTAGATGCTTTTCCAACACCTTAAGTCTTTTAGGTAGAGATTGTAATAGAATAAGTTACGCATTAGGCTGGGAGAAGGTAATTGCCTTCCTGACCATGACCTACACCTTTGAATGATGTTGTTTGTGAAGATTTTTGATTTGTAGGAAGAGGAGGAGAAAGTAGAGAGCTTATGGAAACAGTAACATTGAGGGCCCGGAACTCTGGACACAATGTTAGATAAAAGTACACTTTTTCCTTTTAGCGCCTAGCAGCCAAATATGTGCACTTTGCTAAACTCAGGTATTCAAAACACAAACGCTTCTCTTTCATATCCATGTGAATTACTTCTTAACTGCTCTCCTTTATGCACTCTATCCACTGGGTGACATACTTTTCTGTTTTGTCCCCCACCTTGGATCATATTTTGTCTTCCATCCAGAATGTTTTTAAACCCCATGTGCATATATCTCACAAATACTTCAAAGAACAGGAAGCCTTTCTCATCCCTCTAGGTAAAAGGAAGCTACCCTACCTCTAATGTCTTAAATCATGATATTTTCACTTGTGAAAGGGCACCTGCTACTTTCTTCCTGGATTTGAGCTATTTTTGCATAAGACCCATCTCCTGTACTGGACCGTGAACAACTTGAGGGCGGGTTTGCTATCTGATTCATCTCTGTATTTCCAGAGACTAGCAAAATACGGTCTAGTGGACAAATAACATGTTTATATCTTTGCAAAAACGCATCTAATAATTACTATAAGTGGTTAAAAAAGAACTTCCATGAACCACTTGACTTTTTAGAATCAACTTTATTGAGGTATAATTTACATACAATGAAATTCACTAAATTCACTAATTCTACCGTTCCATTTGAGGAATTTTGACATATTATATACCATGTAGTCTTTACCACAAACAAGACATAGAATATTTCATTACCCCCCAAATCCTCTCATTTCCATTACCTTAAAAGCTCCCCTTTGTGGTTAATCCTTCTTCACCACTGACCCTAAACAATCACTCTCTTGTTTTTTTTGTCATTATGTATCAGACGTATGTTTTCTAGAACAACATTATCCAATCGACCTTTCTGTGATGAAGGAAATAGTCTACATTTGCACTGTCTGACATGGTAGCCACTAGCCACATATGGCTAATGCGACTGAGAAACTGCATTTTAATTTTTATTTAATTTTAATCAACTTGTATTTAAAAAGCCACATGTGGCTAGTGGCTACCATGCTGGACTTCACAATGCTAGAATGTCACATAACTGGAGGCACATGGCATGTATTTTGTGTCTAGTAGGTTCTTTCATTCAACATATTGTTTTTGAGATACATCCATATAGTTATGTATGTCAGTAACTGGTTCTTTTTTATGGCTGTTGAACATGTGGATTGCTCCTTTTTTTTCATTATTAAGAACAAATTCTGGTCTCATATCCTCAATTATGGCCCAAAGCAGAAGTCCAATAGACGTTTTAAGAGCTCAGTAATGACTCATTCCCTGAGTTCCTTAATGATGTGGAATAGTTCATTCCTTCCAAGGCTGCTGTAGCTCTAGAAAAGGCAGCAAATGTAGAGAGAAACTGACTAACCTGGGTTTGGTTTGGGCTCTGGTCCCAACTTCCTCCCTGGCTTTAGGCAAGCAGCCTACTGTCTTTGGGCCTTACATTCTTGATCTTTAAGAGGAAGGATGTACCAGTGAGGATTCTTTTGTTATTAGCAATGGAAACTAACTCCTGCTTAGTAACACTAAAAATATAAAAATAGATTAAAATATGAAAATCCACAGACTGGAAGAGAACGTTGAAAAACAAGATTTGGGAAAAGGCTGGAATCAGAATAGCTTCAGGGATCTAAGTAACAGGAATGAATAGAGTCATTTCATAGTGCCACCATAGCAATAAGTCAGACCCAACAGGTTTTTGTTTTTTGTTTTTTTTAACTTGAGTCACTTACCTTAAGATTCAAATTCTCAGAAAGAAGATGCCATGTTAGGCCAGGAGAAATCTGAATGCCTTGATTGATAGCCCTACCAAGACTGGGGCAAAGAGAGTTTCTGAAAGAAATTAGAGGTTCTGTTAAGCGAGGAAAGGGCAATAGGTTCAGGGCAACAGAAAACAACAGATGCCACCACGAGGGGCTTAAAGTGGATGATCTCTCACATTCCTTAGAGCTCTGGCTGTCTGTGGCTCTGTGACTGGAGAAGCTGAATTTCTTGTCAGGATAACTGGACCTTAGGTCCTCTCTTCTCCAAGTCATCCTGACCTGCCCCTCTTTTATAATATGGGGATAAGGAGAGAACTTTCTAGCATAAAAGGTGGTGGAGTAAATTCATTGAGTGTCACCCAAATCAAAGGGACTGAAGAGTTTGATGATTTTTAGTTTCAAAACACTTTTCTGGACATAACTTCAGTTCAACCCACAATCTCTGTTTCATAGAAGTAGAAACCAGGTTCTGTTTTGGGGCGGATCCTATCAACCCTCCCAGCTTTATGCTTTATGAATCTAATATTCACTGAAGTAGGACATCTAGTAGGAGTAAAGCTGGGCCAAGAATATAAGTGTACTGGATTAGGGTCAAACGCTTTTTTATATCAATGAAAAAGCAAGTGCATTGCAAGCTTAGCCATGTGCGTCTTCTAATTTGACCTCCACCTTCTTCTTCTCCACAGGTCACCGGAATTCATCAAATAGAAAAAAAGTGCATAAAGCTAATGTCTCAGAGTCTACTGAGAAGAAAGAAGATGCTTTAGAGAAGTGTCTGAGGAAAAGGACACTTTTCTAATCAGAGGGCATGCAAGGAAACACAGAGGCCAATTGAGGAGGGAGGAGGTTGGCAGTGTCCCTAACAGACAAACCCGATACCCTCCAAGTCACACCCAGTGTTCCAGAGCAATGTGGGTGGGCTTCTTTTCCAGACATCCCTGAACAGCTGTATGGGGGCCGCTCATCGCTCCCACCCCTCCTTTGCTCAATACCCACGTGAGAGAGAGATAAATAAGGAGACACAGGAAGTCCTTATTTGGCACTTTGCATTTTTTTTTCCTGAACCATTTGTCAGATGCAGATATGGTGCACCTTGACTCTAAGTGTCTTGGTGCATATTTTCTAAAATGAGACAATCTCTTATAGGATCACAGTTCAGTTAAAAAATGAGGAAATTAACATTGATAAAATGAGATTACTTTCTCTACATACCTTATTCAGATTTTGCCAATTGTCCCAATGACGTTTTTTATAGCAACAGAAAATTCTGGATCCAACCTTGCATTCCATTGTTCTGTTTCTTTAGTCTTTTTTTTTTTTTTTGCGGTACGTGGGCCTCTCACTGTTGTGGCCTCTCCCGTTGCGGAGCACAGGCTCCGGACGCGCAGGCTCAGCGGCCATGGCTCACTGGCCCAGCCGCTCCGCGGCATGTGGGATCCTCCTGGACCGGGGCGCGAACCCGGTTCCCCTGCATCGGCAGGTGGACTCTCAACCACCACGCCACCAGGGAAGCTCTCTTTAGTCTTTAGTAATCAGGAACAGTTCCTCAGTCATTGTGCTTCATGACAGATTTTTTTTTTTTAATTGAAGTATAGTTGATTTACAATGTTGTGCTAGTTTCTGGTGTATAGCAAAGTGATTCAGTTATATATACGTATATACACATATATATGAAGAAGACTATATATATATATTTTCATATTCTTTTCCATTATGGTTTATTACAGGAGATTGAATATAGTTCACTGTGCTACACAGTAGGACTTTGTTCTTTTTTTTTTTAATAAATGTATTTATTTTTTCATTTATTTGTTTATTTATTTATTTATTTATTTTAGGCTGCATTGGGTCTTCGTTGCTGTGCACGTACTTTCTCTAGTTGCCGCGAGCAGGGGCTACTCTTTGTTGCGGTGCGTGGGCTTCTCATTGCAGTGGCTTCCCTTGTTGAGGAGCACGGGCTCTAGGCACGCAGCCTTCAGAAGTTGTGGCACGCGGGCTCAGTAGTTGTGGCTCACGGACTTAGTTGCTCCGTGGCATGTAGGATCTTCCTGGACCAGAGATTGAAACCGTGTTCCCTGCTTTGGCAGGTAGATTCTTAACCACTGCACCACCGAGGAAGTCCCAGGACCTTGTTCTTTATCCATCCTATATAGAATAATTTGCATTCTGCTAATCTCAAACCCCCAATCCAACCCTCTCTTGCCTCCCACCCTTCCCTGGCAAACACAAGTCTTTATGGCATGACAGATATTTTTGAAGCCTACAGGCCAGTTATTTTGTAGAATGTAACTTAGTTTAGGTTTGACTAATGTTTCCTCATGATTAGATTGAGTTATCTACTTTTGGCAGAAACATCTGTGATATTGTGATATTGTGTACATCTCAGTGCATCATATCAGGAATTGCTCAGTTTTTAAAGCCCATTGAAGGGTTTTCTCCAAGCCTCATCTCAGGCACAGATTTACTGTGAACCTATGAAAGTTTGACTGTCAAGACCTCTTACTTACATAGATAGTCCCTTCTAACGTTCTAGGAAATATCTTAGTAATATGTATACATGGCCATTATGTTTCTGTAAAATATACAAATGTGAGATATTTTAAATACAGTCTTCTAATATTACCATCTCTTTCTACTCCAATTTCCCCTTCATCACCATTCATCTCACATAGAGTGGTGATAGAGAGGCCATGGGATTTCTAAGATCCAGGCAAGGGCAAGTTGAATAGAGGATACTTTTAGTTTGGGTTGGGGGAATACATTAATGTGGTCTGTAGCTGGGTTTGTGTAGAGTTAAAGTACTGCTACTCATCCTGGTATAGGAATGGCTTCCAAGTATATACTCCTCCTGCCCATGACACTAGGCATGGTGTCACTGAAGACCCAGGCTGGAGGACACATCACAATATGGATATCCCCAACAATAACTGCCATGGAAAATGTGTGACTAGTGGAGGAGAGCTGGAACTGCACAGAGACTGAAGCTTCTCTGTGGAAAGTTTTCCTCCTTTTATCAGGCATACAAACTTGTAAGCAGAGGAATCAATATCAAAACCAGGTTTTCCCTGTCTATTATTCAGCATATACAATTATAAATGCACCATGCATTATTTGGTCTTTTATGATGAGAGTTGCATTAAATAGTATTTATCCTTATACTGTGTGTGTTTGTAGGAACACAAATGTCTGGCAGTGCTGTAAATAGCAAGTGTGTCTGTTAATTCTTATACTGGGGCTGCAGAAGATAACGCTGAATATATGATGCTAAGATTCTGTCCAACCCTGAGAGTCCATGACTATAAACTTGTAGGCTCGGGAGTTCCCTGGTGGTCCAGTGGTCAGGAGTCGGCGCTTTTACTGTCCTGCAGTGGCCCAGGTTCAATCCTTGGTCGAGGAACTAAAATCCCACAAGCCTCGTGGCTTGTAGGCTACATTTACAGACAGTCCATCTATCTATCATCTATCTATCTATTTACCTATCTATACATCTATCCATCTACACGAAATCACTTTGTTCCAGAGTGATTTGAGGTAGCTTATAAAATACACAGAAGGAGATTTAAAAATACATATGCAGGGTAACCAGGGGCTGAGAGGAGGAAATGAGGAATTGTTGTTTAATGGGTAGAGTTTCAGTTTTGCAAGATGAAAAAGTTCAGGAGAGTCATTGCACAACAATGTGAATATACCTAACGCTATTGAACTGTAAGGTTAAAAATGGTTATGCTGGTAAATTTTATGTTATGTGTTTTTTACCACAACTAAAAAGTTTAAAAAATTAAATACGTAGGTAAATGATAAAATCAATAACCTGTATAAACATAAAGAGAAAGAAAAATAGGAGGAAACCAAGGACAATATTTGTCCACAAAATGTATTACATGATGTTCTACACTTGTGCTAAAGGGCCATTTATTTTTCTGTGACCTTCTAAGCAACCAATTACTTATATGAATTTTTTTTAATCCACAATAATTGCTTAGGCTCTTGTTACACACAGCACATCGTAGGTACAAAATATATATTTGTTAAAAGAATGAGGGAACAAGATAATATGTAAAATAAATTGGGCTTCAGCTTCTAGACTCTGAATCTAATTCATTTGTTTGATTACTTATTACAAATAAATGACAAGAGATGATATTGTAATGAGACCTGAATTTCTAGTGGTTTCCAATATAATTCTCTCGCAAGACTCTATGGTACTTACTCACTGATTTGATGTTTGATTAATAGATTCAACATGCATATTCCTTAAGGGCTTCCTCTGTGTGCCTGTCAGCGTGCTGGGAGCTGTGGGCATAAAGTAGATCAATAAGATCCAGTTTCTGGCCTCCAGTAGAGTTGAGAACGATCTTCTTTGCCTTTTTGCATCTTAAGCTTCACAGATTAAACAAAAAAAGACTTTTGCAGAGCTGTGTCCCTGAGTTGCCGATGACCAACTTGCTTGCTGAGGTATGTGGTGCCTGATTAAATTGATGAGATAAGAATATGTTTACTAGAATTCATGAGACATGTGTGTAGGTGGGAGAGGATAGAATGTAGCATTCTTATTTACTTTCCTGAGGTTTGAGCCCAAGGGAGACAGCTGTGGCTGAACCTTCCCTCAGACACACATTCAAAAATGTGTGCCTTATTTTTTGAATCCTGATTATCAGGAAGCCACAAAAGCCATCCTTTGTGGAAGGAAGAGGAGTGGGTGTGAGCCAAGAAAAAAAAGATCTGATCTGTATATACTAGTGACTACCAAAAACTATGGTGTGATGATTTCCTAAACGACCGGCTGCTTTTCTGGTATGTAGCTTCGTGAGATATACTGTTTTCCAATGGAGCACAGCTCCCAACAGAGGAACTAGGAGACATTTAATAAATGCCTTTTTTTTTTTTTGAAAATAAGCTATACTCAAAGTTAAAAAGGAATTTAGAGATCATTTGCTTCGAAAAACACCCCAGCAAATGACTTAAAAATAACAAGCATGTGCATAGTGATTTAAATTTTACAGAACGCTTTCATAGAAGTTATCTCATCAGTCTCCCAAATGTCATGTAATGTATTAATACTAGGACAAGTGGTGTCATTTCCTCCATTGTATGCATGAGGAAGCTAAGACTCAGGTAGCTTAAGAAACAAACTCATAGTCACACAATTACATAAACATCAGTGTCAGTGGACCCAGCTTCGCTTACTCCCAGACATTAGTCCATTTACTCAATAAAATAACATGAATTAAATGCCTATGGTATGCTTTGTATTGTGCAGGACTCTGGGAAAATAAAGGTAAATATAAACTGTATCTTTTTTCCTTACAGCACCTCTACAAACCCAAAATTTTTATAGTGTTTGGCATTTATTAAATATCTCATGTCCATTATCTATCTATTAATAGATAACCAATACAAACTCTAGGAATTAGACAAGTTAGGTCTTATTATCTCTAGATAGTTAGTGACTCTGCATTCATCACTCAGCCAGGTAGTGGTAGAATCATGATTGGAACTCAGGTAAACCTGTTTGCCTGAAAATGTCACCATACTTTTGACAGCCCGCTCCCCTGCCAAAAGATCCAGAATGCATTGTGTATATTTTTATGTCTTGGAGGGCTATGCATGGTCTCTAGCACATGTCTTTTGGTGACTTTTTCCTGGGCCAGTCAGCCTGTGATAACATAAGCACCACAAATGCCAACTCCTAAAGGAAGGCGTGAGTTCATGACAAGCACCCACATTTGGGCTGGGAGTCAAGAATGTTAACTCTGCTTATTTTGAAATCTGGGTTGTGCGCACTGTTTAAGCATGTGGGAGTGGATGCACTGATAAAATGCTTCTGTGGGATGGAAGTGATTCTCAGGGCATCCTTACAGGGGAATCCACATGGGATGACCCTTGAATGGGTCTTGTTTATAGAAACATCTCTGTGCCAAGTTTCTAAGGAGTAAATTTAAAGCACAACTTTGGAGGAATAACATCAATCTGAAAACACAACTACTCTTGGCTGCCTTTGGGTAGGTAACATATTGTTCTGCCACTCAGCCACTGATCCATTTAGACCATCTGGATCCCTACTCAGTATCACTTATGTTATACTTCTGAAGAGAGTAAATAATTTTCCCCATGGGCCTGAATGATCATTTTTGTTAGAATAATGATTGTGAGACATATATTTTCAAAGTAAAAATCATCTTTCTTTTTCAGATTGTGAGATCCTGACTATACACTCGTAAAGAGAAATATGTGGAGAGAGGAAAGAGAGAGAGAGCCACAAGATATAGTGATGATATTTATACAGAGATATATGTATGTCTATATGTATAATATACAGATATATGTGTATGTGTATATTTACAAATATTACCTATAATATGTGTATATACTTATATATGTATACTTATATACATATCTAATATATTTCTAATAAATATATATTAATATATATACACAATAATTATAGACAGAGAGAGTATTTATTAGACTACATTCTCCTCTAATTTGCTTATTTTCCTCCTAATAATCAAGACAAAATATCAGGCAAAATTATTTAAAAAGTAAATTTTAAAAGCCCTTTAGGGCTTCCCTGGTGGCGCAGTGGTGGAGAGTCCGCCTGCCGATTCAGGGGACACGGGTTCGCGCCCCGGTCCGGGAAGATCCCACATGCCGCGGAGCAGCTGG
>NC_041214.2:81821041-81846173 GCF_002837175.3 Physeter macrocephalus | reverse complement strand
AGCCCTTTAATGGAAGAAATAAAACAATGTAGGCAATGTATTCTCATGGTGTGGAAAAATTTATATGGACACTATCACAAAGGCAAAACAAGGGAAAGGAAGTTAATAAACTCTTAACAGTTATTATTTCTGAGTGGATGGGGTTATGGAGTGAAGAAAATATTTTCTTGCTGATACCTTTTTGTAGTTTTCAAATTTTGTACAGTGAAAATACTACATTTTGATACTCAAAAGAATAAAATAAAAACCCACCATAAATAACCGTTAAAAATACCTTCCTGTAGAATTTGTCTCTGGAAGGTGTGCACAATAAGAGGGTGACACAGATTATGCCAGGATGAATGGGGGTCAAAGAATGAGTCTCAATTTCCTGATGGATTTGTTTCTATGTGGAGAATTTCTACTAAGAAATGGGAAATAAATGCTCACCCTGATTTGAAATATGCTTAGAAGTGTGGCATTCGAGGTTGAACGGAACTCAGAGAGTTTACGTGGGTTGGCGGATGAGGGTGCAAAGGTGTGGCCCAGGGTCACCAGGTCAGGGTGCAGTGTTTCACAATGAGTTCTGTCCATTTCCAACCACTGGCTCAAGAGGGGGAAAAAAAAGGCTTTTATGAGACATTTGTGATGCGAATGTGGCGGCCATGGAAATACACAGCTCAGCTCTTCTAATGTGGAACACATCACTGACTGACAGCCACAGCTGGTGCCCCTTCCATCCTTATTGCTTTCTCACTGAGGCCATTGTACATCCAGACTCCTCCCAGCCAAGGACTGAACCTAGTGGGGCTACCAAACCAGGACCATTCTGGCAACACATGGGACACCTCCAATGTGATTTTGAGTCAATAATACCTCATTGGCCTGACTAAACTTTGGTCTGAAACTCTTTCTGCTGAATTCTCCTAATTTTCTCCTCTTCTTGGTTTTTCAGAGAGAGTTTTTATCACCCTCTGACATAAGTCCCCTTATTTTGGTTTCTTCTTCTTTATACTCCAAAGACATTCCTCCTAGTACATCTTTTGCACATCTGATTCCATCTTGGGGTCTGTTTCTCAGAGAACACAAAGTGATACAAGTTGTCCTGAGAGTGGTCCAAGAATGCAGATAGAAGTTGAATATTTAGGACTGACTCAGTATCTACATGTCAAGCAAATAGAATGGCATCCAGAGCTATGTGGAGTGTGGATTGTTTCTGCTCCAAGATGGAGGCCCAATTGCTATAGATTTCACCGATGTTGACCTGGGAAAATACCCACTGTAGAGGCAGACTTGCAGCTTCTAAGACTCAGGCTTTTAGGAAGACACAGGGAAAACAGTTCCTACAAGGAAGTAGAGTTGTATGGTTACTACTCGGTTGTATTGACACTCTGCAGAGGGATATTGAGAAACAAAGGGCTCTTAACAAGCAGTTAAAGGCTAAGTATGAGAGTCAGATTGCCTCTTTGATAGCTTACAAAGAGGTGAGGGCCTCTTTGCAAAGATAAACAAGCTAAGCAGCAGACTGAGCTCCTGATCAAGTCACAGAGCTCAAGAGACATTTGAATGGTCAGCCAAGGCTGGTTGGAAATACCTGAGACCCTGAAATATGGACTGGGGACATTAAGTGGATGCCTCTGATAAGCTGGTTCTGTAGGCTTTTTGTCTTAGTTGAGGCTGTTATAACAAAGTACCACAGACTGGATGGTTTATAAACAACATAAATGTATTTCTCACAATTCTAGAGGCTGGAAGTTTGAGATCAGGGTCCCAGCATGGTCGTGGAAGGGCCCTCTTCTGTATTACAGACTTCTCATTGTGTCCTTACATGGTGGAAGGGACTACGGAGCTCAGTGGGGTCTTTTTTATAAGAGCGTTAATTGCATTCATGAGTATTCCAGACACATGACCTACTCACCTCCCAAAGGCCCCACTTCCTAATACTATCACACTGGGCAGTCAGCATATGAATTTTGAGGGGACAGAAATATTCTGACCATAGCATTCCCCTAAACCCTCAGAGCTTGTAGAAAGGACTACCCTTTCCTAGTAAGAACTTCCTTCATATTGGAAGTTGCTACAGAGGCGTTTCCTATAAAAGCAGTAAATATTCCACATCCGGAATGCTTTTACTTTCTCTCTTGGCTGAAAGGACCCTAAATACAGTTAAAGCACAGCATAACCCAGCTGGTCATAATAAGGGAAAACATTAATTATATACCAAAGGAGTTACCAGAATTATCTAGCTTGTACCAACAAAAGTCAGGGAAATATCCCTGGGATTGGGTTTTGAGAATTCTTGATTGAGGCGGCTGTAATATAAGACTACATAAGAAAGAGTTCATTGACCTAGGTGTACTTTCTCATGACATGGGATTTTAAACCTTGGTAAGAACCATCGTGGTTGGGGCCAGATCACTGCTGGAGTGGTTTTTATAACTCTGGAAAAAGTGATGAACAATGATGAGTAAAGAGGAATTGCTTGAGTTTTTCTGGCAGATGGTAGGAAGGAATAAAGAGTCTAAGGGAGGTAGACATGCTAGAAGGATATATTGTGTGAAGCCAGAAGAGTCCCAGGGGAAATATGTTAGATGGGCCAAGAAGACACACGATTCTCCAAGGCCATGAGAAATGTGCTAGGGAAAAGAGGAGCCACATCACTAAGAAGTTCAGTGCTGGCTCTCCTCTGCAACCCAAGGCTGCTTGTAGGAGAGATGCTCACAGAGCTGGGCTCAATGATATTCATGGCAATGATGTCCATTTACCACCAGGTAATAGAGTCCAGATGGTGGCACTTAGCTGCCAGATTCCAGGAGATCATAAGTACCATAATGACCAGAAATGTTGGAGGTGCGGCCAAGGGGGTTTGGCCTGCAGGGAGTTTGTGGAGATGGTCATGGCCTACCTAGGTGAAAAATAAATGGACAGGAAAAATAAATTTAAGCCAACAAGGGTTCTGCTTAAATCTACAGCCAGAAAAAAGCAAGATGGGGGAGTGGGAGGCTAAAGGTGGTCATCCAACACAAAGTCACAGTCTCTTGCTTGATTTGTGGACCTGAGTCAATTTTTAGATATAGAATCCTTTGACTGAAGAGTCGGCTGGATTCCTGGGAAAAAGTAACCTCTAATGCTATGGCAAGTATATGCCATGGCAATGCCTTTAGGTTCCCCTTAAGAAACCTAGAGCCAGGGCTGGCCCCAAGGGTGTGCTCTGTATTTAGAAGGGTTCCTAACTTGGTTTAATGCTGTATTGTCACCCTCTAGAAATTTTTAATAATTTTAAACAAGTGGCCCCACATTTTCATTAGTAGTGGACCTTGCAAATTATATAGACAGTCTTGCTTATGGCTATTGACCTGAGTACAAGAGATCTGAGTTGACATTGATACCCAGAGACCTTAAGTTAGTCATGGTACCCTGTTGAAGTGGCAGCTCACGTGATCAGGTCATATATGGAATTCTGGTTCAGATCCACCAGACAATGGGTCCACTGTGTCTGGAGACCCACCTAGTGGTCATTTATCCAGTCATCAAGTAATTGGAATTAATATACTTGACTGAGTAATGCCCACATTGGGTTTTTGGCCTGCGGAGTAAGAGCTATCAGAGTGGGAAAGTTCAAGTGAACACCGCTGAAACTGCCCTCTACTTCACTTGGCCAAAGAGTATATAAAAAGTAATATCACATTCCAGGAAGGATGGTGACTAATGATCTCATTAAATAGTGTAAGGAATGGAACAGGGGTGGAGGGAGTATCCTGATCATATCTCTGTTTAGTTTCTCAATGTGTGCAGAACTCAGATGGGTCCTGCAGACTAAGCATAGACTCTTGAAAGCTCAATCAAGTAATAGCTCTGATTTCAAAGCTATGCCAGAGGTGATATCTCTGCTAGAGCAGGTTAACAAGGTCCTGGGTATAGGATCTGTAGCTATTGATTTGGTAAATGCATTCTTGTCTATTCTGATTATAAAGGAAGAAAATAAACAGGTCATATTCACATGGGACATGCAAAAATATTCATGTATAGTTTTGCCTCAGGGCTATGTTAACTCTCCTGCTCTTTGTCATATTGTAGAATGAAGGTATATGGACTGCCTGGTCAACCCACAGAACATCACACTGATGCTTTATATCAATAACATCATGCTACTCAGGCAAGACAAATAAGAGATAGCCTTGCTGGAAGCTTTGATAAGGCACATGCTCCAGGGCATGGGGGAGAAGCCCTTCAAAGATTCAGAATCCTGATAGTTCAGTGAAGTCTTTAGGGATCCAGTGGTCAGGAGTTTGCCAAAATATGCCTTCCAAAAAAAAAAAAAAGCTGCATCTTGCATCCCCTACCATAAAGAAGGAAGCAAGGGAGACTGATAGCTCTTTTTGGGTTCTGGAGGAAATATATCCCATGCCTAGGAATAGTGCTTGGGCCCATGTATTGGGTAACATTGAAGACTTCAGGTGTCTGGTGGAAAAATACGCAGCATGAAACTTATGGTAAGCCCCAAGGAGAGAATCACAATGCAAACCCTAATATTCTGGAGTATGTTTACACCACCCACAGTAGATAAAATAATATGTCTTTTGGTAAAAGAGCTCCTGGTTGTTACCAGGTCTCGAGAGCCACAGAATACTTGACCATGGGGTACTAAATGGCCATGTATCTATAACTTCGCATCATCAGCTGGGTTATTTCCATTCTTCTAAATCATAAAGTCAGCCTGGAATCAGTCAAGCAAAAGATGAAAATGGTACACCCATATTGGGCCTGAGCAGGACCAGAACTAGGTCAGAGCCATGAGAAGGTACCTCAGACACACCTGTCAACTATAGCAGTTGTACCAGAAAGCCTCCTCAACTTTGCACCTAAGACCAGCTGAAGGAGGTGGAAGAGCCCGTCGATGCCCTATAGCCACAGACCACAGAGTTCTGTAGCTGAACAAGTAGGACTTATTGTTATAACAAGGAAGAAGGTACACCATGGAGGTTCATTGGACATCTCAGTAAGAGTGTTAGAAAGAAATTACTCTAGAATTTGGGTTTGTGTTAGCCTATTTGGGGGAGTGTTCAAGGGATTGGGACTTTGTTATGTACTGGATGCTGTCAGGAAGTGGGACAATTCTATGAATGGGCATCTTGATAAATCTTATCTATAAGACGGGATGAATGAAGTGAAGCTGAAGCTATACTTGGGTAAAGAAGCCACACAATCATATCAGCTGTGATAAGGGGTTGTGTGGTCATTTTTGTGGTTTGACCAATGTTCATCTTTTTTACAGTGTTTATAAGTGATTACAGACTGGTCTTACTTTTGTCTTGACCCATCATAGTCATGGTGAGGCCTTGTCTAACACTGATGCTTTTTGAAATTGTGTTGGTGTTTAATAGGAGGACAGAAAGGCGTAGGTGTGAGTTCCAGCCCGGCTTCTAGCAATACCGAGGTTAGGCTGATGGTGCCCAGCCAGTTCCTGGCAGGAACTGTTTTCCTCTTCCTCAAGATAAAACATGATTTATGAACTGGGTAAGTGGATGAAGGCCAAAAATGGACAAGTGGCTGCTTCCAGTACATTTGAAGTTGGCTTTGAAAGCCACTAGGGAGGAGATATGTTACCAATGAGTGGAGTTGTGACTAGTAAACCTGGTCACCCACTTTGTGAGGAAGAAGAAATGACCCAAAGTAATAAAATAAATAAATGTAAAAAAATGTCTGGGAAGTGAGCAATGGCCTGACTCTCTTGTTAGGGGTCTGGAAAGAATAGAGCAGGAAGATTGGAGACAAGGAGGTCTAGCACAGGGGCACGGACATATGGATTTGGGCACAACGTGTGAAGATTTTTGTGTCACGTGCTAACTTCCATCAGAACTCAGGAAAGGCGACCAAACAAGTAAACAAATAAAATTATGTAAATGTGACAAGTACCATTAAAGGAACCAGAGAAGAGACTGAATTATGAATAATGGGAGGGAGAGGGAGTAGCAGTGATACGAACTACTTTAGATTAGATAGGTGGGGATGGTCTTTCTGAAGAACCAGTGTTTAAGCTGAGATCTGGGGAGAAAGGAGTGAGTCATGTGAAGTGGAAGGAAGAACATGCCAGGTGGAGAGAAGAGCATACATAGGACTTTGAGGTGGGAAAGAGGTTGGACTATTTAAGAGATTGTAAGAAGACAGTGCAACCAGACCAGGGCGAACAACGGGCAGATGGCACAAGAGGAGAGTGAGATATACAGGAGCCAAATTATACCAAGCCAGGAAAGGAGTCTGGGTCTTATTCTAAGAAGTAATGAAACAGTTTTGAAAGGTTTCACATAGAGATGTGATATCATCCAGTGAAAGTTTTTAAAAAGATTACTCTTTCCTGCCTGTGGAGAATGGACTGGAGGTGGGGAAAGAGGGGGATGGGAAGATTAGTTAGGAAGGTATTGCAATCATGTGACTTAACACCAATCCAAATCAAGACAGGCTTTCACCTACCTTGTGAATGGGTTACATTGTCTATCCTTGAGTGGAAAGTAGCTGTGTAGGTGGATGACACAGCCTCCCTCTTACAGCTGACAGTGCAGTGTCTGATGTTCTGACCAACTCCATTCCCGGAATACATGTGATATGTTATTTTATACAGACGGTTCAGCAGGATCACTACAGATTTAATGTTAAGAGCTTACCTGCTGTACCTTTCAAACATCCCTCTGCCCCATATCTTGTCTTTTGAAAGCCAACTCCTATAGTCAACTGCAGATTAAATGTCCTACGCATGAGCTTCTACCCCTAGACCCATATTGAAATAAATAAGAAAACCAAAATCATAAAGGGAATTAAATCTCTGTGTGTACATATATTTGTATACATAGAATTGTTTACAAGGGTCTGAATGCAGTTAAAAAGAAAAGGAGTAAGTTCCCACTTAGCTTTGTTGAGCCAGCGAGGTTGCCTGGGTGCTAACCATACAAGGTAACACTTTCCCAAAGAACACAGAATCCTCAAAAACATCTGCCAACCTTGAGCTTAGTCAATTTGATTGCTCTTTGAAAAAACCATCAATGAGAGATAACATACCCACTTAATTGAAAGCATTGTAATTCAGTTCTTATTTACTCTCTGTTAATGGTGTCAACTCATTGAATATTACTGTTTTCCAAGAGAAAAAAGGAGAAGCATTCACTTAGATATACTGGGCTCACAAATCTGTTCTATGCTTTATGAAACTCACCTGTCATTCAAATATAGAAAGAATTTTAAAAAGAGTTTTAAAAAGATAATTAAGATTTATACTAAAATGATTTCTCATTTATAGTTTATGAGTATTTTTCATCAGAAATCTGCACTTAATGATTACTAATTCAGAAAATATAAAAATGCAATGATACAATCAGGCTGGTGGTATCTCAACTAGATGGTATGAGAAGGGCAAAGAAAAAAAAATCATCACATGAAACTACAGCATTTTTTTCCTGAGTCCTAAGATTGAAACTAGTTGTACCCATTCATAAAGTCCATACTTGATGTTTCAAACGTTGGGGGAAAGACTATTGTATATTACTGAAAGGCTGGAAGTTTGTGACGTTTTTAAAATGTACTCTTTTGATTTTAATACTGAAGTGCTGTGAATGCAGGTTTCTTTGGAAAGATATTAAAATAATTATAATCCTGACAGAATAATCAGGGCTTAGTGTTTGAGTAACAAATTATGGCATTGCTGATTGGAGCTCTAGCTTCAAGGTGAAAAAAGATAGGATAAATACCTTCAGGGACAATTTATGTAAATAACTGATAATATATATAAACCACATTCTGCCTTAAATTTGTTTGAAAATGAGGTACAAAATGAACCAAGTCAAGCTAAATAAACAGCCCAAGAATGTAAAATATATAAATTTTTTTTACATCACCTGCTCTCTGGGATTTTGACCTGTCATGATCTAATGCCTTAATCATTGCCTGTCTCCTTGTGTTTCTGACTATGAAAGACATATAGCCTCAGTAACCCTGGCTTATCACATGTCCAAGAATTTAGGCCCATGAGCTGAAGGATGAATCACAAGGAAATTCATTTCTAGAAATCTGATAACAGATGAGCAGGTAAGATGAGAATTAATGAACTGAACTTATTACAATGGACTCTGCCCACTGCTCTAATTCCTTACAAAACTTTTTCATTTGGCCTGATGTTATACTTAATAAATGTCTTTCCTCAGAACTTTTCAGGGATTTTCAAGAGTATCCACATCTTCTGCCCCAACACAAACACACATATCTCCATCTTCCTTGCTTTACTTAGATATAGGAATTTGATTAGTTCCATAATCATTTTATTTTAAAAAGCCAGGTTATAGTAGTTAATTAACTCATAACGTATGAATTTTTTGTGATCAGATATCTTTATATCTTAAGCAATTTAAAACTTTTTCCCTCTTTTCATAAGGACTAAACCTCCCAAATTCACTGTACGTTCTTCAAGTCAAATGAAGTTTTGAGTTATATTTGCTAGCCTTTCATTAAATTTTACCACCAAAAATAGAATATTAGAATCATTAGTTTTGAGAGACTGTATTTGGTATTCAAAAACATTTTATACTTATCTTAAAAACTATATAAATACATTAAAGCGAAAAACATAATTATCCTGCTATCCACTATTTTATATTTTGGCATTTCCTTCTAGACTTGGTTTAAAAGCATACAAATTTATGTATGTAAATGACTTTTGGAGATATATGTATAGGTATATGTATATTTATAATGACATGTACACTATTATTATAAATATTCTGCTTTTCAACTTAACCTTATAATAGAAGAAATTTTTACATACTCACAATAGTCATAATTATCAAACTATTTCATGTCTATTGGCTTAAAATTCTCCCACTTACTTAGCAATTTTACTATAATAAAAATTTCAACTTTTCTTCAATTTTTTACAATTGGGAAAAATTATATGTAATAAGAGATAAGGCTGCAATGAATACCTTCTCACAAATAACTCTACTGAGCTGACTTTTTTGAAATAATTTTGATTTACAGAAAAGTTACAAAGATAGTAGAAATGTTCCCATGTATCATGCTACCCAGCTTCCCTATGCATTAATATCTTGTATAACCATGATACATTTGTCAAGAATAAAAATATTAACATTAACTAAACTACAGACTCTAGAAAAATTCACCAGTTTTTACATTAATGACCATCTTGAAACTTTTGGTTGATGTCTTTCATTAGTTCTGGAAAATTATCAGCCAGCGTATTTTAAAATATTGACTGTACTCCGCTATCCCTTTCTTTTAACGTTTTTTTGCTATTTTTTATGTCTGTCCCTCTATGTTGCATTTTGGGCCATTTCTTCAAATTTATCTTCTAATTTTTAAATTCTCTCATCTGCTGTGTCAGTCTGCTGCAAACCCATCCTCCAAGCTTTTGTTGTATTTTTTTTTTATCTTTTTAATCTCAAGAAAGATTTATTTGGTACTTTTTCAAAAATATTTGGTTCCTCTTTACCTTTTTTATTCCCACATGTATTTTTCATGCTTACTTTCATTTCCTTAAATATAGTAATATATTAATTATCTATTGCATAACAAATTGCCTGAAGACTTAGCAGCTTGAAACAACACACATTTATTAGCTCCCATTTTCTATGGGTCAGAAATCCAGGTACAACCCAGCTGGGTCCCCTGCTTCAGGGATTCTCACAGCGTTGCACTCATGGTATCGATCAGGGCTGTATCTACATCTCGAGGCTTGACTCATGGTTGTTTGCTGGACTCTGTTCCTTGCAGGCTGTTGGGTTACCGGCTTCAGTTTCTCACCGGCAGTAGGCTAGAGGTCACCCTCAGCTGCTCTTTAACATTACAGCCAGCTTCATTAAAGCAAGCAAGTCAAGGAGAAAGAGAGTGCTGGTAAGACCAAAGTCACAGTCACACACAATCATGGAAGTGACATTCCATCACATTTGATGTCTTCTGTTCCTCAGAGTAAGTCACCACATCTGGCTCTCTTACTCAAGGGGAGAAAATTATATAAGAAAGTGAATACTAAGAGGTGGGAATAATTGAGGACCATTTCAGAAACCTGTCTAACACAATTAAACAGTTATTTTATAGACTCTACCTAATAATTTCCCTATTATCAGGCCTATCTCTGCTCTGTTGTTTTTACCGCTTCTCACTCATGGTGCCTTGTCTCCTTGTGTGTTTTGTTATTTTTAACTGCGAACAGTTTGTTTTAATCAGTTTTATTTGTGGCAAAACAATTGTTTTGAGATCTGGAACGAAGGTGAATTTCTCTAGAGAGTATTTGCATTTGCTTCTATCAGGTGCCTATGGGAATTACCAGTCAATGTGCAATTAAGTTTTCATCTCTACACCTTGGGATCAATAACGTACTATGAATTTAGGCTGAAACTGGCACAAGAATTTGCTTAAGATTCTAAATTATGAGTAGTGATGTTTTCTTCTTTTACTCTTATTTAGGTTTGTGACTGTTGATTTCCCCTAACGTCATCCTCTTGAGAAGGGATACATGTTTAGTTTTGTTTCAGTATTTTGTACTGTGTGTAGTGTTTGATACCCCAGTTTAATGGCAGGTTGATATCTTTGTAGACCCTTTATATTGGGTAGACATTTTATTTTTGTTCTTTATGTCCTTTGAAACTGTGAACACTAAAGCTCAAGTTCACAATTGTCAATTAACACCCTCAGAATGAAATTTACCTTTGGTACTCCATCATATTCCTGTGCTCCTACCTTCACTTAGTGCTTTATCAAGAGGATATTTTACTTGTTCTCTAGCTCACTGATGCGTATAAGATTAAGAAATTTTTTTCTATAATACTTAGTTATTTTCAATGAGATTGTATCCAGTTTCCTAGCCATTGTACTACCGGAAAAAGAAAACTTGAGGGTTTCTCATGGTTCTTCATTTTATTGAACAAATATTTATAGATCTGATATTAGGTCCCAGGATCCATACTGGGCTTTGGAAGATCAGGCATTGCTCTACCTTCAAAGAGCTCACTGTTTAGCAGGGAGACAATTTTGCAAATTGTGACATAGTACAGTGTAAATTCATCATTGAGGCAAAGATATTAGTATGAGGGCACAGAGGCAGGTACAAAATAACTCAGCCACAATGGAACTTTCAAGGTATGTATCTGGCTTTTGTATTTTGAAGGATAACTCAGATACTCTTGCATTTTCTCCAAATGACAGTGAGAGACCTTTGACAAAAACATACTACTGATAAAATGTTACTAATTATATGAAACTTCTTGTCAAATTTAAATGAAATAGCATATTGACTTGTAATGAGCAGTGGCCTAACATTAGGAGCCAGAGTTTCCTTCTTGGTTTTGGTGTCAGTAGACTAGGCAGGAATCTTTGTTTTTATTTTATTTGTAGGAAATTGAGCCCTCAGGAGGTCATATGCCTTTCTTTTTCAATTCTGTGTGTTGTCTCAGTGAGGACAAGTGATACCCCTAGGAGAGAACCAAGCTGCTAGAAAGCTCTGAGATACTGTATGGTAGTCACTGGGGAAAAAATACATCAGAGCCTGGTCACTGGTATGCTTTTTGTCTCTGTGTCACATTTTGGTAATTCTCACAATAGTTCAAACTTTTCATTTTTATTTTATTTGTTATTATATTGTATTTGAAAGATAAATAGGATGTCTGGAGGTGTGCGTCTAAGGAATGTCTTTCTGCTTACTTGTTCAAAGGCTTGGAAAGATGGCATATTCTCTTTTCTTCCCAGGTAAATAAGACATGTAAAGTGAACTTTTCATCTATCTGTATCCCAGGATTTTTAGAGGATCAGATAAGATAATTAATGTGAAGGCTTTACAAACTTTACAAACTGTAATGGTGGTTTTCTCAGTTTTGTTTCATATTTTGCCTAGAAAGTAACATAATAAAATATAGTTGAATTAAATGTCCCATTTCCCAAACTCAATCCCAACTTTCCTTCCCCCCACCTTACAAGAAATCTAAACCTTTCTAACACATGGTTAAATATTGCGTTCTTGTTAACCTAGAGATCCTGTTTCACCATGCTTTTAGCCAAGACCTTGTTTGCATCTCCCTAGAGGTTATCTTCAGCTAAATATCCAAGAAAGGAAATTACCAGAGGCCTAGGTTTCTCCTTAACCCATCTGAATTCATGTGGAAAATTTCCAGTCCTCTTTCTACTTCTTAATTTTTACCAGAAAAATCTCCCAATTTTGTTAGATGGGTAAGGATTTGGATGGGGGTGGTGGTGAAGAAGAGGGAAAGCATATTTTTAAAAATCTATCAGATAGATGAGAGGTAAACAATATAATTTAATGAGTGCCAGTTTACCAAACACATTATATTTACTAGATCTAATCCTTTCACTTACCTTGCAACCTAGGTTTCATTTTTTTCTGTTTTACAGATGAGGAAGATGAAACTCAGAGAAGTGAAAAAACTTAGCCAAGGTCACACCCCAACGTAGTGCCATATCTAAAAATCCAGACACAGGACTCTCACTCCAAAGACCATGTCCTTTGCACAATGCTTCCCTACAATAGTAAAATAATTTTGTCTTTTCTACTCATTCTTTCTTAAGGAAAGTAAATTTATGATTTTCAAGTGCTCCATTAACCTATTCATTTAGTAGCTGACCATTTAGTTTAAGGTAAATTGTCAGTAGGAACTTGGCTGGAAAATTGACTGTTGGGGCTGATCTTAGAAAGAGTAAGAGGGGCTTTTGATTGTTTGTTTTGTCTCTGGTTTCTTTTTGTTTAGTTTTTCTGATGGAAGAATAAAAAGGAAAACATCTTTTCCAGGTGAGGGCTGAAGTCTTGTGACATTGAGTGATGCTGCATTTTGCTTTATTTGCACTTTACAATTGAAGGTTTGTGGCAGCCCGGCATGGAGCAAGTCTACTGGTGTCATTTTTTCAACAGCTTTGCTAACTTTGTGTCTCTGTGTCACATTTTGGTAATTCTCATAATAGTTCAAACTTCTCATTGTTATTGTATTTGTTATGGTGATCTGTGATCAGTGATCTTTGATGTTACTATTGTAATTGTTTGGGGCGCCCGTATAAGATGGTGAACTTAAACGATAAATGTGTGTGTTCTGACTGCTCCGTCTACCGGCCATCCCCCCCATCTTTCTCTTTCTCCTTGGGCTTCCCTATTCCCTGAAATACAACGATATTGAAATTAGGCCAATTAATAATCCCACAGTTGCCTCTAAATTTCAAGTAAAAGGAAGAGTCACATGTCTCCCACTTTAAATCAAAAGCTAGAAATGATTAAGCTTAGTGAGGAAGGCATGTTGAAAGCCAGAATAGGCTGAAAGCTATGACTCTTGGTGCCAGTTAGCCAGGTTATGAATGCAGAGGAAAAGTTCTTGAAGGAAATTGAAGTGCTACTCGCGTGAGGACAAGAATGATAAGAAAGTGAAGCAGCCTTATTGCTGATTTGGAAAAAGTTTTAGTAGGTAGATGATCAAACCAGCTACAACGTTCCCTTTAGCCAAAGCCTAATCCATAAGAAGGTCCTAACTCTCTTCAATTCTGTGAAGGCTGAGAGAGGTAAGGAAGATAAAGACGAAAAGTTTAAAGCTATCAGAAGTTCATTCATGAAGTTTAAAGAAAGAAATCATTTCTATAACATAAAAGTACAAGCTGAAGCAGCAAGTGCTGATGTATAAGCTTCAAGTTACCCAGACGACCTAGCTAAGATCATTAGTGAAGGTGGCTGCACTAAACAACAGATTGTTAATGTAAACAAACAGCCTTCTACTGGAAGAAGATGTCATTTAGGACTTTCATAGTTAGAGAATAGAACTCAATGTCTGGTTGCAGAGCTTCAAAGGACAGGCTGACTCACTTCTTAGGGGCTAATGCAGCTGGTAACTTTAAGCTGAAGCCAATGCTCATTTACCATTCCAAAAGTGCTAGGGCCGTTAATAATTATACTAAATCTACTCTGCCTGTGCTCTATAAATGGAAAAACAAAGCCTGGATGACAGCACATCTGTTTACAACATGGTTTATTGAATATTTTAAACCCACTTTTGAGAATTACTGCTCAGAAAAAGAGATTCCTTTCAAAATATTACTGCTTACTGACAATGCACCTGGTCATCCAAGAGCTCTGATGGAGATGTACAATGAGATTCATATTGTTTTCACACCAGTTAACACAACACCTATTCTGTACCTCATGGATCAAGGAGTAATAGACTTGTAAGTCTTATCACTTAAGAAATATCCTTTGTATGGCTATTGTTGCCATAGATAGTGATTCCTCCAATCAATCTGGGAAAAATCAATGGAAATCCTTCTGGAAAAATGTCACCATTCTAGATGCCATTAAGAGCATCTGTGATTCATGGGAAAAGTTCAAAACATTAACAGGTGTTTGGAAGAAACTGATTTTAACCCATATGGATGACTTTGAAGGATTCAAGACTTCAGTGAAGGAAGTAACTGCAGATGTGGTAGAAATAGTAAGATAACTAGAATTAGAAATGGATCCTGAAGATTTGATTAAATTTCTACAATCTCTTAATAAAACTTGAACAGATGAGGAGTTGTTTCTTATGGATGAGCAAAGAAAGTGGTTTCTTGAGATGGAAATTATTCCTGGTGAAGATACTGTGACGATTGTTGAAATGACAACAAAGGATTTAGTATATTACATAAACTTAGGTGATAAAGCAGTGGCAGGGTTTGAGAGGACTGAATCCAACTTTGAAAGAAATTCCACTGTAAGTAAAATGCTATCAAATAGCATTGCATGCTACAGAAATTGTTCATGAAAAGAAGAGTTAATTGATGCAGCAAACTTCACTGTTGTCTTATCTTAAGAAATTGTCACAGCCAGCAGCAAAAAGAATATAACTTGCTGAAGGCTCAGATGATGGTTAGCATTTTTTGGCAATAAAGTATTTTAAAATTAAGATACATACAGTGTTTTTTAGACATAATGTTATTTCACATTTAATAGACTATAGTGTAAACATAACTTCTATATGCACTGGGAAACCAAAATATTTGTGTGGTTTGCCTTCTTGAGACTTGGGCTTTATTGCAGTGGCCTGGAACTGAACCCTCAATATCTCCAAGATATGCCTTATACACTTTTGTTGTAATAATAAAAAGTAGTTTAATATTTAAAGAAAAAATATATAGGTGAAATGTCTAAATAAGTCAAAGAATAGAGGGAAAAAAATTGGGACTTCAGAACTGTGCTTCTTTTCCTTCTTTCTTCTTGGAGGCAATAAAAACTAGGGTGGAATAAAACCTCCAAAAGTGACTACCTGTGGCTTACATGGGGTGTCCAATGGCTCCTGGCAAAAGAAAAGTAGATATCAGTTTGAGCCACTGACATCTCACCTCCTTTGGCAAGCAAAACAAAATAAAATAAACTCTCAAAGGAAGAAACCCTTCTGCCTCGCCATGCTTCTCTCAAGAAAAATTAGAATTAGTAATAGTATATTTACTATAGATGAAATAGGTCATATGGTAAACTCAGGGTGGGGAAAGAAGAAGAAAGGCCGGCATTGATATGTAGTCCAACTTCCTCACTTTATAGGTGAGAAAAGAGGCCCAAAGAGGGTCAGTGACTTGCCTGGGAATACACAGGGAGTTAGAAACCAGTTGAGATTAATATCACAACCATCTGCTTCCAGCCCAGTGATGCTTCCACCACTGCATTATTGCTTATGTAGAAGGGAGGAGAAATACACACACAGCATTTCAGGAATTTGCATGTGTGCCTCTACTCCTATATAATTGGTTTTCAATCTTCTTATATTCCTAGCATCTGAGCTCCAGGAAAAAAGAGACTCTGTCCTTTTGCATTAGATGTTTATCCTTCAGAGCTAACATACTAGCGCAGCTGAAAAGCGTATAAATGAATTCTTAACCCAGGAGCCTATATCTATGGCAGCACATTAGCTATGTGCTATTAAAAAGAAACATGTGGGGCTTCCCTAGTGGCGCAGTGGTTGAGAGTCCGCCTGCCGATGCAGGGAACACGGGTTCGTGCCCCTGTCCGGGAGGATCCCACATACCGCGGAGCGGCTGGCCCGTGAGCCATGGCCGCTGAGCCTGCGCGTCCGGAGCCTGTGCTCCGCAACGGGAGAGGCCACAACAGTGAGTGGCCCGCGTAAAGCAAAAAAAAAAAAAAAAAAATTAAAAATAAAAAGAAACATGTGCCTCTATTTTAACAATAGAGTGTTCATTATGAAACAGCAGACTCTATGAGCTATATAATTGAATACAGGGCCATCCAGAATTTGCAAACAGAACTTCTGGTACAAAAAGAGCGTGTGAAATCAATGTCATGATGTAACAGCCATTCCCTGCAGCCCAAAGAGGCTGAAAACACAGTCAAAGAGAATTAATATTTTCTGGTGCGAATGCATCACTGGCTGCACAAGGTGATTTTACTGTGCATTATACTTTAATTATAACTGATCTATAGCTATCTATTCCACTTCATTCCCTAATTATATATGCAAAAAGCATTTCACAACTTCCACGCATAAAAAAAGATCTGAGGGATTTCATGGCAGGCTTGCTCTGAGTTCCTCCTTCCTTTCTTGGCCTGTGGACTCTCCCTTCAACGGTACATTTGAAAGACCAAGACAATGTTTGTGATGCTCTGGTCATCTCAGAGGGTCTGGAGTGTCTGAGCTTGTTCCATTCATGAATAATTTTCTTCTACTGTTGTTATATACACTCTGGCCAGCTAACTCTTCCAATGCCATGGTTATATGTAAATTCCTGTTCACAAATCTTTTCCTTTCTTTTTATAAAAATTTTAATCATTTCAAAAAATTGAGCCATACAGCATTATATTAATTTCAGATGTACGACATAATGATTCAGTTTCAAAATGATCACGTAAGTCTAGTTAACATCCAACATATCTTCTTTCTATATCTACTCTCCTCCCTGCCAAAAACAATCTTTAATTAGTCATTTTACTTTATTTTCTTTATCTTCAGTGCTATCATTTCAAGCTACTCTAGAACTCCTTCTGAGAACCCTGCAAGAAAGCTGTTTTTGTCCTTATTTTTCAGTGGAGAGGAGAGAGATAGAGAGTTTAAAGGGTTTCCTTAAGGTGACACAATCAGTGGCAGAATAAAGCTTGAAGCCACATCTTTTGATTTTGATTCCCACTCTTTCACACTCATTACTGTCATGCATTATTTGAAAGCAGTATTTAACTTCTCATTGGGATAGCAGGGGTGTGCCAGATCCAGCTCTCAGTGCCTCACAAGAGCAAATTGTAGGCAACTCTTTACAGTCTCATGTTCAGTGACTCCTGTCAGTAGCTTGAAGTTGGCCATGGTGAGTATGAAATTGACACACATTGCAAATCAGAGCTCCATCTGCTTTCTCCGAGAACCAGGTATTCATCACCCACTAGACTGTGCCGAATATGGGAAACAGATCTACGAATTCCCCGAGAAACACCATAATTTGTAACACGATGCCATCTTCATTTCTGAACTTGAATAATGTGTGTATGAACACTACTCATGACTGAGGAAAAGCTTAGCTATTTATCTAGACTTCCTCTCATTACTCTTTCAATGTTCTAAAGACAAGAGAGTCACCTGATAGAATAAGGGCTTTTACTCAAGGTGGTAAATTCAGAATTTTTGAATGAATCCTTTGGCTTTCAGAGTATTTATGGTTTTAAAAGCAATCAGCAAATTAAGAGCTTAGGTGCCCAGGAAGGCTCGAAGATGATACACAGCACTCCCAAAGCAGGAGGCTCCAGGAAGACAAGCGGTTCTTGACATCCAAATATACTCCAACCAGACATGTGAGGCATGTGAGGGAATGATTTCTGGAAGCTAGGTCTGGGCATTTCTAAGAAAAAGTAAATGAGTGCATGTGGTTTTTTCAAGGGTGCTAAAAGGAAAACAATTTAGAAATTCCCTATTTCCTTCTCATCAAAAATTCCTGGACTTTCACAAAAGCGCAGATTTTATCTACTCACAAGATTGAAGTTTAAATCCAAGAGCAAAGTCTCAAAAACTCACATTAAACCTGAACTGAAGAAGGGTTTGAAACATCAATGCTGGGACCAAAAATAAACACTGACTTTCTAGCTAGAAAACGAAGTGTAAGCTTTTTACCAAACATCTAGTGCAAATCTCAAATCACAAAGTAATAGAAACACAACACTAAAATTCAGCACATGTTATACTGATTAGAGATTCAATTAGGTTCTCTATATAGCATAGACAGCTGCATCAGATGGTATGTGTGCTTCCTAATGGACATTTGAATTTATATATGTGCTGATCTTAAAAAATTTATCTGTGGTGACCTCAAAAGCTGATAGGGAGATTAAATACTAATATATGTAATTGCCAGATTCTGCAGATGTGTTTTTGCCACCCTAATTAGAACTACCTTTGGAAAAACTCTGAAAGGCAAATTTCTTCAGTTAATAGAGAACAGTCCTGACAGGAGTTTTAGTAGTCTTACATCCAACATTAATTAGAATAAAGGCTATAGGGAACATCTAAAAGAGTGGGGAACAGTATAAAGAGGCAGAAGAGGGTAATAACTAAGAGAATGGATTTGAGAGCTGGACTATCTAAATTCCCCCCCAACTCCCACCCCCATCTCTGCTTCTTATGAGTTGTTAGACTTTGGGCAAGTTGCTTAAACTTTATGTCCTTTGGTGTACTCATCTGTTAAATGGGTGCAACAACAAAACAGCATTCCTCTTAGGGTTATTGTAAATAACTAAATAATTTCAATATAAAGGGCTTAGAATAATAACTGACCTGTAGTAAGTGTCTAATAAATGTTAACTTTTAACCCAGTCAGCTTTCTCAATTCACAAGATGGAATACTGAAGCCTATACAGGTTAAATACATTATTCAATGTCATGTAGCAAATTTAAGGTAGAATTGGAATTAGAACCCATGCGCTCCTTTCCCTTGTTCCACCACCGTCCCCAATAGTACTGCATAAGTTATTTGTATTTATTCAATTAAACAAGTATTGTCAAACACTTCTCAGGATTGGGATTCTCTCAGCACTTCCTCCTATACAAAAGTAAAAGACAAATTTAATTCTCAAACATAAGGTCTTATGATTCCAAATGAATTGTTTTCACCTCTTCAACATGCTACTACTTCTCAGTTATGTGTTTTGGAATGAGGTCTTACCCATTTGTTTGTGAAATAGGAAAAATTCCTGTTTCAACAATAGTCCCAGGAAGCTTATGTAAATGAATTACATAAAGGTGTTTCAATCATTGTTGAGAGAAGTAAATACATTCAAAAGAGAGGAAAGAACAAATGAAGTACAAAGTTGGGTAAACAATTTTCAAATTCGATATTTTACCCAGACAATGATAAAACCAGCTACCAAAGAGGTTGAGATGGAGCCTTGCTCTGTGTCCCTGGAGACAGGAAACTCTTCTGAAAGAACTATAAAATATGGATTAGCACCACAGAACCTATTAATGACTTGGCTTTGGTAAACTCTTTAATCTGCAACCCTAGAAACAGTTCATAAGGAAGAAGCTGCCAGGCCTCACTGAACATTATTGCCACTACTGCTGTTACTGCTGCTGTTGCTGTTACTGTTTTGGTCTCTCATCATTATTCACTTTGGATATTCTTCTGCCTCTGTAAAAAAGATGATTAATTCATGATTTTCTCAGAGTACTCCAGTTTCAAAATGAAGATGATGGTTGAAAAGAACAGAAAGAGCCTCTGAGAAAGCAGGCCATGGTTGTAAGTCCAATGCCCTTGTAAATTATGGAAAGTGATGGGTCCAGAGAGTTCATAGAGTCTGAAATCCAAGACTATTGATTACATTTAGGCCAAGTTGAATACAGGTATGAGGTTGAGGCAGTGAAGTGGCTGGTAGCAGCAGGAAATTGGTCAAAGTTTCAACATGAGGCAAATTCTAAGGACAAAGACTAGGAAAACAGAAACGAATCAACAAGATAATTCTGCATGCAAAAATTGAAGTAAAGGTAGGGAGATAGAGACTGAGATCTGAAGAGGTGAATATAATGTTGAAGCAAGCTCCAAATTTGAAGACTGAAAGGGGGGCAAGGAGCTGGAGGGACTCAGAGGTACGTTTGGGCATTATTTCAACCAGTATGAGCTCTTCAGTTTCTGCTTTGCTGTGGTCTAGATCATGATACCCCATACAGACTCTTAGCAGTTAGGCCTCTAAACCTTAGGAAATGTCTCCAGGATCTGCTTTCTGTTGGTTTCTCCCAAGAGCTGACTCAGTCTGAGACATGCAAATTCTATCTCATAGATGCATGGAGTTCTGTGAGTCTGATTTCTGCCCCTGTCCAGACTATTCAGGTGAATACCTTACCCCTGAATATGGTTTTTTCAGGTTCCTTTGACTTTATACACCTCAGACAATAGGCCAGGTTGGATTAATACTCTCCACAGGCTCTGGAATTCTAGTTTAAGTCCAGCCCTGCGGTTCACACTAGACAAGATTTGGTTGGACATGGTGGTTTACTAGTGGTATTGCTGCAGCTTTTTAATGGCCAGACTCAGGTGTTATGCAATGCTTCATAGTGTTGAAATAAGCTTATGTACTATGAGCCTTGTGCTTCCTTTTATGTATATTAGATATTCTTTTTGATTTTATCTGGTTTGAGGTTCATAGACCTTACTGTGGCTTCATGCCTTTCACTTGTTTTGAAAAACAGCTAGAATCTTATTACTTCTGTTTCTTTCTCTTTCTCTCTCTCTAGTCCTCGCCCTCTTTCCCTCTCTTATCAGTTCTCCTTCTGTATTCCATTTATTTGTTATATTAAAAAAATTTTCTCATATGTTTCTTAGATGCTTTTCTTTATCTTTCATCTTTCTCCTTTTGGTGCTTAGGTTGGATATTTTCTACTGATCTGTCATTTAGTTCACTATCTTCCATCATTTTGCTTCTAATCTTCTACCAATCCTATCTATTGAATCTGTAAGTTTAGTTTAGTATTTTATAGGTCTACAATTTCCATTTGACCATTTCACAAATTTCAAGTTACTGGTGAAATTATTTATCTTTTCCTCTATTTTCTTACATATTAATCTTAGTTGTAAGTCTCCATCTGATAACTATATTATGGCTTTGTTTCAATTATCTACTTTTTTCTCTGAGGTTTTGGTCATTTAATTCTGCTTTTACAATGTTTTATAACTCCTAATTTGATTTCAGATATTTTGAGGAAAGCACTTTAGACATTCTGAATAATGTTATTTTTCTCCAAAGAGGAATAAGATTTCCTCAGGCAGGCAGATAGAATACCTGCACATCACCTTGGTCTTACTAGGACTGGTTTTTGACTTTGTTAGATCAGCTCTATTTCAGCTTTGCCCATACTTTGAAGACACAACCCTCAGTCCTTTCTCCTAGTCATGGTCCTTTCTGGGTTCTCAACTGAAAGCCTGAGTATTTACCAAGGCTCTTCCACCTTGGTGGGGTTTGAGCCCCAATCTCTGTGTTCCCAACACTTCATGGTTGTTTAAATCTCTGATCATGTCTGTAGTCTCCAAGCTACTGTTTTCTTCTGCATTTTTGCCTTCTGGATTTCTAGTCCTGCACATGTCCAGCATTGGAGTTTGCCAAAACTCCAATGAAATATTTATATTATAGGTTGGAGTTCACTTGTAGGGTTTCCACTTCTCTGTGATTTCTTACCTTAAATCCTTGCCACTTTGGTAGCCACAAACTTCAACTTCTAGCTCTTGTTCCTGGTAAGACTGCTGCTTTCTGTTCAGGTTCCACACCACCCACCCCTAGATGCCCTACAGTGCAAATGGGAAAATCTTTCCAGGGGAACTGGCAGGTGAATTTGAATCTGAATACTTGTGCTTTTATTCTTTCAGGGTTCATTGCCCTCAGATCATGCCTGTATGATTTGTTCTTAAATGCCTTCGAATACTTGTTTAATATATAAACATAAAATATACATATTTTAACACAACAAAGTAAAGCAATTATACTCCAATAAAGATGTGAAAAAGAAATACATATTTTAATCATTATATTTGTCTTCAGTATAATAAAAACTATTCTGTCATGACTGAAATCCAAAGTTTATTAGACAATTTTAAATATGTAAACACATGTTTATTTTATGATCCTTATACATTTTAATTTATTTTCAGTTTTAGTTAGAGTTTAAGATGGCTTGGGGAAAAAAAGGTTATTTGTGAACTTTATTTTCTAAATACAAATTAAAAATTCAGTACAAAGTAAAAATGAAATAAATAAAAATATAAAACTGAAGGGTTGATATGGTTCTATGAATAAGCATAGTATCACATCTGAATCTGTTTCCAGGTGGCCAAGGCAAAAAAGGAAACATTATCCAATACATAAATCTCATTATCAAAAAGAAAAAGCATATATGCTACTTAGAAAATATAATTTTTCATAGTATGAAATTTTTAAATAAAACATTTTAGTAAGATTATCTATAAAGGCTTTATCTAAAATGTCAAAGTGGTTTCTTGCAACCTACATTAAAAGCCAAGGTGATGGCATTACATAACAACAGAATAAATATACATTTTTTTGCATTGACAACAGATGACAATAGCCAAATATTTACTAAAACTTGAAGGATATTATAAGCTTCTGCTACCTTTTTCTTTTGTTATATTTTTCTTATACCTTTGGAAATATCAATGAAATAAAAAATAGCGAATGGAAATCCATATTTACTTCATTATGCAATTAATTTTTAACTGTAATATCTAAAGGCATTGAACACTGAGGAAATGTCATCACATATGTATGAACACTAATCCGATAAACTTAGAAACAAGTACATGAGTAGGCTGGAATCAAGATATCAATATATTGGTACAGATAGATTACATAGAAGGGGTCTGGTCAAGCTTATTAACAAGCCAGTGTCAGACTATCCTTCCTGTTGGTGGATGCAGCTGAGTTTCCAACATAAGTAGGTGTACTTGTTGAATAAATGGATGGAAAAATGAATAGATAAATACACAAAAAAAGTGAATGGATTTTGGCCCTAGACATTTGGACAATGCTCACCTCACAGTCAGAGTTAAAGGACCCCAGCTGTGGGATTTGGAGAGCTTGGTGGGTGATGAACCAGGCATCTCGATACTAACTTTCCAATTTCATCAGCATCTTTTATAAGCCATCTGTAACATTACAGTGTTGCCTCAATTAACAAAGCCTTTGGAACAAAGCTCCTTTATAATCAAGTTGGCAGCATTAACAATAGCTCATAAACATGCATAGTATGCTACCATGTGTCATTCAGCTCAGTGACAATGTTCCAATTAGGCTGCATGTGTGCACATGGCAAAATACTGTTGTGCATGGCTCTCATTGGCACGCACAGTCAAAAGAACAGATCCCAGTGTCCCTGTGGAATTTTTTAGCTTGCTCTTTCCCCTTGGCTTTTTTTTTTTTTTCTGATCTTTGTTCCACACTTAATGGTAATCTTCTTCCCACTCAGGTGTCTGATGTCCTTTTGTTCTTTAGTTACTTACCTTTACCTTGCCAAAAAAACTGAAAAAACAGGTCCCATGGGTAACGCTTTACACTTTTGGCTTACCCTACTGATCTCAGTTACTTCCTACGTTTATGCAGTAGGTAGTATGCATTCTATAACCACATCTGTCAGTAGCGCTGAGCATGGATAACAAATGTTTTAGAATGAGCGCTGGGAAAAGCATCGCATGATCTATGGCATAAAGGCTCCACTGTTGACTCCCACGCTCCTCAACAGTCAGTCTTTCTTGCTGAGTTCCAGTTTCTACACTTACCAAGTGAGAAGATCTATGACCTCTAAGGATCCTTCCAGATCTAAATTTCTAGGATTCAAAAGTCAAAATTGAAAATGTATGGAGAAAATGTACTATCTCTCTCCCATTTCTAAGAGTTGGGAGAGTTGAACATGTAAATTCTGGCTGATGCTGTTTTATGGGGCTGAGTCACAAAAGAAAACAGATGTCTTTGATAATATTTCTTTTGAAATGTGAAAGACATTGTGTCTGGGATGCTTAGTAATCCCTTAGGGGGAAAAACGCAGAGAATTACAAAACTAAGTGGCATGATACCACTGCTATCACCTCAGAATCTGGGTAGAAGTTTTAAGAGTCAGGGCATGATTCACCATGTTCTTTTTTCTTTGTGTCTGCAATAATGGAAGTGTGTACCAAAATGTAGCCTCCATCAGCCTCTGTCCCTGAGTGTCTGTGATGAACGTATCTCTCTTGTCCACTCACTTCATGCACATAATGAGTGAGAGAAAATCTTGGTAGCAGTAAGCTGCTGAAAAACAAACAAACCAACCTGAAGTGCTGTGAACTGTCAAACCCAGCTTTCTCCCACTGCGGTTCTCCTTCCCCTCTGCTAGCACAAGGCATTAGGGAAGGTGGAAGGGAGAAGTCTGTTATTTGGGGTTACTGGAATAGTCCTGCAGGCACAGCAATGCTGGACATTTTGCCTGTAACTCTTCAGGGAGGATATACCAGGGTCTGTTCTTGAGCTTAGAATTTTGCTACTGTGAAGGTGAGGGGTTTAAAAGGTAGGAAGTATATCTTCACTGATGAAAAAGTATGTAAAACATTCTTTATTCTCCTTTCGTGTTATTCTACCCCTCCAGAGTTCTTGAATGTCAGATTGATAAGGACCTTATAAGAAATGCTATCATTGTTCTCAATGGTGAAAAACTGAAATCATTTCCACTAAGATCAGGAACACGACAAGGTTGCCCACTCTCACCACTATTATGCAACACAGTTTTGGAAGTTTTAGCCACAGCAATCAGAGAAGAAAAAAAAATAAAAGGAATAAAAATTGGAAAAGAAGAAATAAAACTGTAATTGTTTGCAGATGACATGATACTATACATAGAGAATCCTAAAGATGCTGCCAGAAAACTAGTAGAGCTAATCAAAGAATTTGATATAATAGTAGGATACAAAATTAATGCACAGAAATCTCTTGCCTTCCTATATCGTAAGGATGAAAATTCTGAAAGAGAAATTAAGGAAACACTCCCATTTACCACTGCAACAAAAAGAATAAAATACCTAGGAATAAACCTACCTAGGGAGACAAAAGACCTGTATGCAGAAAACTATAAGACACTGACGAAAGAAATTAAAGGTGATACAAACAGATGGA
>NC_041214.2:81820516-81820974 GCF_002837175.3 Physeter macrocephalus | reverse complement strand
GAACAGGATAGAAAGCCCAGCGATAAACCCACGCACCTATGGTCACCTTATTTTTGATAAAGGAGGCAAGAATATACAATGGAGAAAAGACAGCCTCTTCAATAAGTGGTGCTGGGAAAACTGGACAGCTACATGTAAAAGAATGAAATTAGAACACTTCCTAACACCATACACAAAAATAAACTCAAAATGTATTAAAGATCTAAATGTAAGTCCAGACACTATTAAAATCTTAGTGAAAAACATAGGCAGAAAACTCTATGATGTAAATCACAGAAAGATCCTTTTTGACCCACCTCCTACGGAAATGGAAATAAAAACAAAAATAAACAAATGGGACCTAATGAAACTTAAAACCATTTGCAGAGCAAAAGAAACTATAAACAAGATGAAAAGACAACCCTCAGAATGGGAGAAAATATTTGCAAATGATGTGACTAACAAGGGATTAATCTCCA
>NC_041214.2:81783559-81820497 GCF_002837175.3 Physeter macrocephalus | reverse complement strand
GAATGAAATTAGAACACTTCCTAACACCATACACAAAAATAAACTCAAAATGTATTAAAGATCTAAATATAAGATCTAAATATAAGTCCAGACACTATCAAAATCTTAATGAAAAACATAGGCAGAAAACTCTATGATGTAAATCACAGAAAGATCCTTTTTGACCCACCTCCTACGGAAATGGAAATAAAAACAAAAATAAACAAATGGGATTTAATGAAACTTAAAAGCTTTTGCACAGCAAAGGAAACCATAAACAAGATGAAAAGACAACTCTCAGAATGGGAGAAAATATTTGCAAACGAAGCAACTGACAAAGGATTAATCTCCAAAATTTACAAGCAGCTCATGCAGCTCAATATCAAAAAAACAAACAACCCAATCCAAAAATGGGCAGAAGACCTAAACAGAAATTTCTCCAAAAAGATATACAGATTGCCAACAAACAAACACATGAAAGGATGCTCAACATCTCTAATCATTAGAGAAATGCAAATCAAAACTACAATGAGGTATCACTTCACACTGGTCAGAATGGCCATCATCAAAAAATCTACAAACAATAAATTCTGGAGAGGATGTGGAGAAAAGGGAACCCTCTTGCACTGTTGGTGGGAATGTAAATTGTTACAGTCATTATGGAGAATAGTATGGAAATTCCTTAAATAACTAAAAATAGAAGACCATATGACCCAGTAATCCCACTACTGGGCATATGCCCTGAGAAAACCATAATTTAAAAAGAGTCATGTACCACAATGTTCATTACAATACCATTTACAATAGCCAGGACATGGAAGCAACCTAGGTGTCCATCAACAGAAGAATGGATAAAGAAGATGAGGCACATATATACAATGGAATATTACTGAGCCATAAAAAAGAAACAAAATTGAGTTATCTGTAGTGAGGTGGATGGACCTAGAGTCTGTCATACAGAATGACATAAGTCAGAAAGAGAAAAACAAATACCATACGCTAACACATATATATGGAATCAAAAAAAAAAAAAAGAAAGGTTCTGAAGAACCTAGGGGCAGGACAAGAATAAAGATGCAGACATAGAGAATAGACTTAAGGACACAGGGAGGAGGAAGGGTAAGCTGGGATGAAGTGAGAGAGTGGCATTGACATATATATACTATCAAATGTAAAATAGGGGATATAGGTATATGTATAGCTGATTCACTTTGTTATACAGCAGAAACCAACACAACAATGTAATACAATTATACTCCAATAAAGATGTTAAAAAAAAAAGAAATGTTATCAAATGTTCTTTCTAATGCAGAATCTTCCACATAACCTTTGAGGTGAAATCCAGCTGCTGCCTCAGCATGTTCTTTGATAGGGAACTCACATTTTCACAGGCAAACAGCAACATTTACACATAGCATGGACTCTAATAGAGTTCTTTTCTCTATGCTAAAGTGAAATATGCATCACTGTAATTTCTACCCAGTAAAATCCTTAATCCTACCTCTTGAAGCCACATTTTAATCCTTTCCCTTGATAGCCCTTAAAATATTTTAAGACAGCAAGCAAATTCCCTTCAACGAAGTTCCTTGAAATTTTCTCCCAAAGAAGGAACTTGAGTCGCATAATTGGTTTACAGAGGAGATGATAAATATGGGGATGTGAAGTGATTTCCAGGTGGTCACAACATTCTTATTATTATCATTAGTGCAGATGGAGTGAAAATTAGATAGTAGGAGAGAAGTGAAACCTTCAGGTCCTCATATCTTAAATGAGTTGATGAATCAGTTTGATTCATCAAAAACAGCAAGAACCAAAAGCAGTTGGCAAGAGCTCTATTGTGGCAGGAGGAAATCTCTATTTCACATTCCCCTCGTTTACTCCCACCTCGCTGACTTTCTTGTTGCTAATTGCCTAAAATCAAAGTTTTGATGCAAGCTAACGAATGAGAAAGAGAAGAGAGAGAGAAATCAGTGAAGTTACAAAGTTACTAAGGATAAGCTCAGAGATAAACAAAGGATGTGTAGAGAATGACACATTCAGAGCAGAAAGAAGCATCTCCCAAGTAGAAAAACAAGCCACATCGAATATTTCAAAACTTAAAAAGGACAGCTGAACAACTCTGCCTTTGGATCATACATAGAAATGCAAAAGTACAAAGGGAGGGTAATGTGATTAACAAAAACACAGGTGAACGATTTAGGGCTTTTTTTTTTTTTTTTTTTAACCACAATGGTGTGGTCACTTAAAGAAAAAAAAAAAAAAGTACAAATGTAGGCTACATTCATGGCAGGGTGTTTCCAAACAGAGGAAGTATGGCATATTGTGGTCAGACCGTACCAAGGGTACAGTTTTGGCCACCACAGCTTTCAAGAAAAGCAAACATCCTGGTAAGTTTTAGGAGGAATTTGGCTAGGTAGGTAAGGTGACAAAACCATGCCTTAAGAAAGAGGAATGAAGCCTTTTGAGGATGTTCAAGTTGGATCAGAAGGAGTTCATGGAGAAAGGTAAATGGCCTTCTGGCAAACAGGAATTAGAACTAATATTAAGGAGAGAAAGTTTCAGGAAGGGAAAATAAGGCTCAATATAAAGAAGCATTTTACAAACAATAGAAACCATCTAACAGTATAATAGGACATCTCAGACAGTAGAAAAACTGAGCCCATTGCTTATAATGCTTTAGGAGCAATTCAGGAATCTGATGAACATTCTAACTCAGTAGGTTCTTAAATTTAAAAATGTACCACCAAACAAGATGGTACCTTGACATATGGATTTGCTGCAGTCCCAAGAAGAGTCTCATCTAAGTAGGAGAAAGGATCCTGGACTAGAGTTCTAGTTTGTGTTTTCCATGAAACAGTTTTGTGAATTTCAGCAAATTATTTTCCCTCTCTGGGCTTGTTCTTCCATCTACAAAAGACCGGGGTTTGTTCTTAGATCAGTGGTTTTCAAACTTAAGATATTACGCAGACATTTAAATGATTAATTTAAATTTTTTTAGAAATGTTCTTGAATTGTAGTAAGGATGGGATCTCTTTTCTCCCCAAGACTCATCAAGGTAGGCTCTGTAGGGACTTCTCATAATTCCTTAGGTTATTTAGGCAACAAGGATTGTAAACCATCACCCCACTGATCTCTGAAAGCCTAGGGTTTCTTGTTCTAATTGTGATCTAGCATTTCCTACCTCTGAACCAGGAAAAGGATTCAAGGCTTTGAAAACCATTAGGAAACTTCCTTCAGGAATCAAGATATTTAGCACACATTCAGACACAGTGCCCTGAACATCTTCTGCATCTTACTATTTCTGAGTCCTTGTCTATTCTTTTTCCCAGGTCTGGAATATATTCCTACTTTCCTGCTCTGGCCCAAATTTTATATACTCTTCAAAATCCACCTCAAATTTCCTGCAGGAAGACTTCTTAAATCAGCACCCCACCCCTTTACAATTGCTTGGAATTTCTTTATGTTTGCTTTGTCATCCCAAAGCATCTGTGAACTGCTTAAGACAGCAGAGTGAAAAGTGCTTGGGGTTAGTAGTCATAGATTCTCTACTTGTGCAACCTTGGGTAAGTAACTGGACTTGGAGATTCAGTTTCCTCACCTGTAAAATGGAAATGGATATACCCACTCAGAAGGGTTTTTGTAAGAATCAAATGAAATAGAGCATGTAAAACACCTTTCCCCCAAAAATAAAAATGTGATGTTATTAATTCCATACAACATTTCCTTTACCCCAGAGGAAAGGAAATTTAAGCTTTTCTTGGAGAAGGATCTTTTCATTTCTTGTTACTTAGATATCACTACTTCCTGCCTTCCTTTGACTCAGTCATCATTCAGTATTTATCAACACTGGAAAAAAAGAAAAAGTGAAAAAAGAAATTGGCTAAGTAAGGAGGAGAGAGTAATATCTCTTTCATTAGCAATGCTTTATAGAGTGTGTACTTACATATCTGATCTAATTTGATGTTCATATCAACACCCTGTGGTTGACATTCTCTTTCCTTTATGGCTGAGAAAATGGAGGCTAAGGATTAAGTGATTTGCCCTAACTCACTTACTAGTTAGAGAGGAATTGAAATTTAAAACTGATTTTTTCCTTATCCCAAAATTCATGATTTTTCTGCTTTGTTTTGCTGCTTATGGGAATCCTTCTTGGTTCCTGCCCTTGGGAAGGTCTTGATGCTTCCTCTTAGTGTGGGTGCTGGAGAAGAGGAGGTGAGATCTTGCTAGATCAGATTGCACAAAGAGCAGCTAGGTCTTCCTCACCCTTCCAGGAAATAGTCTGATCCAGCCTTGCCTCATCTGTGGGAACCCTTCCTGATAGAGCCACTCTGGAACATCAAGATTTACAGCCTTATCCCATGGGAATAACCCTTTCTCTCAAAGCCTGTGTCTGAGGAGTTAAACTCTTCTGCAGAGTCCTTTATTTGTTCCAGCCTTGCCCTTGCTTGTCTGTAGATCTAATCCACAGCTCACCTTCCATCTCCCATACCCTGGATTTTGCAATCTCCCTCAGGCCTTTTGAGGAAGACTCCACTTTCCTCGTGGGGTTGTCCCTGAAGTTCATTAAGGGCTGTTTCCCCTTTTACAGCAGTGATGATGTCCCCTGACCCTTGGCTGAGACCTGCAGATCCAGACTGATCATTGAAATAAGCCCAATCAATTCAGCAACCTCAAATTTGGGAGGTCTGGGTATAGGAAAACCCATAACACTCTTGATGCAACAGTTGCTGACAGATCTCACGGATCTCCCTTCATCACACAGCCAGCCAGCCACCCACATCTTAGCCTGATCTGTAGTCCAGAAGAGTCACACACGTGCTTCTGAAGGGAGGACTTGGCAACAACCCTTCCTTCCCCAGGGCACGGCTGGGGATTATGAATAACCAATAACTCACCGCTAAGGGTGAATGCGTGAAGACAACCATTTCAGGCAGGGCGGGTTTCTTCACTCCAGCCGAATTTGTGACATAAGAACAGACTGCGGGCTCCACCCTGACCTTAACAGGAACACACTGACCTTCCTTCCTCTGTGTGAAAGATAGAAACATGCCCAGGAGCTTTTGACAAAGGCTCACCATTAGCTTCTTCCTTGTCTTGATTTAGTCAGAGAAAATGGCAATCTAAATTAGAATTGAGACAAACTCATGGGCTTTGCAGGAGACACTTCCTCCTAAAAAAAAGGTCAGTGATCTGCATATTAATGTGGAAATGTCAGACAAAGAGTGGGGCAGAACAGAAGCATCGAGCATGCTTCTCTCTACTTGACCAATATATTTGGCAAATTTGCAAAGAACAAAAAACTCACTAAGAGTGTTGGGGCCCTTGCCTTCTAATAACAAGGAAGTTGCAAAGCATTTTTACCTGTAACCTCTCAGGCAATATGGGAACTAGGATTTATGGCTTCAGTACCTACTATTTGCCAAGCATTGTGCAAATGTCTCATACATTTGTCTCATTTCATCCTTACAACATCACCTGAAGTAAATAGTATAATGACCATTTTCTGATGAGGGAACTGAGGCTCAGAATACCAGTAAGTACAAGAATCTGAATTCAAATCCTGCTCCTTCTTCTACAGAGGTTCTTTGACTATTCCATGCTGGGTAAGTAGCCATCACAATTTAGATCTCTAGTCCTTGCTAACCTACTGCATTCCAGGTCTTTCAGGAATTGTTGTAGTGAGTTTATACTGAGTGCATATTGAGTGCTGTTCACATACGAAGTACTTGAGAGGATGTGATAGAAGGGGATGACAGTTGACACCCTTTCTTCGAGAGGTTTAAAACTAATGACTGAGAACTACATGCAAGGAATTTATAAGTAAGTTCAGATTTGTAGGGTGAGATGCAGATTGGACCTAAGTGCCAAGGGGATGCCCAAAGAGGGAAGGATGGCTGTAGGTCCTAGTCTTCATGGACATCTTCATGGGAAAACTGGTCTCTGAAACAGTGAGGCCTACCTTAGGCAGAGCACTAAGCCTAAAAAAGATTGTGGGTCAGCCTTACACACCACTCAACCTTTTTTTTTTTTTTTCATGGAAGAGACTTCTTTCCAAAGTCATTATTTTGCAATGTACAGTAATCACAAAAATGGTTCTTCTGGGCACATCCATGCTCATTACCACAACAGGGTCATCTACTCTCTAGGTGACTCTAAAAACCAGGTTATGATGGACAGATTACTAGAGTGTAAATTGGGGCTCTCATCCTGGCTTAGCTACATGACTGGGGTAAGTCTTTTTTTCCACTGGTCCTCAGTTTCCCCAGCGATAAAGTGTTGGTGCTGGAAAAATAGTATATGAGGTTGCTTCTTATGTTGGCATGCCATTGGTCCTCTCTCAGAAAGCTCCTGTTTTGAAGTATAATGCCATGAGCACTGGAATGGGAGTCAGGATCTACTGGTCCCAGAACTGACACAGCCCTAACTAGCTGTGTGATCTCAGATAGCTCCTTTTTACTCTCTGCATGTCAGTTTTCCTGTCTCTTCAATGTCCATGCTAAGGGAGTTCTGTGAAGTCCCTTTCCACTGTGACATTTTATGAATCTAAATACCCTATCTTCAATTATTCCTAATAAAAAAGTATCCATTTGGATAAGAAACTAGAAGAAACAGAATAGAACTCCTGAAGGCACCAAACTGAGTATCTGATGTTATTCAATTAAGTTGGTTGTAACTGGAATATAGCATCTTTTCCACAAACAATGACTCAGAAAATTAATTAGCCTCTGCTTTAATTAAATAATAATTCTATTTAGTGCCAATTAAAATACCACATCTGAGTCAATTCACTGAAGCAAGGTGTATTTGATGCAGGAAACATGCTCCTTTGCCATGTGGAGCTGGGTTGATGACTGAAGTGCTGGGCCTCTTGATTTCCAGATACGCACCCAGGGCTCGGAACCACAGTAGGAAAATTCCCAGAGGCCATGGGCGCAGCCTGCTCTGATGAAATCTTGCATACCATAGCTTTCTTCATCAGATTATTTTGCAGGTCTTATTACTAGCATTAAAGAAACAGAGAAAATCTAATAACAGCGCTGAATTGTTCAGATGCATTTCCAGAAGCCAAACTATTTTTGCCCAGTACAGCATCATTCCAGAAAACTCCAGTTATGGCTGGGCTAAAGAGACTTTGTGATGTCTCTGAACTTTAGTATGATATCACCCATTAGATTCCTGTATAGTTGAGATAGTGGAATAACTGAATAATAATAATAAAGTTTTCCTTCTGTTGCAACGAGATATAATCTTTCTCTCCTTTGAAACAACATGACTATGGTTTATGCTACTTTAAGGCAGCCACCATACCTGGTATGAGATTTGTGTGTGTGTGTGTAATTGTGTTCTATCTAACTTCAATTGTGTCTTATTTTCTTGACTTAATAGGTACATTAATACAGGCTGCTTAAAAAAATTAGTTTATAATATTTTCCCATACATTAATAATACTTTTGGAGTTTCATAAGAACTTCTGAACTCTGGGCATGTATTTTTGTCCCTTTTTTACAGATAAGAATATTAAAGCTCAAAGAGTTTAAGTAGTTTGCTCAAGTTCACAGATTAGATCAAGTTCACAGATCTAATCCTCATTCTACCTAACTGCCTCTAGACACTACTCTGTCCGTAGTAGGAAATCAATAAGTGTCCAGATGAAAGGATGGGAAACAGCTTCTTCCATCCTAAGCAAAGTCCCCCAAGGAACATTGAATTTTATGACTATATAAGGAAGATCTTTTTTGTTGTAGACAGGTAGTCGACAGTTGTCTAATGGGAGACCTGAAAGAACCAGCCAACAAGAAGGTAAATAAAACTTTTTACAGATATAATAGCAAGTGTGGTTAATTTAAAATGGCCATAAAACACTTGCTACTTTTCCCCCTGAAAGATGGGGTCTAATTCCCTCCTTGAACATGGGCTGGCCTTAGTGACTTGCCAATAAATTTGACAGAAGTGACATTCTGGGACTTGTAAGACTAGGTCAAAAGTCTTGCAACTAGGAATCCTGGAACATTTTCTCTAGGAGCCCTGATTTGCCATGAAGAAGATCAGCTACGCTGAAGTCACCATCCTGGTAAGGCCACATGTAGGTATGCTTGTCAATAGTCCTAACTAATCCTAGCCTGCTAGACATCACTGTCAAGACATGAGACATGTGAATAAAGCTGTCTAAGGGCCTCTAGACCAACCATCCTCCAGTTAAGTACTATCAAATGACCTCAGTTAATGTCATGTGGAGCAGAAATATTGCTCAGTTGACTCTGTTTGAGAATTCCTGACCCTCAAAATCATGAGATATAATAAAATGGTGGTTGCTTTAAGTCACTTAGCTTTGGGGTAATTTGTCACTCAGCTATAGATCACTGGAACACACAATTACAAAGAAATAGAAAAAGAGATAACTATAATACCATGATCCATACCCTAGATCTCTTCTTTCCACATTCTTGACCAGACCTCTAGGCCATTGGCCACTACCCAAGGATCTATGTACATTAACACCTTGGGTCACATCTCCTTCCACATAAAAGGTATAACCAGGTTCCTGCTCAGCTCTATGCATTGAGAATATTTTCCTTCTCAACTGTCTCTCAGGATTACCCCTGAATGTGGTTGTAATGCAGCACCATCTTTTTTTGTCTGTACCCAGAAATCAAGTTCATTCATCTGTAATCAAGCTTGGGTTTTTTTCCTCCTTATTTAAGATCCCCATATAATCATAAGTGCAAGCCAGAGGAGGGTTACTTGTACAACTGTGGTGAGTGGCAGGGAAGGTTGGACTATATACTCATGCAATTTATTATATCCCTGGTCCTGCTCAGGCTCAATTCCAATTTATAATGACTATTGCTGGGCCTATCTGACTCTATTACTTGGTGGGTGTCTGAGAATCCAACCCATAATGCATAGTTCCAGATTCCTAGTAAATTGGTAACTCATAGTTAAACTTCCTTTCTCTACCAGGATTCAGTAACATGCCAAGAGCTATTCTTCAAAGGGTCTGTAATTCTCTATTGCTGAAGACATAGCCTTGCTTCAGTATCCAAAGGGTCTGTGCTGTAGTTCTTTAACTGAAAGTTGTCCTATACTCCATACTGTATCTTTTCCCACCATTGACATCTCCAACACCATAGAGTCCACTGGGTCATTTTGCCCAAGTGACAGGGCTGATTCTACTGTGCTCTGGATCTGCTGTAGAACTCTTTTCTGATCTAGGCCCTACTTAAGGCTGGCAGACTTCCATGTCACATACTATGGGCCAGAGTAGTATTCCTAAGTGTATAATGCTTTGTCTATAGAACCCAAATAGTGCTACCATGTGCTGTGCTTCCTTCTTTGCAGTATGGGTTATAAGATGCAGCAACTTTTCTTTTATTTTGGTGGGAACTTCCTGCATAATTCTAGTCAATGCCCATGCTTGTCATCATGGAAAGGGACCAAATATTAAGGCTCACAATTCTTGTTCTTAACTCTTCTAATCAACCAAATGTCATGCTGGAAAAGTTATTTTTTCCTCATTTCCCCATATGTAGTATATTCATGTTCACAGCACCTAGCACAGTGTGTGATGTACGTAAACAAAAAACTTTGCTGAGTCAGCAAATGTTTAACTACATGATAGACTTTGGCGGGATGGCTGCTACTTATCTTCTAAATCTGATATCCTCTGAAAATGTCGTCTAATGTAGGTAGTTAAATTTACCTCCAGACCACTACTAATCATGGATTTTTCATGTCCCCATGATAATGAGTTTAAACAAAAATGTAAAGGGTTCTAGTTATCTAAATCAACTATGTGTGAGACTGCATTCAAGGGCATTGTTGAAGAGTTTGAGATGTCTCTCTAATCTTGCCAATCATTCTGACTCAAAGGAATCCCAAATGGGGAGAAAAAGTCCATTTTGGAAATCAACAAGATCATATTCATGTAGCCCTTGACTTTGCATCCATAATCCTGTGTTCAGTGATGCAGACTTTAGCTTGTTTGTCATGAGCTCTAACACCAATTTTTTTACCCATATCATAGGCAAGGCATAATAAGTGAAACATCAGATGAACATTAAGAATTTTGCTTCAGATTTAGGAGAACAAAATCATAGAATGTGAGAATGGTAGGGACCTTATATATCATCTAATCCTCATTTTACATTGGAGAAACTAAAATTCAGAGTAACCTTCTAGAAAGATTATATATCAGGTCAAGCCTCTTTTCTGTTTAAAATTCTTCAATAACTTCCTCATCATTCATTCACTCAAGAGATGTTTATTTAGCATCTGGCTGCATACTGGAGACTTAGTTCTGCACAAAACATACTTTTCCTTCACTTGTGGAACTTTCATTCTGGTAGTAAAGAAAGCATTAAACAAATTATTATAAAATATAGTTATAAATCTATAAAGAAGTGCAACAGATGAAAAGTGCTATGTAAAACAGAGTGGGCCAAAGGCTGGGAGTAAGAGCACATGAGGTAGAAGGGATAACAGCACAGGAGAAGGTCTTGAGAAGAAAAAGTAAATTGGTTGCCTTCTAGTAACCAAATAGAGTATGTCAGAGTGAGGAGAAAAGTAGTATAAAATAAGGTTAGTGAGTTAGACTGGGGTCAGATGGTGTAATATATCTGAAGATCTTATTAAGAATGGGAATCCAAAGAAGTTTTGTTTGTTTGTTTTCTTTTGTTTTTGCCTGAAAGTATGATAATCACATTTGCATTAAAAAAGATCTCCTATTCTGGCTACTTTGTGGAAGCCTATTTGAAAGAGCTAAGATCAGAAACAGGGTGATGAGCTAGGAAGCTATTGCAGTAACCCAAGGGAAGATGATGGTAGTTTAGACTAGGGTCATGGCAGATGAGATGAAGAGTCATTGAGAGATCTGGGATATATTTTGAATCAATAGGGTTTGGTGAATTATTGGAAAAGTTGACTTATGCTATATATAACCATATCTATGTCATATAACACAAGGAAGGCACTTAGGAAGGCAACTTTGTTGACTCAATGATTAAGACCCAGAAAGGTGAAGTGAGGTCACATGGTCAAGGAAGACAGAGTACAGTCTAGATCCTAGGTTTCTTAACTGTCATTCAAGGGCTGTTTTCAGTCTACTTTTCTACCCCTCTGCCTTATCATTAGTAGAATGTTAGCATAGTAGTTCTCCTATACAAATGAAAATTTGTACAATTTTATATCAACAGTATGAATTCTGTCTCCTCGACTTGTTACACAGGTAACCAATGAATAAATGTCCTCATATAAAAATGAAGATAACTTATTAAATAAAAATTTATTGAGCATTAATTGTCAGACTTAGTTCTAAAACTAAGAAAACAATAGGGAGAACACTGTCAAAATCACTACAATCATGGAATTTACTGTTTTGTTGAGGAAGAATAAATGTGCAAGTTATTGTCTCTTTTCCATCCCTGCCCCTTCTGTCTCATAGGGAACCAGAGCCAACATTTCCTTACTGCCTTGTCAGCTGACAACTACCTAAGTTCTGTGAATGGGAGGCTTTGGTCGAAAACTAGAAAGCGTAAGGCAGAAAAAGATCATTTTACCTTGTCTTTGGAAATACCTCATGCCACGGCAACAGCGATGGCAACACGTATGTGTTCCTGGCTTCCTGATCAGGCAGCAGTCTCTAATGTGTTATATCAGCAAGGGTCCATTCAGGAAATTAGGGGTCGCAATACATATTATGCATATTTCCAACAGAAAAAATTTATTGTAAGGACTTGGTTCCAAAAAAAAAATAGTTGAAATATCTGGAAGAACACTGACACAGTCATTTTGCTGAAAGATTGGACTATAGAAAAGTTACAATATAGAGATGATATATGATCCATCAGTGTCATGGACTGACTTGTATGCCCCCAAAATTCATGGGGAGATACTTCATGTTGAAGTCCCAACACCCACTAACTCAGAATGTGACTGTACTTGGAGATAGGGACTTTAAAGGGGTAGTTAAGGTAAAATGAGATCATATGGGTGAGCTCTAATCTGATATGGTGAGTGACTGTATACAAGGAAGAAATTAAGACACAGAAACTCACAGAGGGAAAGGCCATTTGAAGATGGAGAGAAAACATGGCCATCTACAAACCAAGAAGAAGGGACTCTGAAACCAACCCTGCCAGAACCTTTATCTTGGACTTCTAACTTCCAGAACTGTGAGGAAATAAATTTCTGTTGCTTAAGCCACCCAGCCTGATACTTTGTTATGGCAGCTCTAGCAAACTAATACAATCACATAATTATTAGTCTTGTTCAGAAAGTTCAAGCATTACTTCCTCGTCATAGGCTTAATAAACTGTCATCAAATGTCCCCAAATCAGGGGACAGGCTTATTCCATTTTTTCCTGAATTTAACTGTATCATATAATCCTCTTTGTGAGAGACTCATAGTCTAGAATAGGACTCTAAGAAATGAGTCAAGATAGGTTTAGGTGCCATAAAAGAGGTGTGAATAAGGTGTTACAGAGCTCCTAAGCAGGAAGGTAACATTACCAGGGAAAAGGCTTGAACTGATTCTTGAATGATAATGAAGATTTTAACCATGGAGGAGAGAGCAGAAGGTATTGAGGTGTGTATGTATAGTGGTACTGAGATGTGGAAGCACATGTCATGTCAGCGAGGGGCAAAGTTTGCACATGACTGACATCCAGAATGCAGGACGAGAAGGGGGAAAATCTTAGCAGATGAGGCTGGAAAGAGAACAGTCCTTCCTTCCTTCCTTCCTTCCTCCCTCCCTCCCTCCTTCCCTCTCTCTCTCTTTCTTTTTCTTTTCTTTTCCTCCAGAAAAAAAAGACAAAAACAAGCACTGTGGAGTCTTTAGAACTGTGGCCGAATCTGGCTTACAGAAATCAAGGGAAAGTCAGGTTTTGCCAGGGAGAGACTCTTGGTGAAACGTTAGGAGAGTCAAAGTCTGAAAAACACCAAACTGCAAATTCAGCTGTGACCATGGACAAATCCAACATAGTCTGCATGCATATTTCCTACAGTTGACACTATTAGTGGTCACCTATTGATCTTTTTTGTTTTCTCTAATTTAATGAGGAGCACCCAAACATGGGCATCTGCAAACATAAAGAGGAAGCATAGTGGCAAAGAGCAAGGGCTGGGAATTGGATAGACCTAGATTCAAGCCCCATCTTTGCCAAATACAAATGATTTGATTTTGACTTAACTTAGTTTCCTTATTTTTAAAATGAGTATAATGATAGAACCTACATTCTAGGATGGTTTAAGGCTGAAATTAAATAATGAATATAAATTAATTCATGTGTTTTCTAACAGACATTAAGTGAGCACACAAGTTAGCTTGCCCAGGTGTATATTTCAGCCTTAATATTTTAGCCTGTGTGAACATAGGCTAGCTATTTAACTATTTTGCCTCAGATTCCTCATCTACGAGATAGACATAATGCAAATATTGGGCTGGCCAAAAAGTTCATTCGGTTAATGAATACATTGTTAAATAAAGTTCTTGGTGAAAATGAAAAATGTGTCTTTTATTTTACTTAAAACCAAACGAACTTTTTGGCCAACACAATACATAATCCAGAGTGTTGTTGTGAGGATCAACAGAGATGATATGTCTAACACTTTAGTACAGTGTCTAGGACATAGTAACAGATCAATAAATGTGAAAGACAAGAGTTGAGGACAGCAGTGATAATTGTGTCTGATGAAAATGAAGGCAATGCAAATGTACTTAGCAGAGAATAGTTTTTTATTTAATCACTGGGATTGTTGCAGAAGTTCTGGATGTTGTGGGATAGTAAGCAGAGGCCATCAGTGAAGGCAGTACAGTGAAACTGTTGAAATTCCTCCTGAGAGAATGGCCCAAGAATGACTGATGAGGCTATGCAACACTGTGTATCAGTAGGCTTAGCCTTTTCCCTACTCTCTCAGGCCCAATCAGCTTTCTCACCTTTCAGGGTAACCTCTCATCTATCCAATTAGTTGATTATTACATTAGTATATGCCTTATAGTATGGTCAGGACTCTGATTAAATGCTCAAGGCAATAAATAACGCACAGTCATGATTAAAAGGGACAATTAGAAAATGATTAGACAGTTACCTTATCTAAGAAACCCACTGTGTAACTGTTGGTCTTTCAACCAGCTTTCAACAATATAATAAGGATTAAAGGATTGCTGAACCACTTGTTTTTTATTTTATGTATGTGTCATTTATTATTTATTATTTTTTAATTGCAATATAGTTGATGTACAGTATTATGTTAGTTTCAGGTGTACTACATAATGATTTGACATTTGTCTGCATTATGTAATGATTACCACTATAAGTCTAGTAACCACCCGTCTCCATACAAAGTTATTACAGTATCGGTGACCATACTCCTTATGCCATATTTTACATCCCCATGACTTTATTGTATAACTGGAGGTTTGTACCTTCAGTTTACCTATTTTGCCCACCCCCCAACCCCCTAACTTCTGGCAACCACCTGTTTGTTCTCTGTATCAATTAGTCTCTTTTCACTTTATTTTGTTTGTTTTAGATTTCCACATATAAGTGATAACAGGTGGCATTAGGTTGGCCAAAAGTTTCATTTGTTTTTTTCTATAAGATTGCTCTAGTAGCACTTAGTTGTCTTTAACTTCATTCCAAACAATTTTGTTAGATTGTATGTGACAGCTATCATATCAGCATGCATTTAAAAAAAGACATCAAAATTGGTGAATTTTTGTGTAGCCATTTTAATATTGAAGATGGAAGAAAAAAGCAACATTTTTGGCATATTATGTTTTATTATTTCAAGAAAGGTAAAAACGCAACCAAAATGCAAAAACACATTTGTATCAGCATGCATTTAAAAAAAGACATCAAAATTGGTGAATTTTTGTGTAGCCATTTTAATATTGAAGAATGGAAGAAAAAAGCAACATTTTTGGCATTTTATGTTTTATTATTTCAAGAAAGGTAAAAACGCAACCAAAATGCAAAAACACATTTGTGCGGTGTATGGAGAAGGTGCTGTGACTGATTCAACGTGTCGAAAGTTACGTGCTTGAGATTTCTTGCTGGACAATGCTCTAGGGTAGGATAGACCAGTTGAAGTTGATAGTGACCAAATCGAGACATTAATTGAGAACAATCAACATTGTACCACATGGAAGATAGCCAATATACTCAAAATATCCAAATCAATCGTTGAAAATCATTTGCACCAGCTTTGTTATGTGAATCGCTTTGATGTTTGGGTTCCACATAAATTAAGCAAAAAAAAAACCTTCTTGACCGTATTTCCGCATGCGATTCTCTACTTAAACATAATGAAAACATTCCGTTTTCAAAAGAAACTGTGACAGGAGATGAAAAGTGCATACTGTACTGTGGAATGGAAGAGATCGTGGGGCAAGCAAAATGAACTGCCACCAACCACACCAAAGGCCGGCCTTCATCCAAAGAAGGTGATGTTGTGTATATGGTGGGATTGCAAGGGAGTCCTCTATTATGAGCTCCTTCTGGAAAACGAAATGATTAATTTCAACAAGTACTGCTCCCAATTAGACCAACTGAAAGCAGCACTCGACAAAAAGCGAATTAGTCAACAGATAACTCATAATCTTCCATCAGGATAATGCAAGACCACATGTTTCTTTGATGACCAGGCAAAAACTGTACAGCATGGCTGGGAAGTTCTCATTCATCTGCCGTATTCACCAGACATTGCACCTTCGGATTTCCATTTATTTCAGTCTTTACATAATTCTCTTAATGGAAAAAAATTTCAACAACCTGGAAGACTATAAAAAGCACCTGGAACAATTCTTTGCTCAAAAAGATAAAAAGTTTTTGGAAGATGGAATTATGAAGTTGCCTGAAAAACGGCAGAATGTAGTGGAACAAAAGGGTGACTATGTTGTTCAATAAAGTTCTTGGTGAAAATGAAAAATGTGTCTTTTATTTTTACTTTAAAACCGAAGGCACTTTTTGGCCAACCAATATTTGTCTTTCTCTGTCTAAATTATTTTATTTAGCATAATACACTCTATCCATCCATGTCGTGGAAAACTTTTTTTTAATGGCTGAGTTCTGCCCCGGAAGCACACTTCCTTCTCGTCCCCAGAGCTATATGCTTCAGCGCTGTCCCCTATGTGGGCTGTAAGGACCCTTCTGTTGTGGCAGAGTTGGTTATGGTGGGTGGGCTGATAAGCAAGGCACATTCCTGGCATAGCGAGTTGTGCAGCCCAGTAGGTCCCAGTTCTGGTGCCAGCCTGCTGGTGCATGGGTAAGCCTCTGGTGCTCTCAAGCTAGAGGAAGGACTCCAAAATGTCCCTTGCCAGCACCAGTGTCCTCGTGGTAGAATGAGCTCCCAGAAATGACTGTCCCCAGAGAGACTCTCATTTGCCGCCTGCATCTCCAGAAGGCTCTCTAGGATCAGTCGGTGAGTCTGACCCAGGCTCCTTTCAAATTACTGCCTCTGTGCTGGAGCATGTGAGATTTTGTTAATAACCTTTAAGACTGGAGTCTTTGTTTTCTACAACCCTCCAGCTCTCCCATACGCAAGCGCCTCTGATCTTCAAAACCAGACATCCTGAAGGCTCATCTTTCTACTGCAGGACCCCGAGGTTGGAGAGCCCAATGTGGAGCTCAGTCCCCCCGTTCCTTTGGGAGTACTTCTGTAATTGTGATTATCCTCCCATTTGTGGGTCGCCTACCTGGTGTTTGGGTCTTGACTATACCACCTCCCGACACCTCTTACCCGTCCCGTTAGGGTTCCTTCTTTATCTCTTTAGTTGTGGAAAATCTATTCTTCTGCTCTTCAGGTCATTCTCCTTGATAGGTGCTTTGTAAAAACTTTTAATTTGGTGCCTGTGGGAGGAGGTGAGCTCAGGGTTTTCCAGTTCTGTCATCTTGGCCACTCCTCCAACTACTTGCTTTTAGAGTCTAGGTTGTTTATCATCTCATCTTCGTATTTCAGCCTACAGCTATGACTGCTTTTTACCAGGCAGATACTTTATAAATCACAGGTGTTTCTAAAATCCACATTGCTCATTAACTTTGCTATTTCTTATAGAGAAGAGAAATTTAAAAAGGAAAGCAAGGGAAGAGAAAGACAAATATCCTAGGAAAGAGATCTGCAAGAGTTTGAAAAGATTTCTCAATATTTAGCCTGTATCAGAATCACCTGGAGTGCTTTTTAAAATTCAGATTGCTGGACCCCACCTCTAAAGCTTCTGGATGGGACCCCAGAATTTGTATTTCTAACAAGTTCCCAGTTGATGTTGATGTTGGCTAGCCTGGAGCCCAAACTTTTGAAACCATTGACTAGAGCATTGGTCTTCAAAGATTTTGAAGCATGTCTCAACGTAATTTTGAACAATTATGTTACCTTCCTTCACAGTTGAAACCCTATATTAAAAATTTTTATCATAAATTGGGATAGTTGCAAGTGTAATACTTTTAAGAGTATTGCAAATATTGACATTTTAAATAAAACTATTACTTTTAAATAAAACAATTGATTCCAATAGAATATAAATACTATAGTGGTTTGATATGTAGACCCATTTTTTTAAAAATACATGAGCAAATTCTTCCTTAATATTTGGAAATAATGTCATTCTGTTTTCTCCTTTCAATCATGTATTCATTCTATTGCTCTCTTAGAATTACATCCTCCTGTAATATATTTTTCTCCTTGAAAGTCTTTTAAATGATCCCTCAGCTCTATTTCTATGCAATAAAACACACATATAAATATAAGCTTTTTTTTTTTTTTTTTTTTTTTTTGCGGTACGTGGGTCTTTCACTGTTGTGGCCTCTCCCGTTGCGGAGCACAGGCTCCGGATGCGCAGGCTCAGCGGCCATGGCTCATGAGCCCAGCCGCTCCGCGGCATGTGGGATCCTCCCGGACAGGGGCACAAACCCGTGTCCCCTGCGTTGGCAGGAGGACTCTCAACCACTGCGCCACCAGGGAAGCCCTAAGCTTATTTTTAATGTCTCAAAGACGTAAGACTTCAGTGCCAAAATATTACTTCTGGTTATCATAACAGTTATTATGATAACTGATAAAAATCAATCAAATCAATTGATTAAAGTAGATTTTTCAATATCGATATTTTAAATAATTTATTTGCTTCAGGATCCCTGTGGATTTTTACACCTTGGGGCAATGCAGCATAGAAAGATGGGGGAGACCTTAGTTTTTGTTGTTGTGAGAAAAGGGTCACAGAGAAAGGGCGAGAGAGAAAGGATAACTGCCTGAAGTTCTCAGCTCCTAGACTTTTCTTATGGAGAAAGAGGAGATGTGGATATTGAGGATCTAGAAATTGAGTAACTAAAAATTCTTCATTCTCTGTGCCCCTTATATTGCTTTGTATACCTCTAGGGGTACTTGAATCCCAGACTGAATACTGCTGTTCAAAGGAAAATTTCAGTTTTCACTTTCTACTTCTCACTGACATGGGACTACGTATTATTATTATTTTATTTTTTTTATAAATTTATTTGTTTGTTTTTACTTTTGGCTGTGTTTGGTCATTGTTTCAGTGTGCGGGCTTCTCATTGCAGTGGCTTCTCTTGTTGCAGAGCATGTGGGCTCTGGGCGCAGGGGCTCAGGAGTTGTGGCACACGGGCTTAGTTGCTCCACGGCATGTGGGATCTTCCCGGACCAGGGATCGAACCTGTGTCCCCTGCATTGGCAGGCAGATTCTTAACCGCTACGCCACCAGGGAAGTCCTACATATTATTTTGAAATAAACACCTGTTCTCTATTCTTTTTTATTTATAATAATAGTCACAACTAACATTTGTACTTTACTTTTTAATTTATGTCACTTTAATGTGTAAAACTTAATATACAAGGAGAAGCCTCAGACAAAATAAAGAGGTAAGAAAGAGGAGTTCTCATACCCTATGATGATAGGAGAGCCCAACAGGAGAAGGAAGGTTTCCTCTTCTTGCCTGGTAAGAGCTCAGCCAATGAGAGACTGTGACAACTCAGCCAATGAAAAGCCACTCTAGTTTGAACTCTCAATTTCTCCAAGGTACTCTTTGTTTACTATAGCCCTCCCAAATTCCTTTTCTCCTTTTTAAAAGAGTTCTCTCCATTTTTGCCACGGACTTGCATGTGACTTCCCATGATAGCACCCAGAATTGAAATTCTTTGTTGATCCCAAATAAACCCATTTTTGCTGGAGAAATAACTGGCAGTTTATTTGTTTTAGGTCAACAAATGTGTATTATTTAATTTTTATTCTCACAGACTTGTACATGTGTAGGTAAGGCAGATATTATTGTGATTATTTCACAAGTGGGGAAATAATTTCCAGGAGAAAAAGTGAATTTCCCAGTGCCACAGAGCTAGTAAGTAATAGAGACCAGCTTCAAATCACCTCCAGCTCTAGTTCCATGAATTTGAATTGCATTGCATAAAAGCCAGAGTTCACTTGGCAGTTGACAGGATTGAATAATGCCAGTCCTCTTCTTACTCAAGAACAGGAACTGCATGAATTTTCAAAGTGAAGGCCTTGAGTGTCAGATAATGAAGAAAAAGTAAGCCTGGGGAAGCTCTGGTGAAGCAAACAAAGACTGGAGAGAAGTCACCAGAAACAGAGCACAGCCATGACCATGCTGCAAGTCGTTTGGAAGGACTGGTGGCAAAGCTGTCACAATAGCAGTTAGGTTTTGAGACTATAAAGATTTAAATTAATATATCTTCCCCACAAAACAAAGCATCTTTTATGAACTGAATGTCTGTGTTCCCCCAAATTCATATGCTTAAGCTCTAATCACCAATGTGACAGTATTTGAAGATGGGGCCCTTGGAAGGTAATTAGGGATAGATGAGGTCATGAGGGTGGGGACATTTTGAGGGGGTTAGTGCCCTTACAAGAAAAGACACCAGAGAGATCAGTCTCTCTCTCTCTCTCTCCAAGGGCACACACCAAGGAAAGGTCATTTTAGAACACAACAAGAAAGCAGATGTCTATAAGAGAGGAAGAGAGCTCTCACCAGAACCCAACCATAGTGGCACCCTGATCTCAGATTTTTAGCCTCCAGAACTGCAAGAAAATAAATTTCCTGTGCTTAAGCCTTAAGTCTGTGGTATATTAATACAGCAGCCCTAGCAGACTAAGACAGTATCTTAGCTTAAACACAGAGTATGGAGTGGGAGTATTGCATTGACACAATATATTACAATGTAAAATTTCTTTGAAGAACTTCCTTAGATCTTATCCAGAAAGATTTATTGCTGGGACAACTTGTAGTACTCCTGTAATATTTCTTTGTTGTCCTTATCATGTATGTTCTGTAATCAGCTTCTCCAAACAAACAAATTAGCTTCTCCTTCAAGCAAATCTTTGGTGAGCATCTACCGTGACAACAGGAAGACTAATCGAATGGAAGTGTGAGGATAGACATGGGTGCCATTTAAGACCGAGTTCATTGCAAATCCAGGAGAGAGATAATAAAGGCCTAGATAGTGGAAGATGCTGCAGATGTGGAAAGAAGGACTGATTATCGATGACATTGTGCAGTTAGAATTCAAAGACCTTGATTATTGAAAAGATGTGGGATGGTCCTGCATGAATGAAGTGTAGAGATGATGATTGAATTGAATGGAAGCTTGAATTGGACTTAAAGTTGCCTTCTTGGCTTGGGGAGCTTTACCTTTTGCCAGAGAACTGAGGAGTTTTCCTCACATTTGCCATTTCATGTGACTCTGCATATTTCTGTCTTCTGTCTCACTCAGGCAGCTTTATGTGGTCTTTCTTTCCTGGGCTACTGGAAAGAGTAGAAAAAGCTTATACTTTAAGCACATAACACTCCTCAGAGGATAGAAACACATCTGCAGCACAGTGTAATGCAGCATTGGTCTTGCAGCAGAAAATTTAGCTTTGTGTCTGGATGCTGCTGTTTACCAAATGTCACCACAACCAAAGTTCACAAGATAATGATGAGGGTGAAATAAGATAATGAAGATAATCTTTACAAAATGTCATGTACTGTGCTTTGATAGAACAAGAAAAAGGAGCAACATAAACTAGGTTTGAATTCACTAGGAATGGCTGAAATGAAAGTGGGTTTTTATTCTTGAATATGTCTTGACAGGTCACCCTATCAGCTCAATAGACCATTTATAGCTAACAACAGTAAACTACAAGTTTTCTGATTTAAGTTCCTTAAAGGGAGGTTTGCTAAAAATTGTAACATGACAAAATAGTAGCACTGCTTTGAAGGGAACCGACAGCATTGCTCTTGGCTCCAAATGAAAGGCTGCCATGGCCAAGCATTCCTTGTCATTTCCTTTTCTCAGGGTGCTTTTCTTTGCCTCCAAAGAGTCAAAACAATGGTAACTGAGAAGCTGGCATCAGCATGAGTGACAGTAAGTGTTCCAAGACAGCTAGTTGATTGATTGATGGACGATGATGAATGTTGTCTAAAAGAACAGAAAGCTGTGTTTCCTTTTTGAAACCATTTAAATTTGGACAACATAGGCCAACAATCAGACGTTTCTAAATTTAATGTGCACAGCATTTCCAAATATGCAAACAACGATCAAAACCACCGCCCACCAGGACTCACATACATTAATAAGTGTCAAAGTAATTCAAACATCAGAAAGCTCCTTTTCCACCTGCACAGATGCCACAAGTCCCAGTTGATGAAATGACACTGAAGAGAACACGGGTATGCAAATTCTAGCTAATGATAATCATGGCAAAATTTCACACCTATAGAATAATTTCTTTTACTCTGTTCTATTATAAACTCCATAGTTGGTGGCTGGGGAATGTACCTTCAAGATCACACAATCCAAAATTTTGTAATTTATTATATGTGGAGAAGACCGAAGCCTTAACAGGGAAGGTCCTTTGGCAAATGATTGGCAGAGACATGGCTAATTTTGGTTCCCAACCAGTGTCTTGGTGAACCAGTGTATCAGTAAAGGTCCCAACAGGACATGGATGTCCCACTGAAAATAGGATCATTCAAAGTGGGTTTATCCTAAAAAAGAATAAATACAGTTTACAGGAAATACAAGAGTTAATGCGAAACTGAGAGTAGCAGCAGTGGCAGCATCCCATCTCAAGACCCAAAGGGTCACAGGATAGGAGAAATTCACCTGCAAAAAGAAAGGCCTGCAGAGAAGCTGCCTTCTAAAGAGCAGGTGGCCTTCTGTGCAGGGGCACAACCAGCCTGAGTAAATTTCACAGAAAGTGGGAATCAGAGAAATAAAGAGCCTCACTTCACTCTCCTCCCCATTCTGACTTCCTACTGGAGATACATACTGGCTGAACTCACCTGTAAGGTAGAAGGTATGTTTATGTAGTCCATGGTGCCAGGCTCCTGGGGCAAAGAGCAGATATGGAAGTGGGGGAAGGATGATATCTGGCACACAGGCTTACATTAGAATTTTGCAATATATATGAGAGCAAGAAAATATACACAGGAAGAGATAGCAAAAAAGAAATTGATAGAGCAGAACCTCACTATCGAAGGCAGGCTAAAAACAGCTATGCAGGGGACTTATGGGAATTTCCCATTGACCACCTGCTCTTGAATGTGTATGGGGGAAATTCTAAGAGGCTTTAGGATGCAGGAGCTAGAATCAAAAACAACCTTTAAAATTGCAGCTGCAGTTTATTTTTATTTGAGCAACATGATACACATATTTTAACCCATGAAAGAGCTTGTGGGTTGGCAGACAAGGCTGCGGAAGAACTTCTAAAACACACAGTATTGTGGTGCTGTCAGGGTATAAGTTGACACCCACACTGGAGACTTCCTATGTAATAGAGAGAACAGTAAATTCTTTATAATAATACTAAGTTTTATCTAAATAAAATTGTATTATATCTAAGGTGTTTTCATATTCATCACCTCCTAAGTGTCTTATGAGACAACTGAACCAGGTATTTTTATTCCCATTTTATAGAGTGGGAAACCCCAGGCAAAAGAAGTGGTAACCTGATGGTACACAGCTAGGGAGGGGCCTCAAACCCCTGCCTTCTGATTACAGGTTCAGAGTTCTTTGCACTTTACTCCACAGTTCCTCGCTTGCACGTGTCCACAGCTTCAGGAGGTGTGATATGACTTGCATAAACTCTATCTCTCACCTAGTCAAGTGTTAGACATAGGCAAAGCTCACATGATCCTGACAGGGAACTTTGGAGTCTGAGCTACCAATTTCCAGCCTATAGAGGCACCATTTGGAAATGTAAGAGAAGGTGTTTTGGTTGTCACAATGACTAGGGCATGTTGTTAGCATTTAGTAGTCAGAGTCAGGGATTCTAAACATTTTCCAGTGTGTGGGTCAATACTGCACAATGAAAAATCGTCCTGTCCAATTAAATACCAAGAGCCTTCTCAATGAGAAATAATTAAATTTAGATTTCCTCTCTACAGTTAGCCAGGGCTTTATCTACCCAAGCACTTGTTAAACTTTAGTACCTATAAGGTTCTCCTGAAGCATGTATAGAAAATACAGATTACTTGGTCTCACCTCTAAAGATGATCATTCACGATGTGGAGAGTGGCCAGAATCTACATTTTAATATGTGTACTCTCTCAGTTAGTCTGCAGTCAAGGCTGTGTGAAATGCTGGCCCAAGTTTATTGAAAGGGAGTACACCCCCAAAGGTTCTGATCAAAACTGTAAATGTTGATCTCACAATCCTCTAAACAGTTCTTATCCATCCAGCCATCCAGCCATCCAGCCATCCAGCCATCCAGCCATCATTTTGTCCATCCATCCATTCGATCCACATTTTCACTTAGTTGTGAAAGCAAGGACTTGTTTCTTGGTGACAAATTTTCCTGCTTACCTTTCTGATCTTCTGTCCTTTGATGTTCTAACCCCACCAATTAAATCACAGTATCTGCTGGAGTGTCCCAGAGATCAGTATTTCTTAAAACTCCCTAGGTAATCTCAGTGTACATCCAAATTAGAGACCCAGCAGTTTAGACTGTTGCTACTTAAACTCGAAACCTGTGCTCTACAGACCAGTAGCACCTGAGGACCTTGTTGAAATGCAGATTCGGATTCAATAGGACTGCGGTGTGGCAGAGTCTGAATTTCTAACAAGCTTCCAGGTGATGCCAGGTGAGTCTCTGAGATTCGTCCACCAGTTTCTACCCTTCAACCCTGTACTTGGGCTTTGATCCTATTCAACTGCAGTGTTCACCATGGACTTTAACTGGACCAAGCCTTCAGGTCTCAGGCTCAAGAATGTTGGCTCTAGAAATTCTCCTGTCAGACTCCAGCCCTGCAGAGGACTATGCCAGGCACTGTGTGAGTGTTTTTCATTAATCTGATACCATTGGAAACCACTACAGATTATCAGGCAGGCACATTTCTGATCTGCCCTTAATGCTTCTTGAATACAAGATGTTACCCCTGTTAACTGCCCAGCCACTCTCTGAAAATATGTTAGTTATGTTTCCTACCAGCATCCATCTGATGATCATTAAACCTCTGGCCGCCAGTGGAAGGGTCATGAATGGAAGGAAACTAGCACCATGATCTCCCCAGTTAGTTTTCAATACTCCAACCTCCCAACGCCAATAAACAATACTCTGCATGTCCACTTCCTTGAAAGTTCTCTTGACCTCTATCTTCTACAAGACCAGAGTCTGTTCCTACTTCCAGTGCTGTTACCTTTACATGGAATACCTTTCCTCATCTCCTTCACCTTATGAACATTTACTCATTCTCCAAAGCCCTATTTAATGTAACCTTCTTTCTATCTCTTTCCTGACTTGTCTCTACCAGACAGAATAATTATTCATTGGAATCTAGGGTCTGACTCTATACTGTCACCAGAGTACTTATCATATTATATTCAATAAAGTGTCTACTAAAGTCTAGAGACATAGATGATATTACATTATTAGTTTTATATATTGGAGAAATCGTTGACATTATACATATATGCCTATATTTCCAAACTTTATGGACACCCTAGACTTGTTCACACAAAGTCCCTGTGGAATCTCTATTACTTGAGTTGACCTCTAGACTTTACTTAATTCATTTTTCTTCTCAGCATCTAGTATAGATCCTGGGTCATTTTTAAAGTTTAGTGTAAGTTGTCAAATTGAAATGTTAAATTGCTTGATCTTAATAATGCATTTGTCAATATATTCAACTGAAGAAATGGTGGGGAGATTGTTCATAGCATAGAACAGAGATCTTAATAAATGGGACTTCACATTTAGATGCAGAAGAAAGCTTCCAAATGCCTTAGGCAGCAAACTCTACATTCTCTTATTTCCAAAAGTAACCTTTGTGTTGGGCCTTTCTTGACAGATGTATGGAGGCCCCTTTAGGATCATCTTAATGGATAGAATCATAGAGATGGTTTAAATATAAACCATCATCCTGCAGTCAAAATTCTAACTTTGTAGTCAGAAGCCTGAGGATTTTTGCCCAGAGATGCCAAAGAAAGGCACAAACCCAGGTCAGTTTGCCCCAATCCTTGTAAATGGATATAAGTGAGAGGGTGTTTTCTCCCTCCCAACCTTTCACTTGGGCTAGAAAAGCCTCTGTTAACATGTTAAAAAAAAAAAAAAAAAGAAAAGAAAAGAAAAACCCTACCCCAGGGTATTCATTCAGAGCAGAAATGCCTGCGGATAACCAAACCCAGAGTTACATTCCCAGTAAAATGATTCAGTAAAATGAGTCAGTCTCTGCATTTCCACACCAAGGCACAGGGAGAGCAGCCACCTGCGGGCTGCTAAGCCAGCACAACACTTGCATAGTCCAAAAAAGTGCAAACACAAGGAATTCTCCTCCTTCCAGGAGTGCCCTCTTAGGTCATACTTACCCTACTAAGCTGCTTCCAAATGCATCTATAAGCAAAACAGCTGCAATCCCAAAGACTCTGAACACTAACAAGTCCTTGAATCACCTGGTTATGAAACTCATAAAATGCTGAAATAGTGTAGAGATGGTTTTAGTACAAGTAATGCATGCTCAATGCAGAACAATTAAACACAAATAAGCTAAAAAAAAGAAGGAAATAAAGCCACCTGAAATAATAGCTCTGTTAATACTCTTTAGTGTATCCTTCAATTGTGCATATGTGTACACGTGTGTACATAATATATATTTCTGTCAAAGGTGAGATAATAGTGCATAGTTTTAATATCTGCTATTTTTGACACCAAAATTATTAAAAAAATTATGTATCAGTCATTCTAAGACAGTTATTAATATTCTTTATAAAATATTTATGGTTGCTTAGTATCCAGTATGTATATAAGTAGTTTAACCAATTCATTTTTTTTTTTTTCTTTTTTTGTGGTACTCGGGCCTCTCACTGTTGTGGCCTCTCCCGTTGCGGAGCACAGGCTCCGAACACGCAGGCTCAGCGGCCATGGCTCACGGGCCTAGCCGCTCCGCTGCATGTGGGATCTTCCCGGACCGGGGCACGAACCTGTGTCCCCTGAATCGGCAGGCGGACTCTCAACCACTGTGCCACCAGGGAAGCCCTAACCAATTCATTCTTGTTAGACTTACAAATTATTTAAACTATTATAAAGAAAGTTTATACTGAATATATATATTGTATTTAATATATATTATTAAACAGTCTATTTATATATATGTATATATATCATTATTAAAACAAAGTTGTAACAAACCTCCTCTTAGCTACATCTTTCCACATGTCCTTAACTACTAGTATAAATTACTAGAAGTGGAACTGTAAGGTCAAGAGACATAGAAAACACCTTCAAAGAGCCCTATAGAAAGTATGTACCATTTACTTCCATCAAGAGTATTTGAGAGTCCCTTTATTTCCCCATATCACCTTCTCCAAGAGCATCATTTAAAAATCTTTAAATTTAAAAGTGAATATGATATCTTATTTTAGATTTAATTGTTGTTATTACTGGTGAGATTGTTATTGTGTTTTATTGGTCATTTGGATTTCTTTGTAAAATTTCTGTTCATGACTTTTGACTCTTTTTTTTCTGCTATAATATCAGCTTTTTCTTATAGATATGCAAAATTATTTATAGATTAAAGCTACTACTCTATGAAATATTCATTGCACCAACTTTCCTAATTTATCATTAGCTTTATAACTCTATAAGTGATGCTCCTTGTACTACAAAAGCAATGCTTTAAAAAAATTTTTAATGTATTTAATTCTTCTTTGAATTCTTTTTATCAGCATTTTATAGTTTGCAGCATACACATCTTGTACATGTTCTTTTCTTTTTTTTTAAAGCTTAGACCATATAAAGATGGATCATTTTATTTTATTTTATTTTTTATACAGCAGGTTCTTATTAGTTATATATTTTATATATATGTATATATATGTCAATCCCAATCTCCCAATTCATCCCACCACCACCCCCACCCTCCCCCTTGGTATCCATACGTTTGTTCTCTACATCTGTGTCTCTATTTCTGCCTTGAAAACTGGTTCATCTGTACCATTTTTCTAGATTCCACATATATGTATTAATATATGATATGACAAACCCACAGCAAACATCATTCTCAATGGTGAAAAAATTAAAGCATTTCCTCTAAGATCAGGAACAAGACAAGGATGTCCACTGTTGCCACTCTTATTCAACATAGTTTTGGAAGTCCTAGCCATGGCTATCAGAGAAGAAAAAGAAATAATAGGAATACAAATTGGAAAAGAAGTAAAACTGTCACTGTTTGCAGATGATATGATACTATACAAGATAATCCTAAAGATGCCACCAGAAAAGTACTAGAGCTAATCAATGAATTTGGTAAAGTTGCAGGATACTAAATTAATGCACAGAAATCTCTTGCATTACTAGACACTAACAATGAAAGATCAGAAAGAGCAATTAAGGAAACAATCCCATTCACCTTTGCAACAAAAAGAATAAAATACTTAGGAATAAACCTACATAAGGAGGTAAAAGATCTGTATTCAGAAAACTATAAGACACTGATGAAAGAAATCAAAGATGACACAAACAGATGGAGAGATATACCATGTTCTTGGATTGGAAGAGTCAATATTGTGAAAATGACTATACTACCCAAAGCAATCTACAGATTCAATGCAATCCCTATCAAACTATCAATGGCATTTTTTACAGAACTAGAAAAAAAAATCTTAAAATTTGTATGGAGACACAAAAGACCCCGAATAGCCAAAGCAATCTTGAGGGAAAAAAACGGAGCTGGAGGAATCAGACTCCCTGACTTCAGACTATACAACAAAGCTACAGTAATCAAGCAATGCTTTTGTTAAAAAAATTTTTTTGAATGAAAGATTCTTTAAATTCTACAGTGCTTTACAATTTTTAAAAGTTTCACACACATGATTTCATATAATCTCATAGTAACCCCTTTGCTTTTTAAGACAGCAACTTTATCTGTCTATTCATATAACTTCTGCCTTTGGTGTCTAACTTATGTAACAGGATACCTGTTGAAGCTGAAAAATCACCACGAGAAAAGAACTGTCATTTTAAGAGTTAAGAATTGCTTTGTTTTGAGAAATTTACACCAGAGAAATGATTAGTTACAGAAATATAAATAAAAAATCTTTATTCATGGTTCACATTTCATGGACAGGCAACTCCCATTGGAGGGAAGTGAACTGGTGCTTACCACCTAGTGACTGGAAGGGGCCACGACAAAGATGCCCAGGAGGAAAACCTCTGAATAGGGTCTGGTTTATGAACTGTGGAAGTAGCCCAGTGATAGACTGCTAAATGTTTTGCTGTTGACTTTCTGAGGAAAAATGAATGCATATTTTCATATACTTAATTTTATAATAAATTTTAATGATACAATGTTTTTGTTTACATAGCACACAATTTACAAATAATAATAGAATATACAATGGAATACTTCCACTTGTTTTTGCTAAACTCTTGTATAGCCAACTCATGTTTGCAACTGATGAATGAATATGGTTTCAATATGAGTACTGGTTGATGTTTTTGCCTTTGTTAATGTGTAAGACCAAAGTGAAACAAAAAAGACATTTCTTACAACTTTGATTTGTCAATACCAGGGCAAATTTATTTGCTGAATCAGATAATAGTTTTGAGATACTGGAATAAGATTTCTTCAATTTTTTGTGCTATTCACAATATAATGACTACAGACATAATAATTTTTAATTTAATTTGTATTGACATTTTTTTCATTATTTTCTTAACTATTAACAGAAAAATAAATCAAGCCCTGATTTGTAGTATGTGCTGATTTCCGTGGAGTAAGTATTCTCATCATGGCCAATTTCAAACTATAAACATGATGTCACTGAATGTGGAGTTGGGAAGAGATGGAAACCTCAAAAGCTCAGATAATAGTGAGTGTAGTTAAGTAGGAAATGATGAGTTTTGTGTGTTTGCTATCTTTGCTTTTAATATTATTTAATTGTAAAATATATAATTTAATTCTTAATGATAGCTGTGTTTAACCACTAGTTTGTAAAATTGCTGAACATTTAACAGTTGGCTTTCATGGCCAGTGGAAGCCAACTCAGCACTCCACTGATAGCAATCACATATTCATTTTCCAGATTTTTGTTTCACAATTTGTGTTAATTGTCCTGAAGCCTTCAGAAACGTCTTACTGTTATGAAAGGAAATTGAGGGAATTTTCTGTGACCAAGTTTGGGGTCTTGCTCTCTCTTCTGCCTAACATTACTGGTTTTGAGACATCACGAGATGATCTGCAGAAGAGAGAGCAAGACCCTGGGAGGGGGTGAAGATCGGATTTACGGACAGAGTCATCATTCCCAGGGAATTCCTGGAATAACCAGTTTTTAGCTTGATTTCTCTGCCATCCAAAAGCATGTGAAGCTCAGGACTCTTCTCTGATAATTATCTGTAAGAAAAAATTATATATTTTCCTGAACAGAAATTAATAGTTTTTAAACAGCTTTATTGCAATATAATTGACATACAATAAACTATACATGCCTAAAGTGTACAGTTTGTTAAATTTTGACATATGTTATATATCCATTACACTATCACCATAATCAATATAATGACCATTTCTATTAATCCCAAAAGTTTCTTCATGTTCCTTTGCAATCCCTCCTTCATGCCCTGCCACCTACAGCCCTCAATCCCCTCCCTAAGCAACCACTGATCCGCTCTATGACAATAGGTTAAGACTGCATTTTAGCAGTCATATAGTATGTACTCTTTTTTGTCTGGCTTCTTTCACTTCACATTATTATTTTGAGATTCATCCACTTGGTTGCATGCATATATCAATAACTTTTTTTTATCAGAATAGTATTCCGTCATATGGATATACTGCAATTTGCCTTTTTTCCATTCAACTATTGATGAACATTTGGGTTGTCTCCAATTTTGGATATTACAAAAAAAGCTGACATGAAGTTTCATAACAGGTGTTTGTATGAAAATATGTTTGCATATCTCATAAATGAATACATAAGTAATGGAATGATTGGGTTATATTATAGGTGTCCACTTAAATTATTTAACTTTTAAGAAACTGTTTATTTCAAAAGAGGTTTTATCATTTTACATTCCCACCAGCAGTGTATAAGAGTTCCAGTTTTTCCACGTCTTTTTAAACACTTAATATGGTCAATCTTTTTAATTTGAGTCATGGTGATGTAGTATGTAACTGTACTACATGTTAATTTTTGTCTGAATTTTGCTTAAGTCTAACAAGGTTGAGTATCCTTTCCTGTGCTTACTTGCTATCTGTATATCTTCTTTGGAGAGTTATCTGTTCAATATATTGCCTATTTTTGTGTGGTTTTTACTTTAAAAAAATTATGGAAGTAGAGTTGATTTATAATGTTGTGTTAGTTTCAGGAGTACATCAAAGTGATTCGTATATTTTTTTCAGGTTATTTTCCATTATAGGTTATTACAAGATATTCAGGATAGTTTCCTGTGCTATACAGTAGGTCTTTGTTGATTATCTATTTTATATATAGTAGTGTGTATATGTTAATACCAAACTCCTAATTTATTCCCCCCCTTCCCCTTTGGTAACCGTAAATTTGTTTTTTATGTCTGTAAGTCTATTTCTGTTTTGTAAATAAGTTCATTTGTATCATGTTTTTTTAATTCCTCATATAAGTGATATCATATGATATTTGTCTTTCTCTGTCTGACTTACTTCACTTAGTACAATAATTTCTAAGTCCACCCAGGTTGCTGTAAATGGCATTATTTCGTTCTTTTTCATGGCTGAATAGTATATATATATATATATATATATATATATATATATATATATATATATCACATCTTCTTTATCCATTCATCTGTTGATGGACACTTAGGTTGCTTCCATGTCTTGACTATTGAAATAGTGCTGCCATGAATGTTGGAGTGCATGCATCTTTTCAATTTAGAGTTTTCTCCTAATATATACCCAGGAGTGGGATTGCTGGATCATATGGTAACTCTATTTTTAGTTTTTTTAAGGAACCTCCATACTGTTCTCCATAGTGGCTGCACCTAATCTACATTCCCACCAGCAGTGTAGGAGGGTTCCTTTTTCTCTACACCCTCTCCTGTATTTATTATTTGTAGACTTTTTGATGTTGTTTTTACTTTTAAGAGCATATATGCTATACACAAGTTTGTTACAGATATGTGATTAGAAACTATTTTCTCACAGTTTTTCTTATCTTTCTGCTCTTGCCTGTGTCTTTCAGAGGACAGAGTTTTTAATTCTGATCTTTTTTTGTCTTTTATAGATTGTACTTTTGGTGTGATAACTAAGAAATATTTGCCTTAACCCAATACAACAAATATTTCCCCCTATGTTTTCTTCCATAATTTTATAGGTTTAGGTTTTACTTAAGAAATTTCAATTTGTTTGGTAATTATTAGTATATAGAGAGTATATAGATATATATTGACATATATAAATATTGCTTAGACTTTACATTTTGGTCTGTGATCCATCTTGAGTTAATTTTTGTATATGGTGTGCGGTGTGGCTCTAAGTTCATTTTTTGGATCTGGATCTTTGGCTATTTCAACACTCTCTCATAAAGATTATCCCTTTGCCACAATTTTGTCAAAAATTAGTTGTCTGTATGTGTATAGGTCTATTTCTGCAATCTCTGTTCTATTCCATTGATCTATGAGGAGTTCAGCTGCTGGCCAAAATTCTGTGTATGATCCTTGGGGCTCAGTCACAGGCAATTACAGGTTTTGCCCGATAGGTCTTATGGGGGAAGCTGCCCTCCCCACACCAGGGTTGATGTGCAGCCACTTACTGTAGTCTCTGGAGGGAATTGTAGTTAGGAATACAGCCCCTCTGGGCCAATCATGACCATATGCATAGCTTCATTACTAGCCCTGGCTCTTCTAGTTAGAGTCCTTCTTATCAGGACCTCCAACGAGGTTCTTCCTAGACACCTCCACTGAGACCTACTAAAGGAGGTAGATATGTAGGATGGAGGGCTTGGCTGAGAGACTTTTCCTCACTCTGACTCATCACTTTTTCAATCCTAGCCCTTCCCTCCTCCCAACCCCTGGCACTCGAGGTCCATAAACAGGCAGGAGCCTCTTGTTTGGAGCTCCTTAGCAGTTGGTTGATTTCTCTCATTTGTGCTGCATATCATCTGACCCTTGCCCAGTGTCTTCTGTGGGGAAAAATAGACACTGGGGAGTCAGCTCTTTTCTCTTGTGCCTCTTGCTTGCACAGTCACAGTAAGTGAATAAAAACTTGATTGTTGCTTTAAGTTTGATTCATTATCCTAATTGACCACCTTAGCATCTGGCAGTTTGACAATCTATTTTTATGCCAATGCCACATCCTTTTAATTGCTGTGAAACTGTAATAACTCTTGAGATCAGGTAGTGTTAGTCCTCCAACTTTGTTCTTCGTTTTCAAAGTTGCTTTGGATATTATAGGTCCTATGCATTTCCATATGAATTTTAGAATCCATTTTCCAATTTTTTCAATAAAATTATCCTAGGATATTGATTGTAATCTATAGATCAGTTTGGGAAGAATTGATATTTTAACACTATAGAGAGGCTTCTCACACATGAACATAATATATCTCTTCATATATTTAGGTCTTCTTTAATTTCTTTCAGCAAGGTTTTATACTTTTCAGTATACAGGTCTTGTACATTTTTTGTCAAAATTTACCTTTTAGTTTTCATATATTTGATATTATTATAATGTTCTTAATTTCAACTTGTTTGGCCAATATTAAGGTATTTATTTATTTATGTATATTGATTATGTATCATGTATTTATTTCTGTATTGATCATGCAATATTGTTGAACTCCTGTATTAGTTCTAGTAGTTTTTTGTAGGTTCATTCAAATATTCTAAATAATCATGTTTTCTGTGATTAAAGACAATTTTACTTCTTCCTTTATATCTGGATGACCTCTATTATTTTTTTCTTGCCTGATTGCACTGATCAGAACTTTCAGTACAATGTTGAATAGAAATGGCAAGAGCAGAGAACTTGTCTTTCTTAGAGGAAAACCATGTAGTCCTTCATCATTAAGTATATTACCTGTAGGTTTTCCCTAACTTCCCTTTAGCAAGTTCTCTTCTATTCCTAGAATGCTGAGTGTTTTAAATCCAGAATCAGTGTTAGCTTTTGTCAATTGCTTATCTGTATCTGTTGAGATGATCTTTTGTTTTTTCCTCTTTTCAGTTAGTTAATATGGTGAATTATGCGGATTGCTAGATGAATGATAAAACAGCCTTGCTTACATTTCTAGAATATAAATGGTCACGATGCAGTGGTCACGATGCGTGTTCTTTCTTATATAATATTGAACTTGGTTTCAAAATAGTGCTTAGAATTTTTACATCTGTTTTCTTGGGGGAATATTGGCCGTAGTTTCCTTTCTTGTAATGTCTTTGCTTTTTGTGATATCAAGGTACTGCCTGTTTTATTGAATAAATTGGGGAATATTCCCTCTTTTTCAAATTTCTAAGTTTGTGTGGAATTCATATTATTTATATTTTGCATGTTTGATAAAATTTATCAGTGAAGGTATCTGAGACTAGACTGTATTTGTGTGTGGGATTGTTGTGGGAGGGTGAGGGGAATGGTTTTCACTAGCAATTGAATTTCTTTTATTGAAAATTCAATAAATAAATACATTCAATTTCTTTTTTATTTGGGTTGTGAAATATATTCAGGTTATACCTTTCTCCTTGAGTGAGCTTTGGTAGTTTGTATTTTTCAAGGAATTTGTCCATATCAATCTAAGTTGTTGAATGTATTGGCATAGGTGGTTCATAATACATCCTTATTAACCTCTTGGTATCTGCCAGATCTGTAGTGACATTATCTCTCTCATTTCTGATATTGGTAGTTTGTGTTTTTTCTCCTTTTTTCCTGGAAGTCTGGCTAGAGGTTTATACATTTTATTGATTTAAGAATCAATTTTTAGTTTCATTAAATTTCTTTATTGTTTTTCTGATTTTTGTTTCATTGATTTCTGCTCTGATTTTTATTATCATCTTTCTTATTCTTACTTGGAGTTTAATTTGCTCTTCTTTTTCTGGTTTCTTAAAGTTAATGCTGAGGTCATTGATTTGACACCTTCTTTTATATTACAGACATTTGCACTATAAAACACCACTACCAAGTATAGTTTAGTGTCATCTCACACATTTTGGCACATTTTGATTTCATTTTATTCAGTTGAAAATACTTCCTAATTTTGATTTTGATTTCTTCTTTGACCCATGATTTATTTCAAAGTTATTTAAATTATTAAGAAGTGTTATTTAGTTTCCAAAAGTTTTAGAATTTTCCAGCATTCTTTCTGTTATTTATTGATAATTTAATTCTATGTGATCAGAGAGCATACTTTATATGACTTAAATCCTTTAAGTTTATTGATCTTTGTTTTATGGTTAGAATATGGTCTAGCTTGGTAAATGCTCTATTCACACTTGAAAAGAATGTTTTCTGTTGTTGTTGTGTGGTGTATTCTAGAAATGTTATTTTGGTCAAGTCAGTTGATGGTGTTGCTCAGTCCATATCCTTATTGATTGTCTACTTATTCTATCTATTATTGAGAAATGCAGTGATAATAACTATTTTAATATTTTGTATGTGTGATAATTCTATCATTTCTACCATTTCTAGGTCAGCTTTGATTGATTGGTTTTCGGCTGCCTCTTTGCTTGTTTTGTAATTTTTCATTGTAAATTTTACCTTGTTGGGTACTGGATCATTTTGTATTCTCAAAAAATATAGTCTGGCTTTGTTTCTGCTACACCATTAAATTACTGGGAAACAGTAATTCTTCATTCTTCCTTTATTGCATAGGTTTTATACTGCCAAAATTTTCTAGCTTTATTAGGTAGGACCTACACAACATTTAGTCTAAGGTTAATTTTCCCTTGCTACTGAGGCGGGATCCTTCTTAGTAGTCTTCTTTCCTTCTGAATTATGAGTATTTTCATTCTGCCTGCTGGGAACAGACACTATCCCTCCTTATAATCTCTAATTACTTTCCCCTCATAATACTTTCAGATGTTTTCCACCCCTGGTTTCAAAAAGTTTCCTCGCATGCATATGCTAATCAGTGCTCTGGTGAATGCTTGCGGGAAACTATCTGCACTTCTCCGAAGCTCTCTTCCCCTGCAGCCCTCTCTTCTCTCTGGCATTCTGCCCTGTGAACTCTAGCTTCCTTGGCTTCATCAGACTCCCAGTTCCATCTGCTCAACTCAGGGAGTTCTTTGAGCTCTGTTTAGATCCCTTTTATTTCAATGCAGCCTGGAAACTCTCAAGGCAGTAAGCTGGGATAATTATAGGGCTCACCTCATCTACTTACTATCTCTCAGGGATCACTGTCCTTCATTTCCTGATGTCCAGTGTCTTGAGTGCTACTGTTTATGTGTTTTGTCTGTTTTATTGTTGTTGTTTCAAGTGAGATGGGAAATCCAGACTCTTATTCTATTTTGACCAAAGGCAAGAGCCCAGATATATTAATTTTAGTGCCATAAAATATATCAGCATTTTCTTTACAGTTTATACTTTTTGTCTTATTTTTATATCTTTCACTATTTTCTTCTACAATTTTAAAGTGTTACCATTAACATTTAAGTTTTTAATCAACATAGAAAAGACTTTGTATATGATTTCAAGTAGAGAATTAGATTCACTTATTTATTTCAGTCATAGTAAACTTGTTTATTCATTACCATCTATTGAATAGAGCCTAATTTCCTTATCTATATGTAAAGCAAGTTCTGCCATAAACCAAGGTCTCTGGTTTTGGAATTTTTATGTTGCTGAATTGGTTTATTTTTTCTCTTATTGATATTTTTGATATGTATTAAATATTTAAGCTTAGAATCTTAAAGGAGGATAAAATATTTATTTTGATCTCATTTCTTGGTCATTTGCATAGGTTTATACTGCCAGAATTTTCTAGAATTCTTTATAACATATTTCCCAACGATATTTATTCTACTTGAAAATGTGTTTCTGAAGGTCTTGAGTTCACTTCCTCTCCCATCAAAGTACTTAAGGGAAGGTATAGGGAAAGAAGCTGTCCAAGAGGCCCAGCTTACTTCTCAATTACCAACACTTTCCATACATCTCCAGATTCTGGAGTTGTTGATCTTGTTTTACTCTACATTGCCACTCTGGTTTTCTGCTATAGTTTTCTTTTCTGCTCTTCCTTTTTTTTTCAGTGAGATGATGTAGTGGTTTATTTTAATATTTAATATTCAGTGGTTTATTTTAATTTCTATTTTTATTGGTAAATATTTCAAATATACAAAGAAATAGGGGTGTAATATAAGAAATACCCATGAGGGTTTCCCTGGTGGCGCAGTCATTGAGAATCTGCCTGCCAATGCAGGGGACGCGGGTTCATGCCCTGGTCCGGGAAGATCCCACATGCCGCGGAGCGGCTGGGCCCGTGAGCTATCGCCGCGGAGCCTGTGCTCCGCAACGGGAGAGGCCACAACGGTGAGAGGCCCGCGTACCGCAAAAAAAAAAAAA
>NC_041214.2:81749608-81783495 GCF_002837175.3 Physeter macrocephalus | reverse complement strand
GGCCCGTGTACCACAAAAAAAAAAAAAAAAAAAAAAAAAAATGGATACAAAAAAAAGAAATACCCATGTATCTTCTGTTCAGAATTCTTAAAGGTTTTTTTTTTTTTATGTTTCAGATTTATCTCTCTTTTTTTTCACTCTCATTTCAATTTAAAAATGAAATAATATAGATCCACTTAAAGCTAGCCCTTCTCTCCTTTACTTTGCAGAGAAAACTACTGTCCTGAAGTTAGTATATCCTTTCTGTCTGCACTCTCTCTTTTACTAAATGTGTGCATCCAGTCATTTTAGTGTTGTTTTATGTGCTTTAAAATTTGCATAAGTGGTATTCTATTTATATACATTTATATCAATGAATCATTCTGTAACTCACTTTTTACACTAAACCTTCAGTTAAGAAATTCATTTGCGTTGATGGTTTTACATTTAGCTGTTTTATTTTTTAAAACTATATAATCTTTTATCATCCTGAGAGGGTAACTCCGTGGTTTTATTCATCTCTTCCTCTAACTAGGGTGGCCAGTAACCACGTATCTCATCTGCACTAGTCAAAACTAGGTTTTCGTAGTTCCATATCCTAGCAAGATTCCCAGGACGTAGTAAAGAATCATGTTGCATATCATTGAACAGATGAATTTACTTCATCTTTTCTTCTCTCTCCTTTCCATCTTTTCTCCCTCCATTCCCCATTCTCTTTCTTTTTACTACCCTCTTCAATTCTTTTCACCTTTCCTCCCATTCTTTTATTTATTCATTGATGGCATCCAAGTCCCATTCTCGGTTTACATTTCCAGACTTGTTTTCTCCTATGTCCCTTTATGCATACTATATTACAAACTCCTGGACTGTTCTCATCTTTCCCCAACTATTTTCTGAACTGGTAAATCTAGGGTTTTTCTCATGATCTTCCCTTAACTTAGAATTCTCTTTCTTCATGTCTGCTTGTCCATGCTATGTCCATTCTTCAAGGGCCAGATCAAATGTCATTTTCTCCATCAAGTCAACTTGAATTATCTCAGCCATAAAAATTCTCTTGTGTATTCCATGCAGTTCTATATCATGTAGTATAATCAGCACAATATTTCTGGATCAGAAGCTCAGTTCTGCCTCTAACCCTCTTTGTAATTTCAATCAATCTGATAACTTTGGGACTCTAATATCTTACCTATAAATGAGGAAAATAATTCTTATTCCAACAAAGTGTTATGCTGAATCAAAATGACTAACATGGGGATAGAGAGGTTGAGACATGTAGGAGACCCATCAGGGTTCTGTAATATGCTCATTTAATTTGAGAATACACACAGAAAGGGAGAGTGAAAAAGTTCATATGATGAACATGAACTTGAAGGAGAGACATGCCCTTCTTCGTTCTTTGGTCAGCTTTATTTCCTGAGTGCCCTGGATGCTATGGGCGGTCTCACTGGGCTGCATGTGAGACTATTGTTTTAAAGTTTGCAGACATTTAGGGCCTAAAAGCAAATTAACTACTTCATCAGCTATTCAGTTAAAGAAACAGCAATCTGTTCCAGCCCTGGATGAAAAATTGGGTGCATTAGATCTACTGAGAGACATAAATGTAGTCTCCAATCTTATGGGAATTTAAAGGATAAATTTTGACTATGGACAATTTCAGACTTTAGAATATAATCTCTACCTAAAATGCCCTAGCTCTGTCCTGAGTAAATGACTAAGTGTGGGGAGGAAGATGAATATTAAGATTTCCAGTTTCTAGCTTGGGGAGCTAATAGTACATTTATTAAATATGAGGAATACATGATAAGGTGAAGGTTTTAATGCTGTATTAATAAGAAGCAGAAACAGACTCTGGCAGAAACTTGGACACCTCTGGGTTCTCTGCCTGGCAATTGCAGTTTTCTTGGAATTACCATCAAAATGATTAAGCTCTAATCACTTAAATTTTCTAGCTTCTTCACTCAGGTTTCAAGTCTCTGGAAAACAGAATGTAATTGGCCCAACCAAAACCTGTCAACTTTATTCACTCAGGTGGAAGGAAATGTCATGGGCCAGGCAGTCACTCCAATTTACTTCTACTTCAGCAGAGAGGATAATTCATTTTCCAGACATGTTAAGTTTGAGGTCCCTATAAGAGAGACTGCCAGGGGACATTTGGTTATATGGGTCTGGAGCTGTTAAGAAAAAATCAATACAAAAATAGAGATATTGGGGTCAAAACAATATAGAATTCATGGGAAGTTTGAATTTGTTGTAGACTAAGAAAACGGCTGCATAAAGAACCCTTGAGAACATTTTAAGAAACAAGTAGAGGGAGAAGAAGAAGATGCCCAGAGAGACTGAGAACAGTCTAAAAGCTAAAGACCAAGGAACATATGAGGGCGGGAGTGCTTATAGAAATGCTACAGTGACCCAGAAATGTCTCCATTCCAGAAATATATCCTGCCTTTGAAGTCTTATAACCAAAAAAATATATTTCAGGTGAGGAAATCACTGTCTGTTTTCCAGGAAACTTGTATCTAGAGAACAATTTTAGAAGTATAATTATCAGGGACATAGAATAAAAACTGATGGAAATTTTTTTTTGTCTCCTCAGATTTTAGTCATCCACAGCCATTCTCATATCTTGCCTTCTGGATTCTCTCTTTTGAAAAATTTCACAGTGGAAAATCAGAATAAATAAAAAGGCACTGATAGTGTCACTGAACCAGGCTTGTGTGCCCGACACATAACAAGGCAAACACTGAGATGCTGAGGATGGCAGTAGAGAAAAGATTTATTCATAAGGCAGCCAAGCAAGAAGATAGGAGAACAAATCTCAAATCCACTTCCCCCAACAGAGGGGCTCGGTGTAGTTATAGGGTAAAGCTGAGGTATAGGTAGTGTGGGAAAAGTGATTGAAAATAAGGAAAAGGTGAGGTAATCTTAGTTCTGTGTAGGTGCAACAGACACAACCAAGCTACAAGCCTCTTCTTGGGATGAAAATGGTTGCCTTAGCATGTTCTGAGGGTGGAGCTTTCAGCCCTCTGACATCAAAAGGTCACCAATTGGACGCTCACTCATGGCCATTTGGAGGGTTGGTGGTCCTATCCAGTCTTAACCAGCTCAAGCTCAAACTAGATGAACTAGACACAGCTGACTCCAAGTTCTTAAAAAAAACAACTTGGGCAAACATCTTATTGTTTAGGCTACATGATCCTTGGAGGACACATGAAAGTTTTTGTAAAAACATTAAAGCGAGCTTGATCAGTGAAGGCATGTTCAGTTCATTATTATTAAGCAAGTTAGAGTTTAAAGGATCTACCTTCGGTTTCAATACAAACTCATGAGGCTGAAAAGTTTTATCTATAGCATTGGTGAGCATCTCTAGCCAGCAATAGGAATCTGGGGTAGCCTAAGACTCTCCAGTAAAAACCTTTAAGAATTCATATAGGTATGGAAGAAAATGTCTTTTAATTTAAAATACCATAGGTTTATTTTTCTGTGTGGTTCAAGAGGATGAGAGAGATGTGTCCTAGTGTGTGAGATTCTGTTGATTTTTTACACATAAGGGATGGGCAGTACCAGTTTTGACCTAAAAGATTGTTTTCCCGCAGAAAGTGATAGGCATTTAAGAACTTAGTCTTTGCTTTTCGTCACAAATCTGGGGATAAAAGTTAGATTTGAAAGTTTAATCAGTGCATCAGTTTTCACAATAAGTAACCAGCCAGTTGTGTGACGGAATTTAACTGCCTTTTTGCTTTTGTTCTTTATGCAGCCTTGTATGTGTCAACATCACCATGTCAGTAGGAGAAAATCTGACAGGATCAAAATATTCAAATGGGTTTAACAGAAACTACAAAAGCTCGACCAATCCAAAATCTCAAAACACAGTGTTTATAGTAGAAAAAAAAGAAGAAATATTAATATTCACTCAAATTCTAGGTGAATGTGAGATGTGTGAAAAACCTGACTACACCTACACAGTTCTCAGGTAAACAGCAATTCTTAGGAAAAGACGTTTTCCTTTTCAGTTAGTGCAACTTTTTTCAAGAGTTAAAAATACTTATGTTGTTGGGTAGGACCAAACCTTGCCTGAAGGTTAAATTTTGCCTCAGAATCTGCCATATGAGGTTATGGTATATTAGAAAGTCTATTTTAACCTATAAAATATGAACAAAATAATCCTGTATAATTTCATAATGGAGCACTGTTATACTACTTTTGATGTATGCTAAACAAAGGTTTATTGGTCTTATCCAATTGACACCAAAAGAACTTTAGAAAACAATATGTTTGAAAACCCACTGCTAACCCATAGCTATTATTTTTGGTAGATTTTTATAAATTAAGTATTGTGTCCTGTATCAGTTGTGGGTTTGATTTGGGGGGCTGAATCCTTGAATAGGTCATTTGCCTTATCTTTGTTCTTAGCTAAAGACAAATAAAAATATTAACCCTCCCCACTGTCATAAATACTTGTCCCTGGATGAAGAGCCAGGGATTATGGGAAGCTCTCTGGAAATCCATGCTCTACTTGGAAAATAATAAGTTTATGTTAATCAAATGGTGGTTATATAACACATTCTATGCATAAGATAAACTGCTGTAGGTGAAGGAAAATAATCAAAGAAGAATTTTGCTTGTCCAGTATCACATAGCCAGTAAAAGAGAGAGCTGGGACTCAATTTCCTGACCAAGTGACATGTTTCCACTAAATCACATTGCTTTAGAGACTTGGCATTTTGAACTTGTTTACCTTCTGATTAACATGATATAATGTAGGACAGCAAAACAGCATGGATTCCAAAGTCAGAAAAACCTGGATGTGAATCTTGGCTCTGGCATGTGCTAGCTAACTGACTTAAGCAAATTATTTACATTCTCTATATGTCAGCTTCTCAGCTATGCATTCCTTAATTTTAAGTAATAATATTTACCTCACAGCACTGCTATAAGGATTAATTGGAATAATGCATATAGTTCATTATATAATGACTAGCACATAGTAGGCCCTCAACAAATACCAGTTCTCTCCCTCTCATAAAGAAAAAAATGTATATTGTTTATTAGTCAAAAAACTTGATTGCTAGTAACAGAAACTCAACACAAATCAAGTAGGATAAAAAGAAGCATGTACTGCTCATATAAACTGTAAAAGCAGGCAGCCTCAGAGATGACTGGGACCAAGGACTTGAGTTCTGTCAGTACTCTCTCCATCTTTCCTCTCTGCTTCATTCTGATTGCTGCCCTATTCACACAGATCACACCTCCCTTTCACTTTTTTAGAAACGTGGCTGCTGGCAAATCCCAGGTCACATCTCCCTGCTTTGCCACCATAGGGATACTGAGCCAATTTCCCTGGTCTCAAATTAAAACATCTGATTCCAATTGGTCATTCCAGTCCTAGACTAACCAACTGAGGGAAGAAATGCAGGATTCCACTCTCACTTCAGTTTGGGTACTGTGCTCTCCTCCCGAACCTTGAGAAAGGTACCTGGGTCATTATTGAAGTGCCCACTATGAAAACACAACCAAGCATAAGGTTGGGTGAAAGAGCAAGCTGCAGGCACAGAGAATGTCACACCAAGTACGTAAACTTTAAAGGCACGCAAAATAATACTTTCCTACTCTTTAAAAGCAGATATATTTAGAAAAAGTACGAAAGTGTGTGTAAGAAGGACACACACCAAGTTTAGACAGTAGTTACCTTTGGGAAAAAAGATAAAGAGGAGAAAGGAAGGAGAAATTTAAATGTATCTCTAAGTTTTAGTTAGAAAGAAAGGGAGAATGAAAAGAGGGAAGGAAAAAAGGAGGCAAGAAGGGGGAGGAGCTGGGAGAAGGAGAGAGCTGAAGAACAGTAACTGTTTTCTGTTAGGCCAAAGCATTAAACTTACACTGAGGGAAAGAAAGAAAATATAATAGTATGTCTTGAGAAAAACCATATCCAGAAGCATTTGCAGAAGTGTTAGGAGGAGTGTTGGTCAAACACTAGATATCTATTATATTTCAGCTCTCATTTATTTTCTACCAGCTGCCATGGTGTCTTAAATTCAGCACAGCTATTGAACAGTATAACCTTGTTTTACCTGGCTTTAAACTTTTACAAACTCTCATTGATATAGTTGTACCTTTTCTTCAACAAAGAAGATCCTCTATTATTATTATTATACAAAGTACTATGATAGATATCAAAATAAAGTCTGACTTGTTGAAAAATGCTAAAATAATCTGTAATCTCTTGAGACAACAAAAAAATTAGACAGTCAGTCATCAATTTCTAAAGAATATAGACAAATCTTTCTTTGTGAAAAAGAACTGGAGCCGGATAAATATAAGGAAAGATACAGACCTCAGATTAAATTTTTCAAAAAATATTACTGCTGTCTGCCCAAAAAAAAGAGAGAAAACAAACAAGGCCCTTATTTTATCATGAAAGAAAACAAAGAGAAGGAGGAAGGAGGCTTTTATGTGAGCGATACATCTACCTTTCACATGGTTTAACCAAACATGAGGGGCGATATGCCGGATGATAAATTTTATGCTTACAATTAGCATGAAGAAATTGATGCTCCTCATTTTAAGCAAACATGACATAGAATTAAATATTAACTAATGAAAGAGATATTTGTACTTTCCTTATTTGTTTTATAGAAAGACTCAAAGTAAGATTATTTCCAAAAAGTCTTCCTTAATGCATTGAGCGTTACTTAAGAAACAAATTTTTGTGGTCATTTTATTATCTGCCCGACTCCATGGACACATCCATCTTTCATGTTCTCACCTTTAAATGAAGAGACAAAATTAAAATATATGAGACATCAGATCTGAGTGGATGATTATAACTGTTAGAGCTTGCTTTGGGAGGACTTTGGGCTTGGAAGAGGAGATGTTAGGGTGACTGACTATACGCTAAGGATCCAGCTGGAGGAAGGGCATCAATGTGGAATGAGCATGGCAGTTGTTCCAATGCCTACTAAAATATGACATATTTAAAGGAATTTGACACCCATACACTGTGCTAAATATATTGATTTTGTCTAGTGTATCTTTAAACACAGTGAAAGAATTCAAAAAATGTGCACCGTGCACAACCAGTTCCCTTCCGTGTTGTTTACTCCATGATTTTGTGTGTGTACGGTGGGGGGAACTCACAGTTCTTTAGAAAAAAACCATTGTCCTACCTCTCTCAAGGAGATAATTGCTGGTCTATAGTTCTAACTTTGAAGCTATATTCCCATGAGACTCATGATAGAGCTTGCCCTTCATTGTCTATCATGAACAAACTCTCTCACCTTATGAGCTTCCCTGTGATGGTCAGGATGAAGAGACTGTTGACTGATCAGAGTAGGACTCAAATATGTTTTGCTATTTGCTCTCTCTTTAGAGCCTAGCACAGTGCCTGGCTCATGGTAGGTGTTAAATCAAGTTTATCAAATAAATTAATGCATAAATCAAAAAGACACAAGAGTGATTTTTCAAATCCCCTGTTCAAAGAGATCTTGGCATCTAGCATGCACCAATTCAAGAAGGATTTCATTAATGGACATTACCACATGGCGAAGCATTTTGTAATGTGATAAAGGGACTTTTGCCTCTAAGACACCTGTTTGGATCTATCCCAAGTAGATAGGAGCTGGACATTACTTCTGCCAATATGCAGGGAGCTTGCAGTGGATTAGAGTTTAGATCCCAAGGAACAGGTGTCCTTGCCATAAAATTAGCCATAACTATGAACCAGAGAGGTCAGAGACTGAAAGAACCACTAAACAAAGATTTGCATGTAATCTAGGCAAGTCCTATGGAGGATGTTTGTTGTTGCACTAGAGTGGCTGAATATGGTGCAAGGAAGATGCTTAGAGGACTAAAGTTATTAAACCCAAATTCTATCCCTGATTTTGGCATGACATAGCTTCTTCGTTAGGATAAAATGTTCCAGGATCATCTTCTACATTTCCTGCCCCAGACCTGGAATTACTCATTTCTCCAAAAATCACTGGTTTCTTTTGGTGGGAAATGGCATTTCAACATCACAAACTGGGTAGTAGTAAGGTCCAATGCTACTTCATTGGACTTTGTTTCTAGGCCTCTTTAATGGAAAACACTAGGAAATATACTTGTATTTAAAATAAATTACCTCATGAGATAATACTGACCCTTGCAATTCAAATTCAGGATTACAGCACTTTTACTCATCCTCTTCTGTATTATATATGTATCCCTTTTCTTCCAAAAGGAGAATCCTGGTTCTCAGTGGCATAAGAGCTGATAGAAATAGCATAGCCCACAATTATTTATCTCCTTCTCACTCATTACACACATAGCTGTCTCTGAACAATACTAATGCCACCACCACCAATACAATTACTGAGGACAGGTAAACATTTTGCCTATTTTCTCCCTATTCTCTCCCTACGTCTTATGGTTGTGCTATACCTACTCTGTCTGAACATGCAACCATTATCTACTGTATGCTCTCCCTTTTAAGTCCCATTTACTGTTAGTTCTCCTAGTAACTATTTATTTAATAGTCAACACCATACTTTATGATGATGTCTCTTTTGAAAGCTTATTCTGTAGCAATTCCTCAGAATGGGCTCATGGGAAAAATACTCTTTGTTCATAAATGTTGAGAACTTTCTGTTTGCCTTTTCTACTTGAAAGTCAGTTGTGCTAGTTATAAAATCCTCAGCTTACGTCTTCTTGTATAACATATATATGCTCCTCATATTCATTTGGCATAAAGTGTTGCTATCAAAATGTTTGGGATGAGTCAGATTTTCTGCTGTTTTCTTGTATGTTAAAATAATGTCATTGGTTTGCTTTCTGAGACTTCCTGGTCCTGATTCCCTCCCAACATTTATCTGCTTCTTTTCATTCCTTTGTCTCTCCTGTACCATCTTGCTCAAGTCTGATTGTCATGTCCCCCTTGTGTAAGGATCTGTCCTGGAAAGGAATCCTGGCTGGTTCATGATTTAGCGGGGGCTAGACTGCTCCAACCTCTCCTGACCCTACTTACCACAGGTTCCTTGCACGCACCTGACATTGAACTAAATAAACACCTACCAGTTTCAGTGCTGTTCTCAAATTGACCTGCTGTGATTTACAGTGAATATCCACAGTCTACTCTGGGATTTTCCACTTTTTACATCTGTCAGATAGATTCCCTCTGTCTTACCTACTCAGAGGTTGATCTTTTGGCTGGTTGGTGTATTCTGGCATTTGTAGTGTTTCTTTGTTACCCAGTTTAATTGTATATATTGCTCACGGGTTTTTTTTGTGTTTTAACTGTTTGTTTTGCTTTTGCTCTGTAGTTGCTCTATTTTTATGCAGAGGAATAACAAGATTGAAAAACCATGCTGCTATCACTATCTTCTCACTAAGGTATTAATTTTAAGTGGTTTTGAGGGATTTAAAGAATTCCGAAGAGACATTCCTACTTCCCTCAAATTATATTGTGGTAGGCAGCTACCCTGAGCTAGAACCAGGCTAGAACTTGAAAATCCCTGGTCACTGATTACTAAACCAAACTGGAGCTACCCATCTTTGTACATAAAACATGGGTATCATATCACTCTGCCTTCACTGGCAAGGAAAACTTTAAGTGATACCATGTGGGTATCAAATTCAGGATGAGGAATAGCCTGCTGGAGAATTGACTTGGATTTCTGCCAAAGAAATGGCATAAAAACAAGAGGTGGAAAGGAGGGGCTACACTAAATTGAAAGAGACATAAGAGATAAAAACCAAAGCATTGGCACAATGTAATAAAGTAGATTTTTACCTCAAAGTACTGTGTAAAGGTATGTTTTAAGGAGCCGTTATTCCACTGTAGATGAAAGATGTCAATGAGAAGAACAGGGGAAAGTTCCCAGTCCATGATTATTATTTTAAGGAAAAACACTTTGATTCTCTTACTGCTACTGATAGACAGTTGCAAGTAGGGTGATTCAAAGGGCTGCAATCTGTTGGGTAACCCTAGGGGGTCTTTTGACAAATCTTTCTCTATTGTTCAAAGAAACAGGAATTCATCTTCAAAAAGTATTTATTCTTTTTTTTTCTTTTTGTTATTTTCAAAATATAATTTCAAATTTAAAAAAATTTGCAAGAATGGTACAGAGTTTTTCCCCTGAATCTCTAGAAAAGAAGTTGCTCACATGAGGCCTCATCACCCCTGAGAATTTTAGAATGTAACTCTGACAGTTCTCTTATATCCCCATAATATGGTCATTAAAATTGGGAAACGAACATTGATTCATTATAACCATCTAATCCTCAGACCTCATTCACCTTCCAGCCAATTGCTCCAACAATTTCTTTTATTGCAACAAAGATCCACTCAAAGATATTGCCTTTTGTTGTCATTTTTCTTTGGTTTCTTCCACTCTAGAACAGTTCCTCGGTGTTTCTTTGACTATCCTGACCTTGACACATTTGAAAATAGAGCACAGTTTCAATCTATGTCTCTTGGATTTGCCATTGAATAGCTGTGTTGTCTTGGAAAGGTAATTTCTTCATCTGGAATGTCGTTTTCTTCATTTGTCAGGGATTGGACACCATAACCTCCAAAACTTTTCCAGTCTTAAAATTTCTAGGATTTGTTATAAGCTTGCTCTGTTCCACTAGGCTGATTTCATGCCTAACTCAAGTTATTCATCTTACAGAAAGAGCTTAGAAATGATTAAGTGTGCATCTGTTCACACTGCCAGAAGGTACCATCAATGGCGATCAGCAGCTTCCCATTTTAAAGGATAGCATACACAGAGTTTCGAGCATTTCTCACTTAAAAGAAGACAATGTCAAAGGAAGGAGACAGAGAGTCCAGTTTCATAACAAGACTGAGTCAATAAATTTGAGCCCGCCCAAGAGAGTAAAGGTATTATTGAGAAATCAGAACCTATTCACTGCCGTTGGATTCCAGATACACCCTTTACATGGCCACTATACCCTTTCCACCAGAATTGCTTCTAACACGAAATCTTCATATCCTGGGGCAAACATTAACTCTAAAAGAAGTCAGCCCCCCTTCCCTTTTCCTCACCATTGATTATTTCAAGGACTCTTCAGCTTATATTCAGCCTGGTTGCCAGAAAGGAAGTTGCTTCCTCTCAAGTAGAATGCCTCCATGGCCTCTCACCTTCCTTGGGCACCAGTTTTATATCAAACAGTGGTAGAAAGCAAACAAAAGCATTTCTCAGAGCTGTTAGCTTTATTTTAACAAAGTGAACCTGAAGCACACTATCTTGTTTCAGCTTTTTTTTTTAAAAAAAGCAGGCTAAGTCAAATCAATCTCAACCCACACACACTCCCTCAAACCATAACATAGAGTTAACACTATCCCAAGGTGGTAGAGTGGTTTAACCACAAATATCCTGGCAGCCTTGCGATCTGACTCTTTGTTTACGCAGCTGAAATGGGATGGCTGAGGCCCCTGGTTAGCACAGGGGAGGAAAGATCTCTAATGACTGGGTGCCCACTGTGGTCAAAAGTGGCCACATCTGCTTTGGGGCAGATACAATGGGCGGTGGTGTCCATGCTTGAGTAAAAAAGAATAGACAAAGAAAACAAGGGGAAAAACCATTCATTCAGCAAATATCTAGTACATACCAGAAATGTCTGTGTTGGGTAGGGACAGTAAATGGCAAGGAAATACAAAGATGAATAAGACATGAATACTATCCTCGCGGCCAGGCATGACACATGATAGAAACTGCTAAGTGCAACAAGAAGTAGAGAAAATCCTATAGAAAAATCATAAATACTTGGCATTAGTAGACTATTGATAAATGTGTGACAGAAAGAAGGAAAGAAAGAAAGAAAGGAGGGCAAATAAAAGTGCTTAATTCTGCCTTTGGAAGGGAAAATGTCAGGGAACTTATACTGAGAGATAAACAGAATACTATATTAGACACTGTAAACTGATGAAAAGGAAACTAACTCAGCTCAGATGCAGTTCTTTTAAAAAATGTGTATGCAGCCACTTGTTTGAAATAAATTGTCTTGGCTCTGTGTCACACTAAGTAAAATGTCTCACTCTGCTGGAAGAGGAAGACAGATCCACATATATGGTGCTTCTGTCATTTAGAAGCCAGCAGAACTTGATTCTTCTCGAGGAGCAGCCCTCCTTATCCCAACGGAGAGGTTGGCTCCTAACCTGAGAATCTAACCTCCAGGTGTCAATAATACATTACTTCATCAGGGTAGGCAATCACATTCACCCTTCTGGAGCATGCCCTACATTTGTTTGCTTTGGGACTGTTCACCCTACATCCTACTGTGGCGACTCCATCACTACCATCTCTGTATATTCAAATCCTATCCACCCTTTAAGGCTTGCTTCATGGTCACATCCTCTTGGAAGATTTCATGATGTTCTGACAGGAAGTAATCAAAATTTCTTAGCACCTTGTTCCTGCCTTAGGGCCCTGAATACAAGTTGTTTTGTTTCATAGCTTTTGGTACATGTCCTGCCTTCTCTACAAGTGCACAGGATCTGTCATTCATTTTTACCCACCCAACACCAGTCATAACTAAAGAGGACTCCACAGAAGTTCAACAAATTTGGTAACACACTTATTGTATTACCAAACTGTGTTATGTTACCATAACTATGCTGATGTCATAGAGTGAATAACATTGATGATTATACAACCAGGATAATCTAGGTTGTGCTGTTTTACAAATAATTCCAAATTTCAGTGGCTTAAGCAGCAAAAGTTTTCTCATTCATAAGGCAAATCCACTGTGGGTTTATTGGAGGTTCTTCTCTACATCATCCTGACTCAGGTATGCAAGCTAACAGAACCTTTGTTGCCTGGACATCAGCAGTTACCATGACAAGCAGAAAGGAATATGATGAGTCAGGTGTCAGTGCATGAAGACTTCTGCTTGGAAATGACATATATCATACATCAATATGATCATATTCCATTGGCCAAAGCCAGCTGAAAAGGCATGTCTTATTTGAAGAGGATAAAGAAATGCAGTTATACTATGTGCCTAGAATATTCAGTGAGCAACTCTAGTGATTACTAAAAAGATCACAAGGAATTAACTTTCAGTCTCCAAATTTGAGCTTCTTATTCAATAGATATGGAAAGACGGCAGCTTCGACAAAAACCAAATTCTAAAATAATTTTCCTAGACCTCTGGAACAGAAATCACGGTATCCCATCTTAACCATTTTTTAGATGATAGGTAGATAGATAGAGATATAATTTTTTTAGTAGAATAGATCTGAGAATCCATTAAATGTACTGTGTATATAAGACAGGATGCTACTATTGGAAACAGAAATACATTGTTGTTCTTAGGGATTAAAACACATAAAAATGTCAGAAAGCACTATATTTCATAAATAAATTCATTAATTACACATTAGTTAATAAATGTTACTTTTTTGTTTGTTTTCTATTAATAGCATAGGCCTCCAGGAAAGGTAAAAATAGAGGTAAAGATTGTCAGTGGGGTTATTATAAGGTTGAATGATTTAATCTTTGACAAAGACAAGAGGTTTGTCAGAAGAAATGCTCATAATAAAAGATATCATTTTGCTATTGACCTTAAAGGTAAGTTGTTGAACTGCTTTCAAACCAACACCCACAAGAACTGAGAAATTTCTGAGATTTTGCTGGTTTACAGCTTTATCCCAAAGAAAAATAGACATAGGAAAGCATGCATACATTTCTGCATCCAGAGATGAGGGGAAAAAATTGGGAGGTGGCTAGAGAGGACAAAGGAGAAAACGGCAGAGCTAGGAGCAAGGCACTGGGCTGGCAAAGGCAGCGCTTTGGGATTTAAGACAACACATCTCCCATTACTAGGGCATGCTAGACAACTCTTGGAACAAAGGAGAATTTTTATTATGCAGAATCTGAGAAACAGATGGATCCTTAAAGGAGCTAAACAGGACCAGAAAGTCATTTAATGGGGGCGAGTGGAGAAATATTACCTTGGTGATCAAAATGCTTTGTGTCATATTGATTCATTAAGTCTTATGTATGGTCCCCAGGTCAAGCTGTCATCCAAAGATCCTTGAAAACGTCTCAAAATCCCTTCATAAAATTACCCTTTACTCCAGCCATGAATGCAACTAATCCAAGAGGGGATAGAAATGGAATATCTTCAGAAGTTCCCAGAGTTTCTTTATTTGCTTACATTTTTAGCTACACCCATAAACCAGCATCTTCATATGTATGTCTCCCTAGAGAAGCCTCAGAGGCTAATGTAGTTTTGCTCTGAAAAACCCAGTCCCACTTTAGAACTCATCACCCCCATTTTAACCTTTTGATATATCTGGATTTTTCTGAAGATTTATTTTGCAAAAAGGATTTTGCACCCTAAAATGTATTGGTGTTGCTCTTCCAAAATCCTGCTTAAGGCAAATCAATTTCTTGACTCAATAGAATCATAAGAAAGGTGTATAATAAGTTTAGACTAGGGAGCTGGTGCTACTTTCTTCTTTTACGTTAGGCTAAGTTCCAAGTATAAGCCTTTTAAGACCAATGATAGCATCAAGGTGGGGCTGTAGGCATTCTGAATGGACCCAGTGACTTTCTGCTCTAATGTAGTGGTTCTAAGACTTTGTGATTTCATGAGCCAGAAGAAATAATGCTATTCCTCCTCCTTGTCCTCCTCCTAAGTCACAGGCTTGACACACAGCTGTCACTCTGGGGGGACAATTATGACCAGAGACATTCCTCGGGTATGTAGGGCCTAAGTCAAATCATTTTACAGGTCCTTGTTTATATAAAGAATTTGATTTCAATAAGTGTGTTACAAAATTCTGAAGCTCATATGAGGTATCGTTATTTATTAATGAAGATTAGAATACTGAATAGAGAAGAATTACTTAATGTATTTGTTTATTGTTCAGTCAGTGTGTCTGGAGATTCTTACACTGGAAGGTTTGGTAGTTTTGAATATTAGGGTCATTGTTAAAAACTTGTGTTTTCCTTTCTTGTCACCCAAACCTTGCTGGGAAGAAACAAAAAGAAAAAAAACTCCACATCACCCCATTCTCTTAGCAGAAAACAAAATCTTTCTTTTTCTGCAGCTTTATTTTCACCACCAGACCACTTCAATTCATCTACATGTGAGGAATTACTTGTTTTCTATCTGATCTGCCCTATATCTCACTGTTCTGAGTGAGAAGAATCTCCAAATTCTAGATGGAATGCTTCTGATCAAACTTATCAAAGAGAGAAAAATGATATCCTAGAGCCTGTATATTTTTGCCAGGTGCCTTATGTGTGTTTTGGTCATTTAACTATTTTGATAATGCTTGAGATGGACACTATTATCCTCAGATTGTAAATGAGAACTTTGCATTTAAGGGACTTTGTCAGACCAAGGGAGTTCTGCTCTCCCCACTAGACCACTGCAGTTCTTCAGGTCTTTATCTGCTGTACCATAAATTTGAGGTGAGGGATTACAGTCAGTTGTAAATAATTGTAAATGCATATGAGACCACCAGCAATTTCTCAACTGTCAGAGAGCACTATCGCCGGATCTTTTGGGTTGTTTTAATGTAATTCAGTTCTCACATAGAGCTGTATATTTCTGTGTGAGTATGTTTCTGGATGACAGTGAAATTCCTAGAATAAACTATATGTAACTCAAGGGTAGGTAAAGCCATAATCAAAACTGGGTTGTACACATAACTGAGGGCACTTTGAGGTAATGAGTTAAAAATCCATGTTTGTTTATGGGAATGAATAACACATATTCTAAGACCCTTCACAGAAGATGACTTGTTACTTAAAATGTTAACCTTTCAACTTGTAATCCTGAGTTATAGAAAATGGAGAAAGGGTCTGAATTTGAGTAAATCAGACCTGTGCTCTAAGGAGAGGCAACATCTCTCTAGATGCATCCACCAGGTCTATTTCACCCTTGGAGCAGGCCATTCCTTCCTCTCTTAATTTTCAGATAAGACCTCCACAAATATTTCTATGGCTGGAAATAACTTTTGAACTACAACTATACATATACACACACACGTATACACAGATGTATGTACACAAACCTATATATGCACAGATATATATCCATATTGGAGTTCAGTTCACGCTTTAGTTTCAGTCACTTTTATTCCTTTAAAGACAGTTTCAGCATATGGTCATAGGATATTCAAAATATAAAAATGTCAACTTTTCTATGTAGAAAATGGAGGAAGATTAAAGAATGCAGAATATTGATAACTAGAATACCTTACATAAGGATAGCAATTTACAAAGAACTTTCATTTTCATTATCTCATTTGATCCTTTTAACAGGCTTACCAGTAAGCAAGAGAGATTTTATTAACCCATCTTAAACATGAATAAAATGAAATTCAACCAGAACTGAAATCTGGATCATCACAACTTAAATCCTGTATACTTTTTAATTATTTTTGAAAAGTTATTGTGGTCTTCATATCTATATCTATATCTAAATCTAATTATCTCTCTATCTCTCTATCTATCCATCATCCAGCAAGCTAGCCTTATATTTTATTACATTTGAGGTTTTTCCAGGGTACCAGTGATGCTTCTGTTTATACCTTTTGGTAGAGAAATGGCTTCACATTTGGTTAGATTCACAGATCCTTGACCCACAGAGTTCTATTCATGCCCTTCAGGACTAGAAATCTTTTCTACTTTCCTCAGTCACTGTGATGCATTCAGCCCACCAGTGTTATATAGAAAATTGAAATACAAGTCTTTAATTTAGCAGATCCACCTACAAGGTTCCAGAAGCTTAAGTCAGCATGAGTCTTTGGGAAAATATCACTCTGGAAAAAATAGTACATGTGAGAAAAATACTGTGAATTTAGAAGCATTTGTTTTACAAACTACAGATGCAGAGTGAAAGAAAATGACATCTCACTTTGATATTAAGCATTCCTCCATAACACATCCATCTGCAACATGTTTTGCAGTCACTTACCCGCTAAACCTCACAGCACACAGATTTGCACATGTGGTACAATACAGCTGACCCCGTTTTACAGATGGAGAGAGCAGAAACATGGGGAGATTAAATGAATTTCTCAAAGTTTCCAATCAGTTTTCAGACATCTGCCATCAGACAGGAGTAAACTAGTCCTTTATTAAAACTAAAAAAGGAAAGAATATTGGTTCCAGGTTTTCTCTTTAGGAGGGGTTTGTTGGCTGAGATCTGATTAAAAGGCAGACAGGAAGCTTATCTTGAAACCATTTCTGTGCAGTAAAACCCCAGTCTTTAATTGATTGTGTGTCTATTTTGGGTAGGTTGGGGGGAAGGCAGTGCCTTGGTACTACCAGTGACTTAAAACTTATATGAATAACCTAAATGAAATAGCCATTTATAAGAGGGAAGCAGTTTTGTAATGGAGGAAAACTTGAAATGAGAAGTGAAAGACTCAATTTCTGGTCATGGCTCTGTCTCCTTGGCAAGTTTCATAATTATTCTGGTCTTCAGGGGTCTCATCTTTAAAATATAGGGAGGGACTACATCAGTGGTTCTCAAAGCATGGTTCTCAGGCCATTTATATGAGAGTCAACTGGGAACTTGTTAGAAATGTGAATTCTCAGGCCTCAACCTTTACCTACTAAATCAGAAATGCTGGGAGTAAGGCCTGAAATCTAGTTTTCAAAGCGCTTCAGGTGATTCTGATGTGGGATAAAAATTTAAGGATGGTTGGATCAAAACTTCTCTAAAGGCCTTCCAGCCCTAAGATTCTGAATCCATCATGTTATTATGATGAATTGCATCTTTTCTGATAATTTTAAGGATAGTTTGGGCTCTTCAAAACACAAATTAGTTAATTTTCAAGTTCTGTGAAGAAAGTAGGAATTAATTCTCTGTTTTGGTGACAGAGAAATTGAGGTGCAAGCCTCCGGAAACTATGGAAATCAAGCTGAAAGGGAGCAACACGTAATGTCTCTCTTCCTCAAAATAAAATGCACTTATCCTTTCTGCAATTCAACTTTTGGGGCCACAGTTGACCAAGACAGAGAAGCAACAGAACTCAGGGCTATGCTCCCATTTACTACGACCTTGGCAAGATAGTATCTAATTGTATGTTGCAAACCCTAAGTGAAATATGACATCGTATATGTTACTGGTTTCTACTTCACTAGAATACATGAAAGATACATGAAATAATGGAAATCAAGGTTTTTTAAGATACAAGATACAATTTAGAAACATTTCCTATGTACAGATCCTACAGTGAGGAGCCTGAAGTCAAGGCTTTTGAAAGCTCTTCATTTGTTGAAGCGTATTACCTGACATGTACTAGGTGACGGGCAAATGCTTATGGAATCAGATTGGTCTGTGCAGATTTCTGTGGGAGATATAAAGAAGAGTTTTCTAAGTACAGATGGTCCCTGATTTAACGATGGTTCAACTTACAATTGTTCGTCTTTGCCATGGAGCGAAAGCAATATGTGTTTAGCAGCAACCGTTCTTTGAATTTTGGATGTCAATCTTTCCAGGGTTAGTATGTGGTACGATACTCTCCCCTGTGCTGGGCAGCGGCAGCCAGCCACAGCTCCTAGTCGGTGACTCGATCACAAGGGTAAACAACCAATACATTTACAACCCTTCTGTACCAATACAACCATTTGGCTTTTCACTTTCAGTACAGTATTCTATAAATTACATGGTATATTCAACACTTTAATCATAAAATACGCTCTGTATTACATGATTTTGCCCAACTGTAGGCTAACCTAAATGTTCTGAATGTGATTAAGTTAAGCGAGGCTTAGTTCTGTAGGTTAAATGCATTTTTGACTTACAATATTTTCAATTTATAATGGGTTTATCCTGAGGTAACCCCACTGTAAGTCAAGGAAGAGCCTTACAACTAGAGGAACATGGCAAATAGGACTGTGAACAGGGTAATCAGACTTGAAGATACTCCAAACATTGTCAGAAGAGGAACAGTAAAAGGAATTGCATATGTTAATCCAAAGAATTAATGATATTGGTGGAATGAGATGGGCATCTTCAAATAACGAAGAACCAGAGCTCTTCCTTCTAGAACATGGAACAATGGATACAAGTAATAGAAACAGTAACAAGTTAGAAGTTTGTGTAGATGAAGCAGAGTCAGGAGATAGACACAGTAGAAATGACTTAAAATGTTGAAAAGATAATGCTGACAGTTGAGTTGGAGGAGAGGAGAATCTGGGAGGTTGGTTATATGCTGGCTACACTTTGTTTTCTGCTCCTATGTCTAATTCATTCTCTGTAGTTCTCTGCTCTATTCTGTGCCATGGGAAACTGATCTCCCCAGACTTTATCACCTGAGCATAGTTGTCCTTTAACTTCAGGCTGGGTTTGCAAAGTGGAAGACACAGGTAAGAATTTGGAAGGTGAGAGAAGAGAACACATTGTACATTTATTCCACTCCTACCATGGCCTCCTTACTTCCATTAGGATCAGACAGGGCAGGTCCTGTAACATGAACTGTCTTTCATATTTTATCTCCTATCAGATCCCTATAATGTCATTCCTTCTCTGTGCCCTTTTGGGTGTAAGGTGATAACCACTTCAAATGTTGCTAATCTGGGGCTGCTGCATCCCTTGTTGGTTCTCTTAAAATTGCCCATAACTATACACACAATCCATTCAGTAAACTCTCTTCAGCTACGATGTAGGAGTGTCATCTGATGAGCTAGTTGGTTGCCTCAGAGCAGGGGTTCTGAATCTGTAATCTGCATCAGAATCATGTGGGAGGCTTGTTAAACTACACACTACTGGACCTCACCTCCAGAATTTCTGATACTGTGGGTCTGGGATGGGGCCCAAGAATTTTCATTTCTAACAGGTTCCCAGGTTATGGTGATATTGCTGGTCCAGGGACCACAATTTAAGAATAATTGTCTGATAGTAATTCTCAAATGTGGTCACACATCAAAATTACTTCCTGAACTACATAAAAGTACAGATTCTTGAAACCCCCTCTGGATCTACTGAAACAGAAACTCTGTTGTAGATCAGAGTTCTGAAATGTGTATTTCCCAAATTTTCTCAGATGATTATGATGAAGCTGGATTACTTCTCCAAGATGCTTCCAGCTTTGAAATAATAAAGTGAGATGTGCTTATTTTGTGTCTTTTGGCTTGAAGGTAGAGGTTCAGACCCTGTTGGAACAAGGAGCAAGAAGCTTATTTCTCGTCTTCCTCCAAGATCCAGTTCAGCAGCTTTAACTTTGGAAAGGAGTGGCTTCTCTGAATACTGTAAGGTGTGATCACCTCATTCTTTTTTGTTTCACATCAGTACCTGGCGCACACCTTTCAAGTTAGTGCACCTATCACAGTGCATTTGCATCATTGGCTCCTCTGACTCCCATAGAAGATGGTGAGCTCCTTGAGGACAAGGATTGAATCTTTCCAATTTTGAATGACCAGCATTTAGCACTTAGCACATCTTTGTATCATCAGAAATTAGCACCTGGCCTGGCACAAAGTCAGTGTTACCTTACGGGTGGAGGTGGCGGGGGGGGAAGGATGTTGATTAGATGAATGAAATGGTGGAATGAATGAATAGATGTTGTTCTTCCTCATCTTTTCTATTATGTCAACACAAAATAATAATAAACTCACCTTGTGCCCTCAGATGCTGACTTTAACAAGTAAATTTGCTAATGTGGTGGGACTTGAAGTGAGTTGGATGGCCTCATAGATATTTTCTGTCTCTTAACTTCTTGGTTCAACAAGTAATTGAAAGGAATCAATCTCCCACTGACTGACAGTTTTGACAGCTGCTGTTCTCGGGATGTCAAGTAGAATCTGTTATTCTCCTTACCAACTTAAAACTGAACAGAGACATATGCACTGTCAGTCTCATTTGTCTCATCTTGTTCCTGGTCCTCAGTCCCCTCACTCTTGCCCTGTTTTATCCCCCTCCCCCCGCCCCAGCCTCATGTCAGTCAAGTGCCTTTACATTCTGAGTAATTCTGAAGCTCTTCTGCCCCAAGCTAGAAGTTGGATTAGAGCTCATCTTCTCTGAGTATTATTACGGCATGTTTACAGTGAAGTCTCCAGCTTTCCAAACTAATAGGGCATCTTAAATGTGAAGCTCTTCAAATAATAAATGAATCTTTTCTCTATGCTTAGCCAAGGGAAGTGGATATTAAAATGAATAAGAGTAATAAAAAGTGAGCTAGCTGCATGGGTGTAATTACACTGAATAGCTTACACACAAAAAAATAAAGCTCTGAACACTGACTTCTTCTGGGACACACCCCAGTACACCCAGACCTCGCCTCAGAAAGGTATGCACTGCTTGTCATCCTAACATAAAGCAAACACCTAAATGCGCCCTCCCATCTACAATAGGGAGATGAATTTGGCTTCCTAAGTCAAAAACTCTTCCAGGCTTTGGGGGGAAGAAAAAAACACCTATTTTTCCTATCCTCAGTATTCAAGAAACCAAAATGCAAGTCCTTGAATTGTTAGGATGGCTGGTCCGAAGGATGAGGAACTGAGGCATGGGTATCTGATTTGCATTCAGTATTATAAGTGCATTTTCATCTGTGCTGGAAAAAGTAGTCAGCAGCATGGTAGGTACATTTGACCCTTATAGCTGCTCTGCAGATCATCCTTTGGAACTCTTACTTCTAGAAAATTCCATGGGAAGTATAAGCTCGGAGTAAGCTCAGGCACCATGGGTGGGGCTGCTGCCATCTGCCCTTTATCCCCTTCAGCCATTTAAAACTCCATGAAGAACCAGTCACCCAGACTAGGTTACACCTACCTTCCTTTCTCAAGAACTCTGGGTCCAAGTCACCCCTAGTATGAAAATTAGGAGGTATTTCCTCATCACCCTTGGTAAGGTGAGCTTGTGAGAACATAGTCTCCAGGTTATTTATCATTTGGGAACTTTGTGCATTCATGTAGCCCTTTTCCTCCAAAGACGCTATTTACTCAGAGGCCTCTCCTAAGATTCCTTCCTTTTAAGGAAACAGAATATTCACCATACACTTAATACGTGTGTGATGTATATGAGTTTCTTTTAACCTCAGTAGCTTCTCTTGTTCTTTATTTTTCTTTCCTGTACTTTTGAGACTCACGTGTCTTTTATCTAGAGAAGCAAAAACAGAAAGCCCATACATTTTCATGGACCTGAGGGATTCAATATCTGTTTTCCTATTGCCTTCTTCAGTAGCCCTTTTCAACTTGGCGAAAATGCCTCTGAGGTGAAGCATAGCTTGATGAGGATTTCCCCCTTCTTTTATTCAGTAATCACAGTAAACCGCTTGGTCTTTACCAGTTTCATGGAAAAGGAGGTCATTCAGACAAAAGCAGAGCCTTAAAGTCCTCTGCTCTAATGCCCCATTTGATAGTCAGTAGAGCTTTCAAGAAGAGAGGAGAAGAAGAACTTTGTCCGGTATCACTAAGAAAGCTCAAGTCACATTACTTCAGCTTTTGTTAGAAGTATTCCCTATTTCTCTTGTGTTATACTTCGTATTCACAATATTAACCATATTTATCTTGGAATTCTGAAAATATTAAGCCTAAATAAGTCAGGATTGATTGCTCATAGTATTATGCAAATCTTCCTTATCATGTGAGTGACCTTGACAATTCACTTGCCTTTTCGAGGTGTACATGTTCCTGGTAATAGGGATGTTGGAGCAGTGATGTTGAATGTGCCTTCAAGCTTTAATGCTCTCTGTGTTATACTCTCAATGATTGATGATTATCAAGGTGATTGTTGCCTCTAGTAGTAATAATAAGCAAGAGATAAACAAGGATATTTATGCACACAGGATTAGCATACATGTATTATGCATGTAAGATGATCCCTAAAAGCATATTGGAACTCTTGCCTTAGCATTTAATTAATTTTATATTATGATTTATTTCATGTTGTAGGGTGAAATGGACAGGAATTGTAGACTTGAAATTTTGAATCCTATTATTTCACCCCAGCTTTACTATTTAATTTTATTGTATGACTGTGGGCAAGTCATTTAACTTCAGTGAGCCTCAATGACTTCATCTGTGAAATGGGAGCAGATGGTAGGGTAGGGAAAGAGGAGAGATTTTATACTACCATTTCTCTAAGAGTCCTTCTAGTTCTACCATGCAGTGACATAGGAATCTGACATAACTTTCTAAATACTCATATCTTCATATACGGAAATATTTAAATTATTTGGATATAAGTGGCAAAGGATGAGGGTAAAGAGAGGCAGAGACAATGGCAGCAACAGTAGAAGTTCCAGGGAGTTCCCTGGTTTGTTTGTGAAGCTGTGTGTTTGTTGAGAGCAGGTGAGCAGCATGCATGGAAGCAACAAGAAGCCAAGTGTTAATGTGAATTTTCTCCTTTTGGGGACTTCTGGTTAACCCTTCTGGTACTCTGAATCTGGCACTAAAATCTGTTGAAAAGGTAGAAGAAGTCATTACCAAAAATGACTCTCTTTTTTAGCGAACATCACATAGAAGCAACAACAAAAAATAAAATATGTCCTGGTTTCTGGTTTCAAATATGAACACATACCAATAAACTGAGAGCTCCTGGGTACAAAATTCTCATTGGTACAAACGAGTTTGCTGAAAAAATTACCACCATCTTACACTTTGTGACATGTATACACCTACCTGAACCATCAAGAAGTGAGGGTAGGAGTACAGAGCTCACTAGGGAATTTTTACCACCAGGTCATATGGAGCATAAATCGATTAAAATACCCAGGAGTCAGCTTTCCAGTGTAGATGACATACGTCATCAGGAGATGCCCTTTAGGCAGAAGGCTGTGGCAGTATATTCTACTTTGCCACTATTTTTCCTCCTCCCTCAGCCATAATCACATTCTTTGTGACAAATCAGCCCATTCTGGTTTGGTGCAGAGTGCAGTGGGAGTCATCACCTTGTATTTTGGTACCCAAATGACATAGATTGCCTGATGTACCATGTGAATAGTCTGAAAATTAGTTAGATAATAATAGCATGATTAACTACACATAGGTGTTCTAATCAACTATGAGTCAATGTGTGTGGTCAAAAGACAACCTATTTGCTTCATGACCTTGAGGAGGTTACTTCCCCTCTCAGGGTCTCAAAGGGATTGAAGCAGATCAGTGGTCCTGCACATTAGCCATACATCAAAATTCCCTGGAAACCTCTGAAAACTTGTTGCCCAAGCCCTCCTCCACAATGCCGGTAAATCCGAATTTCTGCTGATGCAATCTGCACTTTGGTATTTTTGAAAGTTCCCCAAGGGATTCTGATGTGCAGCCACAACTGAGAAGCACAGGTTTCTTCTGAAAGTAAACAGAGGAGGGTGTCAGTGACAGGACAGAATTGACCTTGGAGTTCAACTTTGACCTCTAGAATAAAAAAGGGAAGAATATTTGGAAGGGAATGTGCCTATGTTGGGTCTACTCATAGGGGTCATGCCCCACAGTCTTGCCATTGTGCAGAGGGCAAATTGAACCCCTCCCCCAACTAAATAAAGTCTCATGAGATCACTCAACTTGTCTGAGGAAAACCAAGATTACTGCTTCCCATGGTAATATTCCAACACTGAAGTTTTTTCGTTTTGCATGAGTGAGGTTGCTTGAGAAATAAAACACCACCCAGCAAAATAGCACCCCAAAAGTGCTATTGCCTCATTCTGGCAACGAAAACTGTGCTTCCCCTTAGGCCTTGCCTCATAGGCTGCTGTTGCCATGGGAAGAAAGGCTTTATTGGGATGCCAGAACAAACAGGCTCTGAAACCAAGCCAGCATAACTTATAGAGCTGCCTATAAATCAAAGAGAGCCCTAGGGTCAAAGCCACTTAGACACACACACACATTCTCACACATAAACATGGTCCCAGAAAAATATTACAAAGGAGAAGGTGTGTCAGGGAAATCCAACTAAAATTACTGCGCATAAGTAATCATAACCGAAATTTATGTGTCCCTTTCATCCACAGTTCTCAAAAGACACAGAATGTGCTAAGATTACTTGTCTTTTGAAAGTTTTCCAATATTCCAAGGGATAAAAGAGGAGGCATTCTGCAAATAAAATCAGGCAGGTGGAAGTGGCCGTGAGGGTCACCCTTTATAGTCTTCTGGTTTTGGGCATATTTACAATGAAACTAAGCCATATCTCTCCTTCCCATGGGCGAAGTCAATTCTACACCATCCCAGAGTATCATTATCCATCCACTCTCTTTTTCTCTAGGAGACTTTCGACCAGTGATAATTCTGCTGGGACAGAATTTTAAAGCAATATCTCTCCTATCATAAAGTTCAAGAGCTGGGGTGGAACTTTCAGCAGGCTAACTGCTGTTAAGCTGGCCACCTCTTCTCTGCATTCTCCCCACCTACTTGGTTTCCTTTTTTACCAAGAATGCCCGTCTCCCACTAAAGTGAGCTCGTTTGACTCTGGGGAAGAGCATCTTACTATCCTTAGAAACCTGGCTGTACCTTGATATTTTAAAAAATATTTCTATACCTACATCGTATTTCTGACACTAGAGGTTAAGCCCACATGATCCTGCTCTACTGTTTGAAATATGGAGCAGCCAGGCACTATCCCCAGCTAGAAGGAGCTCGGTAGATATCAGTTTTCCCCACTTCTTTCCCTCAGGGAGTTCCACTTATAAAAACATATTAATAATGTTAAATTGAAATGTAAGGTTAAATTTGGAAACCTAACAAGAAGTTTTAGAAAAGGATCCCACTTTGGCATTTAATGAAAGATTATTTTGCAAATATCTCCACCATGTGGAGGCTACCTGGATGGTATTGTACTCAGACGTTTACCCGTCCTGTCACCAGCTTTTGAAACCACCACCCCTACCTACAGTGTACAGACTCAGCCCTGCTCAGAGCTCTGGCATCAGTCCTGACCCTAGCCATGTGGTTGATTTAGGTCTAGTCAATACCTTGGAGTATTACCTCAAGGGATACTCACTGCCAGCCTAACCCTTACATTGTGTTCTTGTGTTAGTAACTCACCTCTGTCTCATCCTTGACACCCAGTCACCACCATCACTTGAGACCCTGTCAGAGTCCTTGCACCTGATCTACATTTTTGGTAATTTGCTGAGCGTACCAGCCTCCCTAGGACTCTGCTTTTGGTCATCTCCCAAATTCAACACCGTCTAGATTATAGAGAGCTAGTGACCAGAGAGGGAGGAAGCAGATAGATTGAAAGCAAACTTGGAATCATTCCTGAGTCCAATTGCAGACTCTATGCTTCTATTCTGTTCACATCGTGCCTGGCTTCTTTTTCTTTTTTCATTTCGGAAGAATTTATTCTTTAGAAATGCACAAAATCTCATGAGATAAATGGGAATTTACATATATTTCACATAAGGTTTTTATTTCTTTTAATTAGAGTATAGTTGTTTTGCAATGTTGTGTTAGTTTCTACTGTACAGTGAAGTGGAATTCCCTGTGCTATACAGTAGGTTTTCATTAGTTATCTATTTTATACATAGTAGCATATATATGTCAATCCCAATCTCCCAATTCATCCCACCTCCCTTTTCCCCCTTTGGTGTCCATACATTTGTTCTCTAGGTCTGTGTCCCTATTTCTGCCTTGCAAACAGGTTCATCTGTACCATTATTCTAGATTCCCCATACATGCATTAATACACGATGTTCGTTTTTCACTTTCTGACTTACTTCACTCTGTATGACAGTCTCTAAGTCCATCCACCTCTCTACAAATGACCTCATTTCATTCCTTTTTATGGCTGAGTAATATTCCATCGCATATACGTACCACATCTTCTTTATCCATTCGTCTGTCAGTGGGCATTTAGGGTGCTTCCATGACTTGGTTATTGTAAATAGTGCCACAATGAACTTTGGGGTGCATGTGTCTTCTTGAGTTGTGGTTTTCTCTGGGTATATGCCCAGTAGTGGGATTGCTGGGTCTTATGGTAATTCTATTTTTAGTTTTTTAAGGAACCTCCACACTGTTCTCCATAGGGGCTGTATCACTTTACATTCCCACCAACAGTGCAAGAGAGTTCCCTTTTCTCCACACCCTCTCCAGAATTTATTTTTCATAGATTTTCTGATGATGCCCATTCTGACTGGTGAGAGGTGTGAAGTCATTGTAGTTTTGATTTGAGTATCTCTAATAATTATTGATGTTGAGAATCTTTTCATGTGTCTCTTGGCCATCTGTACATCTTCTTTGGAGAAATGTCTGTTTAGGTCTTCTACCCATTTTTTGATTGGGTTGTTTGTCTTTTTAATATTGAGCTGCATGAGCTGTTTGTATATTTTGGAGATTAATCCTTTGTCAGTTGCTTCATTTGCAAATATTTTCTCCCATCTGAGGGTTGTCTTTTCATCTTGTTTATGGTTTCCTTTGCTGTGCAAAATCTTTTTAGTTTAATTAGGTCCCATTTGTTTACACTTGTAGCTGTCCAGTTTTCCCAACACCACTTATTGAGGAGACTGTCTTTTCTCCATTGCATATTCTTGCCTCCTTTGTCATAGATTAGTTGACCATAGGTGCATGGGTTTATCTCTTGGCTTTCTATCCTGTTCCTTTGATCTATATTGCTGTTTTTGTGCCAGTACCATACTATCTTGATGACTGTAGCTTTGTGGTATAGTTTGAAGTCAGGGAGTCTGAATCTTCCAGATACGTTTTGTTTTTTGTTTTTTTGTTTTTTTCAAGATTGCTTTGGCTATTTGGGGTCTTTTGTGTCTCCATACAAATTTTAAGATGTTTTTGTTCTAGTTCTGTGAAGAATGCCATTGGTAATTTGATAGAAATTACACTGGATCTGTAGATTGCTTTGGGTCATATAGACATTTTCACAATGTTTATTCTTCCAATCCAAGGACATTGTGTATCTCTCCATCTGTTTGGGTCATCTTTGATTTATTTCATCATTGTCTTATAGTTTTCTGAGTACAGGTTTTTGCCTCCTTAGGTTGGTTTATTCCTAGGTATTTTATTCTTTCTGTTGCAATGGTGAATGGGATTGTTTCCTTAATTTCTCTTTCTGATCTTTCACTGTTAGTGTATAAGAGTGCAACAGATTTCTGTCCATTAATTTTGTATCCTGCAACTTTACCAAATTCATTGATTAGCTCTAGTAGTTTTCTGGTGGCATCTTTAGGATTATCTATGTATAGTATCATATCATCTGCAAACAGTGACAGTATTACTTCCTCTTTTCCAATTCGGATTCTCTTCATTTCTTTAACTTCTCTGATTGCTGTGGCTAGGACTTCCAAAATTATGTTGAATAATAGTAGCGAGAGTGAACATCCTTGTTTTGTTCCTAATCTTAGAGGAAATGCTTTCAGTTTTTCACCATTGAGAATGATGTTTGCTGTGGGTTTGTCATATATGGCCTTTATTATATTGAGGTAGGTTCCCTCTATACCCACTTTCTAGAGAGTTTTTAATCAGAAATAGGTGTTGAATTTTGTCAAAATCTTTTTCTGCATCTATTGAGATGATCATATGGTTTTTATTCTTCAATTTGTTAATATGGTGTATCACATTGATTGATTTGCATATATTGAAGAATCCTTGCATCCTGGGATAAATCCCACTTGATCATGGTGTATGGTCCTTTTCAAGTGTTGCTGAATTCTTCTTGCTACTATTTTTTGTTGAGGATTTTGGCGTCCATATTCATCAGTGATATTGGTCTGTAATTTGTGTGTGTGTGTGTGTGTGTGTGTGTGTGTGTGTGTGTGGACTTATTTTTGTTGGAAGATTTATAATCACAGTTTCAATTTCATTATTTGTAATTGGTCTGTTCACATTTTCTATTTCTTCCTGGTTCAGTCTTGGAAGGTTATACCTTTCTAAGAATTTGTCCAGATCTTCCAGGTTCTCCATTTTGTTGGCATATAGTTGCTTGTATTAGTTTTTTTATGATCCTTTGTATTTCTGCAGTGTCTGTTGTAACTTCTCCTTTATCATTTCTAATTTTATTGATTTTAGTCCTCTCCCTCTTTTTCTTGATGAATCTGCTAAAGGTTTATCAATTTTGTTTATCTTCTCAAAGAACCAGCTTTTAGTTTTATTGATCTTTGCTATTGTTTTCTTTGTTACTATTTCATTTATTTCTACTCTGACCTTTATGATTACTTTCCTTCTACTAACTTTGGGGTTTTTTTTGTTCTTCTTTCTCTAATTGCTTTAGGTGTAAGGTTAGATTGCTTATTTGAGATTTTTCTTTTTTCCTGAGATAGGATTGTATGGCTATAAACTTCCCTCTTAAAACTGCTTTTGCTGCATCCCATAGGTTTTGGGTCATTGTGTTTTCATTGTCATTTGTCTCTAGGTATTTTTTTATTTCCTCTTTGATTTCTTCAGTGATTTCTTGGTTACTTAGTAGCATATTGTTTAGCCTCCATGTGTTTGTGTTTTTTACAGTTTTTTTCCTGTAATCAATTTCTAATCTCATAATCTTGTGGTTGGAAAAGATGCTTGATATGATTTTAATTTTCTTAAATTTACCAAGGCTCGATTTGAGACCCAAGATGTGATCTATTCTGGAGAACGTACCATGCACACTTGAGAAGAAAGTGTATTCTTCCACTTTCAGGTGGAATGTCTTATAAATATCAATTAAATCTATCTGATTTATTGTGTCATTTAAAGCTTGTGTTTCCTTATTTATTTTCTGTCTGGACGATCTGTCCATTGGTGTAAGTGGGGTGTTAAAGTCCCCCACTATTATTGTGTTACTGTCGATTTCCCCTTTTACAGCTATTAGCAGTTGCCTTAGGTACTGAGGTGCTCCTATGTTGGGTGCAAAAATATTTATAATTGTTATGTTTTCTTCTTGGATTGATCCCTTGATCATTATGTAGTGTCCTTCCTTATCTCTTGCACCAGCCTTTATTTTAAAGTCTATTTTATCTGATATGAGTATTGCTACTCCAGCTTTCTTTTGATTTCCATTTGCTGGAATATCTTTTTCCATCCCCTCACTTTCAGTCTGTATGTGTCCCTAGGTCTGAAGTGGGTCTCTTGTAGACAGCACATATACAGGTCTTGTTTTTGTATCTATTTAACCAGTTTGTGTCTTTTGGTTGGAGCATTTAATCCATTCACATTTAGGGTAATTATTGATATGTATGTTCCTATTCCCATTTTCTTAATTGTTTTGGGTTTGTTTTTGTAGGTCTTTTTCTTCTCTTGTGTTTCTCACTTAGAGAAGTTTCTTTATTGTTTGTTGTAGAACTGGTTTGGTGATGCTGAATTCTCTTAGATTTGCTTTCCTCTAAAGCTTTTGATTTCTCTGTTGAATCTGAATGAGATCCTTTCTGGATAGAGTAATCTTGGTTGTCGTTTTTTTCCCTTTCATCACTTTAAATACATTCTGTCACTCCCTTCTGGCCTGCAAAATTTCTGATAAAAGATCAGCTGATAACCTTATGGGGATTCCCTTTTATGTTTTTTGTTGCTTTCCCTTTGCTGCTTTTAATATTTTTTCTTTGTATTTAATTTTTGATAGTTTGATTAATATGTGTCTTGGCGTGTTTCTCCTTGGGTTTATCCTGCCTGGGACTCTGTGCTTCCTGGATTTGATTGACTATTTCCTTTTCCTTTGATTGACTATTTTGATTGACTATTTCCTTTCCCATGTTAGGGAAGTTTTAGACTATAATCTCTTCAAATATTTTCTCAGATGCTTTCTCTTTCTCTTCTTCTTCTGGGACCCCTATAATTCGAATGTTGGTGCATTTAATGTTATCCCAAAAGTGTCTGAGACTGTCTTCGATTCTTTTAATTCTTTTTTCTTTATTCTGCTCTGCTGCAGTTATTTCCACCATTCTATCTTCTGGCTCACTTATCCTTTCTTCTGCCACAGTTATTCTGCTATTGATTCCTTCTAGAGTATTTTTAATTTCTGTTATTGTGTTGTTCATCACTGTTTGTTTGCTCTTTAGTTCTTCTAGGTCCTTGTTAAACAGTTCTTGTATTTTCTCCATTCTATTTCCAAGATTTTGGATCATCTTTACTATCATTAATTTGAATTCCTTTTCAGGTCAACTGCCTATTTCTTCTTCATTTGTTTGGTCTTGTGGGTTTTTACTTTGCTCCTTCATCTGTTGCATATTTCTCTGTCTTCTCATTTTGTTTAACTTACTGTGTTTGGGGTCTCCTTTCCACAAGCTGCAGGGTTATAGTTCCTCTTGGTTCTGGTGTCTGCCCCACAGTAGGTGAGGTTGGTCCAGTGGCTTATGTAAGCTTCCTGGTAGGGGGGACTTGTGCCTGCATTCTGGTGGGTGGAGCTGGATCTTGTTCCTCTGATGGGCAGGGCCACATCTGGTGGCATATTTTGTGGTGTCTGTGAGCTTAGTATGACTTCAGGCATCCTGTCTGCTAGTGGGTAGGGTTGTGTTCCTTTCTTGCTAGTTATTTGGTGTGAGGCGTCCAGTACTGGAGCTTGCTCACCATTGGGTGGAGTCAGTCTTGGTGTTGAGATGGAGACCTCTGGGAGAGCTCTTGCTGATTAATATTCCCTGAGGCCAGGAGTTCTCTGGCAGTCCAATGTCTTGGACTCTGCTCTCACACCTCAGAGACTCAGGCCTGACCCCTGTCCAGAACACCAAGACCCTGCAAGCCACATGTCATGCCTGGCTTTTGATTGGATATTAGTCAACTTGGAGCTTAACTAGAATGTAAGCTATTGGACCAGTGTACTTTTCTTGTTTTTAACTCTTCACTTCCTCCTTATGTCATTCATGACTAGACCTGGCTTTCCTCTCCCTGCTAAGTTGAATTCTGACTCAATTTCTCCAACTCAAGAATAGAGGCAGTTAGCGTGGAGTGGAAGATATCCTGCACCAGTTGTCTGAATGGCTTCCAAGTTCTTTATTCATTGGCAGAGCAACCTTGGGCAAGTTACTTTACCTTCCTGAGCTTCACGTTTATTCGTGGTGTTTCTATGTGAATCAAATGAGCTGTGAAAGCGTTAGAGCAGTATAAATATGCAGGCTGTTTTCTCCTCTCTTGGTAATGTTATGAGAACAGAATGGTGACACATACAAAAACCTTAAGTCCTTCCTCAGAAAATTTAGAGCAATTTGGGGAGTCCTTTAACGTTAATTTCTGCTCGGGTTTGTTTTGGTCACAGTCACCAAACCACAGTTTTACAATTACGCATATAGTGCAAAAGTTGGTATCTGTATTTATTTCTCTAATATGCATTTTTCCCAGGTCTTTGACCTGACCCTTTAGCTAAAACGAAACTTCAAAGACGTCCTAAACTAGTGGGAGAACTTCAAAGGCTTCCTGCAGGGTCAATTAGTATCTGTAAAATTTATCCCTGTTGTCACTAATGGCTATTAAACTAAAGTGAGGGCTAATGAGGACGGATCACCACCACTTCCTGGGATTGTTGTTATTTATTTAAGTGGAAAATAACTTGGAACTCTCTACATTGACTATCCAATGCGTGAATGGTTTAAGATTCATTAACTATTGTAGATTTGAGGTTCTTGTTACGATTCTTTCAGATAAGGAGCTTTGCTGAGTACCTGGTAATATGCATAACCAGATGCCTGCTTGGGCATTAAAATAAGTTGGCAAGACTGCCTAATGAAATGATAACTGACCTCCTTCACCTATATACAATTACCCAAAGACATCTGTTATCTTGTCACATTCTCTTTTAAACAATTTTTATCATCAGGAATACTTACTGAAATAAAAATAAAAATAAGTATTTTTTGATTATATAGGTATTTTTGATATATATGAAATTTCTGATAAATATCAGAAAATTATTGGTTATTTTGCTCATAGATATTTGACTCATTGTGAGGATCATTTCCTCTTTCTTTAGATTCTTCAACCTCTTTAAAGAAGAGTTCTCAACCCCGACTGCACATTAGAATTAGGTAGGGATTTTTAGAAGAGACTGAAGGCCAGGATTGACCCCTGACCCATTACAGAGGATCTGGGGTAGGGGTGGGCATTTGTGTTTTTTAAATCCTTCCAGAATTCTAACTTACAGCCTAGATTGGGAGGCACTGTTTCAGAGGGTCTGAATTCTTCCCTGGGCTCACAAAGGAGGTCCATCTTTCCCATCTGAAAAAAGTGGTGACAAACCTTCCTTCAGAGTTGCTGCACTGCCAAAGCAACCTCTCCTTAGCACCAAAACTCCTGAAAAAAAATCACATCTATAATCCTCAGCTCCTTTGCTGGCTTCCTGTGTTACTCTTCCTTATTTATCCTTCCACTGTTTTCTATGAAAGGTCAGAGATTATCACCAGTTAGTATATACAATGACTTAAAAAAGAAATCAGTCTTCAAATTTTTTTCTCCCTTCACAGCAATTTTCTGTCAAGTTCTCTAACCCCAAACTCTCATTTGTCATTTAGGTCTTTAAAAAATGTTCTGAATGAAGATGGGGGTGAATTTGGGTCTCAGCCCTACCTCCTACCATGATGGGAGGATTGAATAAGTAACAGAGTGTAAGCCCTTGGGACCCTACCTAGAACATCTTAGAAGGAACTTTTGTCCACTCCCTATTTCCCTCTTCTATCTCTCTTTCTGCTCCTTCTCTAGAGAAGACAGATAATCTTATTCACCAGAGTACCACGGGAATGATGGGAATGTTTCCTGGAGTGAGATTCCTGCTCCAGCTGGTGGGGGCAGTGGTGGGAAGACTCCACTTCTTGCTCACTCTTTTGGTGAGGAGGATCCTCATCACAAAAAGAAGACAGACATAGAAGAAAGGGAGCAATAGTCAGAACGTTTCTGAAAATTTCAGTGTGTGGGCTATGGAAAATTCCTCTATGACCTACTCAAGAGAACATACTTTAAAAATGCATCATTTTGGGCTTCCCTGGTGGCGCAGCGGTTGCGCGTCCGCCTGCCGATGCAGGGGAACCGGGTTCGCGCCCCGGTCTGGGAGGATCCCACATGCCGCGGAGCGGCTGGGCCCGTGAGCCATGGCCGCTGAGCCTGCGCATCCGGAGCCTGTCCTCCGCAACGGGAGAGGCC
>NC_041214.2:81719008-81749445 GCF_002837175.3 Physeter macrocephalus | reverse complement strand
CGGGGCCACGGATTCCAACCCTGGTCGGGGAACTAAGATCCTGTATGCTGCCCAGCCAAAAAAAAAAAAAAAAAAAAAAAAAAAAAAGACACTATGAGGATGCAATTAAAGGTCATTCAACAAAGGAATGAAGAAACATGTTTTTTCAACAATCAGTGACATGAAATAAAAAAAAGGGGAGACTCAAAAATACAGTATATGAGGGCTTCCCTGGTGGCGCAGTGGTTGCGCGTCCGCCTGCCGATGCAGGGGAACCGGGTTCGCGCCCCGGTCTGGGAGGATCCCACATGCCGCGGAGCGGCTGGGCCCGTGAGCCATGGCCGCTGAGCCTGCGCATCCGGAGCCTGTCCTCCGCAACGGGAGAGGCCACAGCAGAGGGAGGCCCCGCATACCACAAAAAAAAAAAAAAAAAAAAAAAAAGCATCATTTTTTAGGATTTTTCAAGTTGAATTTTTTTATTTGTTTGTTTGTTTGGTTAGTTTGGGGCTTGGAGGAATATGTGGATGTGCAGAAGCAGTTCTCAGGGCAGCCAAACTATATTCCTCTTCTCCCCCAAACAGATCTACTCCAAGTATAGTAATCAAAAGACTCCCCATGTACTGAGGTCTGACTATATGCTATTCTAGACTGGTAAATCTTATAATAGCATTCTAAGGAAGGATATATTCTCTAGCAAAAGAAAACCATTTGTGTTTCCCATGTATGTGACACCATTTCTCACCCCAAAGTCGTTGCTTATGCTTCTTTTGGATGACCTCCTCTTCATCATCTCCCCAACACTGAATTCCCAAAAAAATTTAAATCTCAGTGACAATGTATGTTTCTCTTCTAAATGCTCATAACCATTGCCCTATAACTCTCTTCTGATCCAATTTCCTTTTTTACTTCCATCTGAGTTCCAATGGCTAACATCAAATAATGTTTTATAACTTCTGTTAGACTATAAACCTCAGGATGTGTTTTCAAAACAATGCTTAGCACAGTCGCTGGCACACAGTGGGCACTCAGTGAATATTTTTAAAATTAATGAATGAATATATTCCCAGTAGTTCACAGTTGACTTTTTCTTGTTCCCTCTTTCTCTCTTTAATGGATGAGGTACAGCTGTAGACATTAGCATTTCTCTTGATAATAATGCTTATTATTACTATTATTCTAATTCTTATTATTTGATATTGAACAACAGTTTTTACATATATTTCTTAAAAATTATGAGAACAAAACATTCTTCTTTAGCTAAGCCATGTTGAAAAAGAAAAGGACTTGATTACAGAATCATGAGAGGGAAGCTCTTGATAATCCCTAAAATAGTCATCTGTTACTGTTGTATAAATTAAGAATAAATATGCAAAAACACAGCAACTTAGGATTCATTTGATGAAAAATAAAGTTCTACCTTCCTCTTTTAGAACTTAATAGTGCTGAGATATAAAACTGGAAACAAGAAATTTCATAGTTAATAATCATATTTAATAATGGTTCTTTTTTTGTTTTGTTTTGTTTTTGTTTTTGCGGTACGCGGGCCTCTCACTGTTGTGGCCTCTCCCGTTGCAGAGCACAGGCTCCGGACGCGCAGGCTCAGCCGCCATGGCTCACGGGCCCAGCCGCTCCGCGGCACGTGGGATCCTCCCGGACCGGGGCACGAACCCGCGTCCCCTGCATCGGCAGGCGGACTCTCAACCACTGCGCCACCAGGGAAGCCCAATAATGGTTCTTAATACTGACAGAGTTCTTTATGCAAATAAACCACTTTGCACTCATAGATTAATATCCCAGATAAGGATGGAGGACATAAGGGCATAGAGAGGTTAGATTTCCTGAGCTTATCCAGCAGTTGAATACTAATATTGAAATAAGGAACCAGCATGGGTATGCTTGAAAAGATATGCACCCATCAGCTTTTTTTTTTTTTAATAATGAAGTTCAAAAAATTAATTCATTGAAAAACTGTTGAGCAAGAAAGAAAAGCAAGAGTAAAAGTCACCATTAAACTATTACTCTGAGATTAATACTTTTAAAGTGTGGGTACATTCCCTTCTATTTTTTCTATACATATACATCTTATTAATACAATCTCTAGTCATATTTGTTTAAAACACCAGAACTATTACAAATATATCAGTTTTATATTTTGCTGTTCTAATTTTTTAATATATATTTTTCCATATTAGTATGTATCATTTGAAAACATGGTTTTTTTAATTTAAATTTTTATTGAAGTATAGTTGATTTACAATATTGTGTTAGTTTCCTGTGTGCAGCAAAATGATTCTGTTATACATATATATGTACATATCTATATTCTTTTTTTCTATTATTTTCCATTGTGGTTTATTACAAGATATTGAATATATTTCCCTGTGCTATACAGTAAATCCTTGTTGTTTATTTTATATATGGTAGTATGCATATGTTAATCCCATGCTCCCAATTTATCCCTACACCTCTTCCTCATTGGTAACCATAAGTTTTCCCAATGTTCAAAGTATAATAGCATTATTTCATTGTAACTAGTACCACTATGAACATTGGGGTGCACATATCTTTTTGAATTAGAGCTTCTGTCTTTTGCCCAAGAGCGGGATTGCTGATTCATATGGTAACTCTATTTTTAGTTTTCTTTAAGGAACCTCCATACTGTTTTCCACTACAATAGCCAAGACATGGAAGCAACTTAAGTGTTCATCAACAGATGAATGGATAAAGAGGATGTGGTAAATATGCACAATGGGATATTGCTCAGTCATAAAAAAGAATGAAATAATAGCATTAGCAGCAACTTGGATGGGCCTAGAGATTATCATACTAAGTGAAGTAAGCCCTGCTCTCCCTCACCCAGGTGAAGTGTGGAACTCTTCTACATTCCTTATTTTAGGACTAATTTGAGCAGGGATTTTTGAACTTTAATGCATTTTAGAATCATCTGGAGTGGTGTGTTAAACAGAAATTGCCAGGCCCTAACCCCAAGAGTGCCACATTCAGAAGGTCTGACTAGGGTCTAAGAATGTGCATTTCTGGTAATTCCCAGATATAGCTGATCTCCTGGCCTGGGGACCACACTTTTGAAAACAACCAAATTGGAGCGTCTGTTTAGAAGATGGATCAGGATGGTGAGGATGCAAGGGAAATGTCTTCACTTATGTAAAGCAAAACACAAGGTATAAGAATCAAAGAAGAACTTTACCTGGAACAGAACAGAGAAAAGGATCACGAGATTCTCTCACCATTAGTCCACCACCATGCCCTTGGGGACTCCTGCTGACCCCTTCCCTCCTAATGCCACATTTCAGAGATGAGGTACTTTCTCGTCAAAGTTCTAGGCCGAATGTCGTTCCGTACCCCATCTCTTGGTACCCTGCTAAATAGCTGAGATAAGATGGAATTGTTCAAAATGACTTTACTAATACTAAAGGCCAATTGGAAGAGAACAAATGACAAGAAACAGAAAAAATATCTAGCTTACATAGTACGGATATCTGATAATTCTATTAGTTAATGGGCTCTAATAATTATAGCCCTGAGCCACTGCCCACCTAGTCTCCCCAAACAGCTGTACTGCAGCCATAGGGTACTGGCCTCTTGCCTAGCTACTTTGCTTTCCAGAACCCCATCTGCCTCCATATAGCCAAACCATGCCCCTTAAGTCACCTAGCACAGGCTGTCTTCTGTTCACCCTGTGACTAATGCTACTTAAAGCCAATCTACTTGGTTTAGCTTGAGGGACATTCTTCTTTCTCTAGTAGCTAGCAGGCTAAAGTCACTAACACCCAGACCCTTCTCACTATGTATGGATAGGCAAAGCAGCGTAACCGTTTAATCACAGCACAATCCGAGCATGTGTGTAACAAGAATTGTACACCTATGGTAATTAGGCTGCTGGGGAGCAGTAATGGCTCTCTCACTAAGCGAGTATAAAGTTGTGCACAATTAGACTGATTAAAGGAAACTGAAATGTTCAGTAGTTTTTGTACACTCAGTGGGTTCTAATTAGAGTCCTTGAATCATCATGTGTGACCCCGAAGGATGAATCTAGGACAGATGCATGAATAGTACAGAGCAAAAATGGGAGAAATAACACTTATTGAGCACTTATTGTATACTGTGATTGATTGCAGCATGTAATTTCTGAGAGATAGTTGTCTCAAAATAGAGTAGGCTGCCTTCAAAGGTAACGGGCCGCCTGTTACTGGATGCATTCAAACCAGATCCCTGTTCAAGTTTCACTTCTTCCAACAACCTTTCCCAGGTTCCTGGATTTTGAGTGATCCTGAACCACTCATTATATTTTCTCTAATTTGTCTTTCTGCTTCTACTCTTGACTATTATAATCCATTGCAGTTAGAGCAGTAGCTCAAAAATGTGAAATATATCATACCTCTACTTAAAACACTTCAATGATTTTCAAGTATGCTTGGAATAAGAACCAAAGTCCTTTACAGGTTCTGCATGGTCCGGCTTATGCCCACCTCTCTGATCTCATTCCTTCCACTGTCCTTCATGTTCACCATGCTCCTGACCTTAGGCCTTCTTTCTGTTCTTTAAACTGGCCATGCTCATGCCTTCCCCAGCTCCTTTGCATGTGCCCTGTCTTCTGTCAGTGATGTTCTCCTCTCAGAAAAATGTGAACTCAGTTTCACCATTCAGATCTCCAGCAAAATGTTTCCTCTTCAGAGAAATCCATCCCAACCACCCTGTCTAAAATGTAAAAGTCCCTACTTGCAACCAGTACTTTTAAATCCATTTTTCCCATTGTATTCTCTTCATGGCCCCTTATTATAACTTTTGATTACTTATTTATTGGGTTACTTGTTATGCCTTTTTTCCCCCCACGAGAATGTGTGTTCCATGACTAGAGTAGCCTTATCTATTTTATTCACAACTGTTTCCCTATCATCCAGAGTAGTGCCTGGATGGGAAAAAGGAAAAAAAAAGAAGGAAGGAAGAAAGGAAAAAAAATGAAGGGACGGGAGGGAGGAAGATACAAAGGAGATTTAAAAGTTTTTAATTACCTGCTTTAAGCATTTCATTAGCCAGTCCATGTTTTACCAAGTATTGTGCATTTTAGTTTTTAAAGATTTTGTGTGGATGTTAAAGATCAATAAACTGAAACATAATCTAATCCAGGTTCCTTCTTCTCCAACCAAATTGCCTTATTCAACCACTGCTTTAGAGATGGAGAAATGGAAAGCCTGTGCAGTTGACTTGCCCAAGGTCATGTGGCAGAGCTGAGACAAGTTCTTTCCACTGCATCACCCTGAAATTCTTAAACACTCCAACCAGACTTACACCTTTTCTCTAAAGAAAGCAAGACAGAGCTCAGAGCCCTTATTTTTAAACCTGCATTAAATGGAAACCTTTGGAAGAGCAGGTGGTGGTAATGCTATGAATCCAGCTCAGCAAGGGAACACTGAGGTCATGATATTTTTCACATTTAGTAACTTCAAAAATATAGGGATGATGTAAACTTCCTAAGACTTGTTTCCAACCTAGTGATACTGGTAACTCTGGCAGGAGGGTATACCATTGGTCAGGGCAGGGACATGTGTGACCAATGAGCTCTTTCTAGTCAAGAAAGATGCTCTGGTAATGCTTTCAGATGGCTGTCTTGGATTCACATCCTGCTTACAGTAACACTAGCAAGCCTGCTTAAATTTCCTATTAGATACATGACAAAAATATCCTATGATGTTAAGAAGTCACTAAGACCAAATAGTACCTACTTCATATAGAGCTGAAAGATTTAACGAGTGAACACATTTAATGTGCTTTGCACATACTCTGGCACTTAGTAAGTGCTCACTAAATGTCACTTTAAAATAAAAAAACAGGTTGAAATGATAGTGAATTTGAATATTTGATTTTCTGAGTTAAATTGGGCTACTCATCACTCAGTCTATCCTGAGCTCTGTTTAAAGTAACCCACCCTCAACAGAAGAATCACACAATCATAGGTCAGACCTGAAAGGGACACTCATAGTGATCATCTGGTTACAAATGAGATAACTGAAGCAAACAAAGAAAAACAACGGCAACCCCAGACAGAGAAACTTAACCTAAGGCAGTGACAGAACTGGAATTAGAACCCAGATCTCTTTTTTCTCAAGTCCATTGCTTTCTTCTCTGCCCCAGACAGCAATGTTTTTTTATTGCACTTTGCATTTGGCCAACTTTTAAAATTTTCTTCTACATTAAATACTCTTAGCTCCCTGAGGATACAATAAATAGCTCCACCTTTGGACTAGAGGCCCCCAGTATGTCTGTATTCATTCTACCTATCCCACTGGAAGATCACATGGCCACACTACATATAGTTCATCATATAGGGGATCACAAGTAGTAGGTCATATCTAAGGACACTTTCAGATCTAAAATTTGGTGAATCTATATTCATAATGATGATTCCAACCAACCATTCTGGAATGGTTCCCAAATATACTCTGTAAGAAATAGGTAAAATAGTTAACATACAAAATGTTTGTTTAAATGACCCTTGAAAAGATAATTATCAATGATTTAGAATTATGTTTTATATAATATTTTGTTCCCAAGCAAAAAGGATAAATGATGAGCTACTGTAAAGGACAGAGGACTTTAGCTTTAAATGTATTTTAATAATAGTTCTGTTGCTAATATACCTCACATTTGGAGGAATCAACATTTTCCATTCATGGAAAACAATCTTTGAGCTAATTCTAACTGGAACCTGTAGTTCATTTTGTAACAAAGTCCCCATGAATTTGTTATCAAAACTAAGAAAACTAAAGAAACATTTTTTGTGACTTGACTCCAGCAATATGCCCCTGTAGGTTTGTATTTTTTTCATAAATCAACTAATTTTTACTATTAATTTACATATAAACTACAAGGTGTTTTGGCTCCATTTGATTGACCTTCAACCAGCTTTTAAGCTTCAAAAGCTAAACAGTTCACCTCTGGGTAGATGGAGGTGGACAAAGTTAACACTCACCCCTCAGCTATTAGAGATGTCTGCTTGCATTCTCAGAAATTTGTCATATCAAGGGAGTTAAAAAAAAAAAAGAAGAGTGTGAAGGGCTAAGAATAAAAAACCTGGGTTTAAGTTCTGGCTTTGGTGCTTTGTACATTCTGATTCTCAGCTATGCCACTTCTTATTTCTGAGTTCAATTTCTTGATCTTAAAGTAAGAGAGGCTTCTACTAGATGATTCAACTCCCTCTCCCAATAAGTCAAGAACCTGTCAATAAATACCAAAGGTTTAAGAGAGGGCACAGTTAAATTCTTTCTACACTCCCACGTGCCTAGGAATGACTTAGCAGCAGAAAATAGCCATGTTCCTCTCGATGTGGATTTAGCTTCTTCCAATTCCAAGCAGCTGGACAAGTAAGCAGATGTATTGGTGCTACTGCAAAAGAAAATACAAAGTTGCCTACACTTCTCAGAGTTTCCTTGAGAGATAATTTGGGATTTTTTACTTCCAGGCTCAGTAGTCGCTAAACCCTGCCAATTTGGTCTGTGGGTGTGCATGACGTTTCTTGTGGGTCCATTCCGCCCTTGTAACACACAGCCAGTGCAGAGTTTATATCCCAGCTTCTCTGACCTGGATCATTTCAATAGTCTTCTAGTCGAAGCTTAGCTTCACTCTCCCTCAATCTATTCTCCTCCCTGTCCCAGTTTGATCTCTGCAGGACAAAAATCTGACCTTGGCCAAGACCTGATTCAAAAATAGATGACTGGGCTTCCCTGGTGGCGCAGTGGTTGGGAGTCCGCCTGCCGATGCGGGGGACACGGGTTCGTGCCCCGGTCCGGGAGTGTCCCGCATGCCGCGGAGCGGCTGGGCCCGTGGGCCGTGGCCGCTGGGCCTGCGCGTCCGGAGCCTGTGCTCCGCGACGGGAGAGGCCACAGCAGTGAGAGGCCCGCGTACCGCCAAAAAAATAAAAAAATAAAAAATAAAAAAATAAAAAAATAAAAAATAGATGACTGCTGATTGCCTTCAGAATAAAATCTAAACTACTCTCCTTTACTTGATTTGGTCCCAACCAGTGCTTTCAATCTTGGGTACCTCTCCACTCTCATCCACACATCCTATAGCATCAGATGCTATTCCCTCTGGAATAGCATCAGACTACATTTACCTAATAGTCCTAGGGTGCCAGGTGCTTTACATATATTTTCTCATTTAATCAAAGAATACATTTCCAGATAGGTATTATCTCAGTTTTCAAGAGAGGTTGGGCAACTTGTTCAAGCACCCCCAAATCTCAGAGGGGTGAGTAGGGCTCAGACACAGATCTGTATCTCTGTGTTCTTCCTACTTGTCCATGCTGCCTTCCTAAAGACACCTCTCACTTTCACTTTTTCATGCTCTTTCTTCATTCTGAAATGTCCTTGCCATTTCTTCCTGTTCAAACCCCACTCATTTCTTAGACCCATCTAAAATGTCATATCCTTTGTGAATATTTTTTACATTCTTCTAATGGAATAAATATTCTCTTCTCTGTGCCCCAGTATTTTGCTCATAGACCCACATAACATTAGGCATTATAGCAGAGATATTTGTGTACGTGCCTTAGACTCCTATGAAAATGTAAGCTCTGGAGGGTAAAGGCCATGTTAACTCCACATCTGGCATTTAGTACAATGCCTGGAACTCGGTAGGGAATCATTAATCGTCTTTTGGAATGTATGAATACACGAATAAATAAATTAAATATTTCTATTTTATCTTTCTTATGTTCATTTCTAAATTTAGATCAGACAGAAATATAGCAAAATCAGTCACTAAACGCTACACAGTATTAGCTAGCGGTTGACACAGAAAGAAAACTTAGAAAAAAGCAAGGCTCAAACTTCAAAAATAACGAATCTGTACTCAGGAACATTATACTACTCATGATAAAACCGATTACTCCTAAAATAAACTGCAACCATTTCCCTGTAAATGACTTAAAAAGAAACGGTTCCACTGATACCATGGTTAAAAATAGCCATTTTGTTTAAATTGCTCAAACATTAATTGGCTTCCAATCTTGGAGCCAAATAAACTCCCGGTCTTTCCGTGGGGATAGGTGCTGATGTTTTCTCGCATGAGCTCACAGCTAGGCAGAGGGTTAGGTGTGTCCGAGAGCGAGTGACACATTTTGAGTTTATTACAACAGCGATGACAATTACAAAGACACAAGCACATGGCCAAATCTAAGGTTTTTTTGGAAAGCATTACTGCAGTCAGGCAACAAGACTTCCCAGATTTAGTCAGACATGGCTATCTACCCACTGAGGAAAGAAAATATCTCAGCAATCTAACATGCCAAGAAGACATCATTTGTATGGAACCTGCTAGCTGTTTTAGAGAAGGTAAATAAAGGCGTATCCATGCCAGCAAACTGAGTTTCACATCTCTGAGATGGCATCAATGAAAGAGAAAGCTTTCTGCTGGTAGTAATTGCTAAACACGCAGAGATTCACAGGCCCCTCACTTCCCTCTAGGCATCACTTCTCTCCAGGCCCTCCCATCTCTGTCCTAGTAGGGAGGGATCTATAGCACCGTCACCTTCCTGCCTCTTCTCTCTCACATGGGGGCCAAAATAATATTCCTAAAACACAGGTTGTGTCATGTTACAAGTTTTCACAGTAATCTAAAACACTCTCATCACCTAGAATAAGGAACAAGGTTTTCATGGCCTATCTCACTTCAAGCATGGATACCCTCCGCCATCCCATAAAACTCCTACACTGCTACGTTCTTCAAGTTATAGTTCAATTATCACTTTCCCAAAGAAGAAGCTCAGCTTCAATTCAGATGAAATCTTTCTCTGAATAGTCATATCTATTTTCTTCTGGGCTTTGTATTGAGTTCCTCGCTTTTAAGTTGTAAAAGCCCCAAGGGCAGAAACCATGTCTTGTTTATTTTTGTATCTTGCAAAGCATTAATGAAGTGGATAATCAAGCAAATTTTTATGTTTACTGAATGAATGACTAATAAGCAAAAGAGTTTCTTGCAGTTAAAAAAAAGGAGGATTTAGGCATGACTGCCTTTTTCTCATAGGAAAAATTCCTGAGCTCAATAAGGAAGATTTGAGTCAGGTTGTGGAGAAATATGAAGCTATAAACACTGAGGCAAGAAGTCACATCAAAAAGAATAGATACAGGTATATGTATACTGAATCACTTTGCTGTACACCTGAAACTATCACAACATTGTTAATTAACTATATTCCAATATAAAATAAAAAGTTAAAAAAATTCACATCATACCCGTGGAACACCTTCATAATTCCAAATGTGCTTTTGTACTAGGCTGGTTCTTGGTGTTTTGTCCAAATCTAATTTTATAAATTCAGCAGGCTAGGCTTGTAAAGATTTTTTAAAAAAAAAAACAGGATATGAAGAAAAGATGAATGTCTTGGGTAGTAAAATCATTAAAAGTTATTGCTGGTAAATGCTTTTCAAAATGGTATTTTCTCTTCTAGCCTTTCAGAGTCTTCTGGAAGCAGAGCATCCTCAGTGTTTCATGTTACAGTTGAAGAAACAGGTGCAGAGAGATTAGTTCACCCAAGTCCATGGGGTAGTAAATGATGGAGAAACAATACGAATGCAGGATTTTGACACTGGACTCATGTTATGATGCCTTGACTAAGCTACTCTTTCAGTTGCCTCCTCTGTGAAACAACACATTCATCTGTTTACTTTGTTCCTCACAGAAATCATCTAAGAAGAAAGTTTAAGACCTTTCCCCAAATTTACAGCCTGTGCAAGGGCCTGTAACTCCAGAATGTATTCTTGGGATTTTGAGATATAACTTTCATATATGAGATCTGACTTTCCCAAGATATATTTAAAATTAGGCTAAATTATTTTTTTAAATTGAAATAACAACATTCTAATTTTGCAAAAGGTCGACATATTTATTTAATCTCCATCAAATGAATTGCATGTTTATGGATTTTTTTTTTTAAGTCACTGGTATGGAGTGGAGTAAGGGAAGCCAGGAATTAGGCCTGACTAAGGATATTCTCCAGAGACAGTTGTCAGTGGAGCTGGAATAAGAATCCAAGACTGAAAAACCAAAAGGTGTTAGTTTCAAAGAGCAGTGTTGCCAACTCTATTTATTTATTAAGTGTATTGTTTTTCTGTTTCCCAATCCATTGGTATTTGATTTTATCTCCGTTTAATCCTTCCTAATATTTTTTTCAAGTTTGTTTTATTATTATCTATCTAACTTATTATCTTTTATACTTGGTTGCTTTCTTTTTTGATTTGTACCGCAAGCATTAAGAAATAGTCTGAGATCCCATATATATGTGTTAGCATACGGTATTTGTTTTCCTTACTGTATGCTAACACATATATATGGAATCTAAGAAAAAAAAAATGTCATGAAGAGCCTAGGGGTAGGACGGGAATAAAACACAGACCTACTAGAGCATGGACTTGAGGATATGGGGAGGGGGAAGGGTAAGCTGAAATAGTCTACCTTTGAGTGTAGTTTTGGCTCTGAATCATGAATAAATTATTATGGTTATTGTCAGATATGAATAATGATATATCTCTGAGATGTAATATTATACAGCACTTAAACCACTTCTAAATGCTTTTTATCACAAGCAAAAAAAGTTCTAAACTATTTTATACAGTATTATTCCAATTTTTAATGTATTTTTATGCTTAAAATGTACTTCAATGATACTCAGTGTTGCTTATCTTTAAATGATGGTTTTACAGTTGAATTTTTTTGTCTTGTGCCTTTATACCTTTCAATTTTTAAAAAATATGATTAACAGTTATAATCACTTAAGAAAAATTTTCCATTCAATTTTCTGTCATTTTTCTAAAAGATGATTAAGACAATAATTAACATGTATGGAAAATGCTTATAATAATAAGTTTAAAAACACTATTAAATGTGTGTTATAATCTTAACCCTGGAAAATTCAATTCCACAGACAAAAAGATTAGAAGTAAATAAACACAAATATAAACTATTGTGTTCCTTTAATTGGGGAGTTGTGGATTAATTTTCTTTTCTTCAGTATTTTTCCAACTTTTTGCAATGAGATAAAATGGATTCCATAAGAAGATAACAAGAAGTAGATGTTATGCATAATAAAGGCTTACCCCACAAGGATACTTTTTTGGTTTTTTGTACATTTCTGCATGACCGCTAGGCTGCTGTTCAAAGAGAATTCCAACTACTCTCCTTGCTTCTTTTCTTGTCTGTCTCCCATTTTATTTTCCACACTGCCTATAGGTTCTTTAAAATCACTTTCTAGGGCTTCCCTGGTGGCGCAGTGGTTGAGAGTCCGCCTGCCCATGCAGGAAACACGGGTTCGAGCCCCGGTCCGGGAAGATCCCACATACCGCGGAGCGGCTGGGCCCGTGAGCCATGGCCGCTGAGCCTGCGCGTCCGGAGCCTGTGCTCCGCAACGGGAGAGGCCACAACAGGGAGAGGCCCGCGTACCGAAAAAAAAAAAAAAAAAAAAATTAAAATCACTTTCTAATCACAGGGCTCCCTTGATCGAAACCCTTCAAAGATTCTTTCACTGCCTATGAGATGGAGTTTGAAATTTTGGGCATCAGAAACCAAGCTTTCCATTTCTATCCCCAGAGTGTGTGTCTATGCTTATATTCACTTTTTTTTCCTAAACAAATTCTACATTCAGGTCAAACTGAACACCAAATTCAGCTCTCCACTTCTAAATACTTGAGTCCTTGAAAGAATAATATCATTTTTTTTGAATAACACACTTCCCCAGTCGTCATGTGTCAAAATGTAATCAAAATTTCACAGATCCTTCCTGATCGCCTCAACTGGAATAAGCAACTTCTTATGTATTGTAATGGCGCTTACATCATACTGCCTTCAGCTGTAGTCATTCCTGTTATAGGCACATATTAAGTATCTACATACATGATTTTGTATAGAATTCAGTACCTATTTCTCTATTTAATACTCTTTGAAGTCCTGTGTCTTACCCAGCTCTCCGGGCTCACTACTACCATTCCATGGCAAAAGCTTCCTTAGAGTAGGTGCTTAGCAAGAGAGGATTGAAGGAACTTATTAAATAACCCTTTTCTTTCCTAAGTCATGCTGATGTGATATACCAGAAATCCGGGTTATTAATTTTGTTTTCTATTTTTGTTTACAGACCAGCAAATGGTTAAAAACTTGAGCATTCAAACATCAGAAGTAGGTAATAACCCTTTCCCTGCTTTAGGGCTATGAGATGTCGAGTCCATCTCAAAAAGAAAATGATAGAAAAGTCTCTAATTCAGAAGTATGGGTGATTACATAGGTGAGAGTTGTGTGTTTGGGGGAAGTGTGTATCTATCCAGTGAGGCACCCTGACTAAGTCAGCATTATAAGGACAGAAGAAAGAGCCAGGTGATAGAGACAGAGTGAACAAGCAGTAGGGGTAACTCTGGTAAGTCAGAAGTCCAGTCCTCAGCAACCATCCAAAAGAAGCACTATTGTTCATGGCTGCCTTTCACATGCTCCCAAGGTGTGATGTGTAGGGGAGTTAGTAGCATTTATAGGGCCAGTAACAACATGGTCCCTTCACATTTATTTCCCCCTTTCTTGTATATTAATAATGAGAGGCATGTAGCTATCTCTAAAGATTATTGGAATAGTTTCAAGACTTAATAAGCCTCCTCAATTGAATTAAAGGGGGTCTGTTCTTGGATTAAGATATACCTTACAAAATCTTGACATCTTGGCGATGGGAACAAGAAATAAATTACAAGGGCATTTGATTCAAAATATCAGACACAAAAATGGAAAGGGATGGCCGAGTAGCACACTGCCTCGGTCATGGTCATCCTGACCTGTCTCATAGGCACTGTCTGACTCTGCAAACAGAAACTCTAAAGACAGATTTCTCCAAAACTCTCAGGCACACTGTGGCACTTCCTCAGAGCCCGTGTCAAAGAAATACTAAGGAGGGAATTGTCCCTACTTTTGCATAGAAGCCAAAATGCATTTAGTACAAGAGGACTCCAGACCCCTTGGGCCCCTTGAAACTTGTAGTGTATAGGTGCCAGCAAAGGTACAGATGGATCCCAGGGAAACCCAGTAGTAGGTCTCCAAACACCATGAAAAAGAATAAGTTGGCAGCTTCACATATAGTAACACCTTCAATGATTCCAGAGCAGGAGAAAACAAGAAGTGATAGGTGTGATGTGATGAAGACAAGCCAAATTCATAAACACAGATGAGAGCTAGTCCTTGGGGGTTCCTAGATGTAATGGGGGAGAACTTTCAAAGAGTTTAGGCCCTATATATTAGAAGATAGCAAGAGTCAACAGGTGATATTATTAGGCAGCTGTGAAAAGTGAAGAATTTGGAGCCAAAGAACCTGTCTTTGAAGACCGCTGTCTATCCATTGGATAGTGAACAAGATATTTAACCTCATTAAGCTGTGGTTTCCTCCTCTGTAAAATATGGAAAGGGGACCCATGGATGACTCTCTAATCTCTGTATTCACTAATTTGCCTTGACTTATGGTGGGAGCACCTCTACTACTTCTCTTACATCACAGTCCTTTGTCTGACCTCATTGGAATTTTCCTAGGGGCAGGGATTGTTCATGTAATTGATCAGAACTTAAGAGGATCATTGGGAAGAACGGCAATGTCTTAAAGTCAAATTTCATGACCCTTCTTTTCCACTCTTGGCATCTGATTAAGAAGCTGACCACACCGCATACTTTGTTCTAGGCTTTATTCACTCTGAAGGCTGAATGAGTAGACACTAGGTCTGCTGCTCCTAAGCCTCAGGGCTCAGCTGTTTTCTCCAATTCTGTTTCATAAGAGTTTTCCTTTGTGTGTTTTCCCAGACATTATTAATATCAGCAATTTCTTTCCTATTTGGCTGATTCTTTGGTGAATATGCTCTTTGGCTGGGAACCCTGGGGAGGAGGAGGGATGAATGGTAGGATTTGGGCACGAAAACAGCCGCACCCTAAACCACACCCAGAATGCATCATTGTGCCTTTTTCATAGGATTTTGGGAGGATTAAAAAAGAAAAATGCGTGTAAAGTGCTAAGCACAGTCCCTGGCATATAGTACCCACTCAGTAAATGTTAATTATTGTTAATAATACACACGGATTCCAAATATTTGCCATTGGCTATCTGTACCTGATCAGATAGCTTTCAAGTTTTGAGAAAAGTGCTCTGGGTCTGGACACCTGAATGTTTGATTGACGGAAAATGGAACAAAATAGGTATTCTAAGCTTACTGTGAATTTTCTTACTGTGGTTCGAGAAAGAAGTAAGAGTTTTTCTTTGAGGTACACTACTCTCTCTTCTGAGAAAGTTTTGGTTGTACGCGTAAGTACCTACTCTCTGGTCTTTGGGAAGCCAATACTGGTGAAGGATTACAAATGCAAATTCCTCAGACCTGCCTTGACAGATTTTGCCTAACACATCATGGAAGTTGAGGGGTGAGATGCTCTTCTTGAAGATTTTTCCTTTCTTTATTAAAAGTTCATTTTAGATTTCCTCTTGCAGGACTAAAGACGAGAATTGGGCCAAAGTACTGATACTCGGGGAAAGGATCTGGTAGAGACCTTCGCAGTGTGGTGGAAGGCCAGGCAGGAGCTGAGGACAAACACAGGAGCCATAACCCCCTTCTGATATGATTTGGCAGGCAGACTCCAGGAAGCATTGTTGTCTAATAGCCAATATCCAGTTTTCTCATTCTGGCTTTGCAATTCTCAGTCTGGCTTTGCAATTACTTTTGCTGTCTGCATGTCTTTGGTAAATGTTTTGCACCTCATGCTAAATGCTTGGGGAATGGCAGAAGAACAGGTCCGTGGCTCGGGGAGTCAGCAAGGGCAGAGGATGAGTAGCCCAAAAAAGGGGCTGTGACACTGCCGAGGGCAAACCAAAGAGCTGGCTTCAGCCACAGTCTGGATGACTAGGACATGTAAATATTTCTGAGGAATTCTCAGAGGGACTTCTGGAGGGGGAGACTTCTCCAGCAATGTAGATTAGAGTATTTTTTATTATCTTCAGATATGATCAAACAGGGTGATTTGAAAAGAGAGAGAACTTGAGCATAACAGTAGAAACCCAGAACTGAGCAGCACAGACGAGCCTTTGGAGAAGCGGTCCTGTTCCTGCATCTTGTTCTTTCTGACCTTAAATATGTCCTCTTCACTCTCTAAGCTTCAGTATCCTCCTCGGTAAAATGAGGGTCAAGGTACATTACCTTTTAGATACCTTTTGACTCTGAATACCAATGACTGCATTATTTTATATTCAATCAATCAAACATATTTGTTTACCATGTTCAGGTGCCAGAAAATAGAAAGATGAATAAGATATGGTCCCTGAACTCAAGGATCTTATATGTAAGGTAGAGAGAGAATGCATAAGTAGGTGATTTAAATACAGGGTAAATGTGTGCACAGGGTGCTATGAGAACATAAGGAGGGGAGAGATCCCAGATTGAGGACATTAGATACAGCTTCCTAGATATGACGGTCAAGCCGATTCTTAAAGCTACCTCACGTGGTCCGTTTGGCTCATGTGCTCCTTTGCTTCAATTCAATTTAATGGAATATGGCGAGTACAGGAGGGAATTCTTCTTGCTGGTAGGCTTTCTGACACAAGTACTAATTAGGAAAGAACAGCTTGCTAAGCAGCAGGAGCCATAGAGAGATAACCTGTGGACTCGAGAGCCGGCACAGGGTAAGACAATGGGCTGGTTCTCGGTAGATTCAAGTTCTAATTTTGACAGCCATCTACTTTGCTGTGTAACCTTGGGCAATTCAGGAGACCACTCTGAACCTCACTTTATTCTGCAGTGAAAAGGAAATAACTTGGATCGCCTCCCCCAAAGGGCTGTCATGAGGAGCAAATGAAGTACCAGATATGAAGGTGCTTTCTAAAATATAAGAGATCTTCCCCATGGGTGAGAAAGAGACTTTGAAAAGTCTGGCCCTCCTTTAAAGGCATAAGAAGAGTGGCTGGGGCAGGGGAGGAACTTCTGCAGAGAAGCAGGCAGTGTTTTACTGGAATGAGAGTTTCTATCAATTTCCTGAACAAGTGGTTCATTGCAGTCCTAGGGCAAGCATCGGGGAGACTGAGATTTTTCCCCAAGCAGTTCCATAGACCTATATGCCATCCACATGTATGTGGAAAACAGGGACAGCAGGGGATGAAAAACAAGAAGGAAGGACAGTGTCGACAAAGGTCAGGGTGTCACGCATCAGTCACCGTAACAGCTGCCAGGGCTCAGAGGGCTCCGGAGCATGATGAGGACAGCGGCTGGACTGGTTTCAGCCACATTCCCCAGGCTTTGCATCACACACCTAGGATGGTGGTCTTTGGTCATCTAAGCTCTTTCTCCTCCTCAGCCTCCCCGAACGTGTGATTTCCAGGCTGCTGTATCTGCTTTCCTCCCAGAAAGGATTACTCATCTGTACTCTCACGGCCATGGCCGTCAACACCAGGGACAGCCCCTGGCTCCGTGCTGGGCCAGAGGCTCTCTAGACCCACAGGTTATGAAACACAGAAGCTCCCCAGGCAGATTCCCTGGAAAGCGGACAGGGCTTATGTGGCATGTCCCTCACACCCCCAGTGTACCTAACACTTTATTTACATCTTGTTTGTACATATTTAGAGAAGCAGAAAAGCATGCTAGAAAGGGTGTTGGACTTTGAGCCACTCACCTCAGTTCACCTTGAGGGAAGGGAGAGTAATCTACCTTGGAACTAGTAGTTGCTGTGTGGTATGTTAGATGTGATCCCAGATTTCAAAAATTTACCCTCAGAGCCATGCTTTGGGGTAAACATTTTAAGCACTGCATTTCAGATCCAGGAATTGAGGCAGAAAGAGGGAAGGTAACTTGCCCCTAGGGTCACCCAGTGATTGTGTTGGAACTAGAAATTTAACCCAAATCAGGGCCACTGTAAAGTCCATGCCCTTGGCCTCACCCTCATCTAGCAAAGGAGAGTTGTGGTGATGTCTGGGGTCCCTTTGGTTTCCACAATTCTATAATCCTATTTAGTCATATGCTCTGGGAGTAAATTATTTCATTTTTTTTTAACTGCAAAAACTATTTATATCCTACTATTCAGTGTGTCCTCTCTTCCTGGCACACATTAGGGGTTTAAAAAGTATTAGCTGAATTGAATTAAAACTGAATTTTCAAAGCCTCATTTTCTTCATCTCTAAAATGATGATAATGGTCTCTGCATCACCAGTTCCAAGAAGCTCAAATAAAATCCTATGTTTGGATGCACTTTTGGGAACTATACTATTGGCGTACTGTGTGGAATATATTATTGCGCTGGCGTATAGAACATGCATGTCGGCAGGTAAGTATATGTGTCATAACTGTGCTCAATGACTATAACAAAATGAACACTCAGCATCCAGAATAAGAAACAGAATATTGCCAGAATTTCAGACATCTCATTGTGCTTCCTTCTAGTGACTTTCTCCTTACCCCAAGGATAACCATCATCCTGACAGTAGGGATAAATATTCTCTGCTTTGTCCTCTACTTAAATTAAATAATGCATATGCCCCCTGTGTCTGGCTTCTTTCACTTAACATCTTGGATGTGAAATTCATCCATATTTTTGGTTGTAATTTTAGACTATTCTTTCTCATTGACGTATATAATATTCCATTGTGGGACTATACCACAATTTATTTATCTAGTCTACTGCTGAGAGGTATTTTCAGTTTTCAGCAATTGACAATTACAAATAATGCACCTGTGAACATTCTACTATGTGTCATAGACATATAGGTGGATTTCAATTGAGTATATCCCTGAAGTATATGTATATGTTTAACTTTAATAGATACTTTGCCCAGAAATTAAGTGCCATATGTAGGAGATCTGTAACCACAGATGAGGCTAGAATCTTGATGGGTCAGGATGGAGAACTTCAGCCATGTTAGTTCTTTATGAGAGGCTTCCAACTAAACAAGAACAATGTAAAGAAACACATTTGGGCCTTTTTCACAATTTGGGTTCCCCAGGAAGTAGCGTATGAGATGGAGTTTTTTTGTTGTTGTTGTGTTTTGTTTTTTTTAAAATAGAGATTTCTTTTCTTTCATAGATTTATAGTAGAAAGCTAACTGGGGAGTGCTTTGGAGAGGAACACCTGTAGGGGAGCAAAGAAAGCAGGATTGGGCAGAAGGGAAGTTGTATTGCAATCTAGTCACATCGAAGGCTTCAGTCAGACCTACAGAAAACTTTGGAGTTGGGTTGACCCTTCAGAGGTGTCCCAGTTAGAGTGAGGGGCTAGACATTTATACCTCCACTTCGAGCAGTTTTTCAATGAGGGCTCCTTCTAGGAAGGAGAAGTGAGGACCTTGCATGAGGCAGCTCTCTTTAGCCAACGGACAGTTCCAGGAAAGGGTCTGAGCTGAGAGCACTCAGCAACTAACACTCTCAGCACCTGTGGGAAAGAGTACTTAGGTTCTGAAAGGTGGCAGGAGGGTACCGTGAGGTACATCACGTGATATGTGGCCACCATTAACTTTGATATGTGAAAAAATGAATCTTCCAAAGTAATCTTCACCAATGGTTCTATTACCCGAGATTTCTGAAACTCGATTAGAAATGCATGTTGATGTTATGCCAGGTCTCTTGAACCCTCATCCCTGACACTAAAGAAACAATTAAAATATTGAGTAAAAGAAATAACGAAAACAGAAACCCCCAGAACTATATGCGTAGTGAATTCCTTTGAAAATAGTCTTCTTTCCTGATGCCTTTGTTGTAGTAGCCCAAGTTCTCAGAAAAACCAGGAGGCATACATATCAGGATTGATTTTGAAATGGTATGAATCCCTTCAACCAAACAAAACAAAAAACCCAAAACGTAAAATAAGGTAAACACTCCTTTTAAAGAAACATATCACATATAGGTTTGATAGTTTATTTCAGCTCTTGCTTGTTTTAATTGCCTTTAGTCATCTCTCAAATCTGAGAATTAATTTATATTCAGCTACTTTGTTGAGGGTTGTTTCTTCTCTCCTGTTTTTGATAGGAACACTGATGCTGAGATTTCTCAGAAACTTAGATCCAAAAGGAATCGAAGATGTTATCAGGTTCCATCCCGCATTGTGCAAATGAGGAAATTGTAACCTACATGATGGGAGTGGCTTGTGATTTCTAGTCCCAGTGCTGGGAGCAGAACTTGGCCTACCCATTCTTCCTAGCCCTCTAAATGCTTTCATGTTAACCTGTCTACATGATACTGGAATTTTATAAACATATATTGACTGTTTATTCTGAATCGGTGATAGGTATAGAAAGAAGTTTATTGTAGAAATGAAAATATAAGAGATTGTATTGGGGAAAATATTTTTCCTATATACTAATGTGCTTTTCTCTTCTGTATGGTTCTTATTCATTGATTCATTCATTCTTTTAATACATGGATCCTTTTACCTATGATGCTGGAGGCATTCATTTGCCTCATAGAGCTACTAGAAGAGGAAAACAAGGAAAGTGTTGTTTGCTTGTTTGTTTTTCCCCTGATTCTGACTTCTAAAATAGAATAGTTTAAACCAACTTTATTGAGGTACATTCTGATGACAAGAAAATACATGCATTTCACTATATAGTTCAGTGGGTTATGACAGAGGCATATGTTCATATAGCCACCAGCATCTTTAAGAGATAGAATATTTTCAACATAACAGAAAGTTCCCTTGTGCCAAGTCCACAACCTAGCATCAAGCAACTACTGATTTGCTTTCTGTCACTATAAATTTGTCTTTTATAGAATTTCATATAAATGGAATTATAAAGTGCAGAGTCTTATATTTGACATATTTTCCTTAGAATAATGTTTTGAGATTCATTCCCACTGTTGAGTGTACTAACATTTTGTGAGAATTCCAGTTATTCCATAACCTCACCAACACATTAGACTGTCAGTCTTTTTAACTAGAATTTATTCTTTTATCTAAGTTATTAAATTGATTGCCCTAAAGTTGCTCATAATATTCCCTTATTATACTTTTATTATCCTTAGTACTGCACCCTGTTTCATCTTGATAATTGTAAGCTGTGACTTTTCCTTCTTTTGATCTGTAGTACTACAGATTGATCAATTTTATCGATCTTTTTGAAGAGACGCTTATGTTTTCATTGATTTTTTTCTTTTGTTTGTTTTCAGCACTTTCCACTCTCTATTATTTTCTTCTGCCTACTTAGTTTTGGGGTTTTTTTCCCATTTCTTATGGAAATGTATGCATTGCCTTTAGACATCTCGTATAATTTAAGTATTTTAAGTTAGACATTTCCTTTTACGTGCTGCTTTAGTTAAATCCCACACACATATTGTTGTATCATGTTTTCACGTTCATGCAGTTTAAAATATTTTCTATTTTCCTTGTGATTTTTTTTTTTTGATCAATGGCTTATTTGGAAGTGAGTCACTTAATTTCTAAACATTCAGGAAAATTCAATGTATCCTTTTCCTTATTGAATTCTTATTTATTTCTATTGCAAAAAAATAAAATACTTTGTATAGTTTCAGTCCTTTTATATTTATTGAGACTTAATTTATGGCCCAATGTATCATGATGTATGTTCCATGTGCACTGGGGGAAAAATGTATTTTGCTGTTGTTGGGGAAAGTATTTAATAATATCAAATAGGTCAAATTGATTGATAATATTGTTGTTCAGTTCTTCTATATTCTTATTTATTTACTTTCTATTAGTCATTGAAACAGGAACATTGAAATCATCTTTAAGTTGGACTTAGAGAAAATGACCTTATATACTCATTACTACTAGTAGTTTTTGCTTTTTTATGTTACTTCTATTAGTTTTTGCTTCTTGTATTTTGAAGCTCTGTTATTGGGTAAATATACATTAATATTTTTATGTCCTCTAGATACATTTGACTTTTTATCTTTATAAAATATACCACTTTATCCCAGGGAATATTTTTTTTCCTGAAATCTAATTTGTTGGAAGTTAATATGACCACTTCAAATTTTTTATGATTCATGTTTTCATGGTATATCTTCTCTTCAGCCTTTTACTTTATAAATATTTTTGGAGTAATTTTTAGATAAAATATAGTTGTGAAAATAGTACAAAATATTCCTATACACCTTTCACCTCGATCCCTCTAATGTTAACATCTTATATAACCGTGGTATTTTTGTTAAAATTTAAAAACTAGCATTGCTATATTATTATTAACTAAACTCCATGTTTTTTTCAAATTTCACCAGTTTTTCCAGGATCTAACCCAAGATATTATATAGCATTTATCTATCATTTCTCCTTTGTCTCTTCTGGTGTTTGAAAATCCCTCACCCTTCTTTGTTCCTCAAGACCTTGATAGATTTGAATAGTACTGGTCAGGTATTTTGTAGAATGTCCCTCAATATGGGTTTGTCTTATGGCTTTTTTATGATTATGATATAATTTTACATGATTACAGGGGTTTTGGATTTTGGAGAAAAGTATCACAGAGGTGAAGTGTGCTTCTCGTCACTTTCTTGCAGGAAGTAAGTGATAGCAACATGACTTATCACTGGTGATGTTAACCTTGATCACTTCATTAAGTTAGAGCCCACTAAGTATTCTCCTGTAAAGTTACTATAATTTTCCTTTCCATATTTTATTATTGGGAAACAAATTCCTAAGTCCAGCCGACACCCAAGAGTGGGGGGATGTAACCTGCAGTTTCTGTAAGGAGGTGTATCTATGTATTCTTATATGTAATTCTTATGTAAGGAAGATTTGTTCCATCTCTCCCATTTATTTTATCGATTTAATCATTTATACATATCGGTATGGCCTTAGCCTATTTATTTTATACTTTCATTTGTAATCCAATACTGCATTATTTGTTTTGTTGCTCAAATGATTCCAGGTTTGTCCATTGGGAGCACATTCATATTGACTTCTCTGTTCCTTTGACATGTCCCATCCTTTAGGTTTTTTTGAGCACTTCCTTACTTCCTGGAACTGCAAGATGTTCCAGGTTAATTTTATGTTTTCCTGTGTTTGGCCTAGAATTAACGATTTGCCTTGGAACTTTGGTTCCTGTATCTATGTAGATTCATGTTTCTGACCTGCATCATTTTCCCATTGCCTAAAGAATTTCTTTTAACATTCCTTGCAGGGAACATCTGCTGGCAATGAATTGCCTCTATTTTTGTTTGTCTGAAAAATCTTTATTTCTTCCTCACATTTGAAGCATAATTTCTCCAGATATAGAATTCTAGGTTAGTTGTTTTGTTTTGCTTTTCCTTTCAACACTAAAAGTATCATGCCACTTTCTTCTGGTTTGCTTGGTTTCTGATGACAAGTCTGCTGTAATTCTTACCCTTTTTCCTCTATAGATGAAGTTTTTTTTTTTGGGGGCGTTTTTTTTGCTCTGCTTTCTTTCAACATTTTATTTTTTTTCTTTGGTTTTCTGAGTTTGAATATGATATATTTAGAGATATGTATGAACATAAGTTGTTTGTCTGTTTATTATTTATCCTGTTTGGCATTCTCTGAAGTTCTTGCATCTGTGGTTTGGTGTACCTGTCATTAATTTTGGTAAATTCTCAGTCATTATTACTTCACATTTTTTTTTCTATTCTCTGTTTCTTTTCCTCCTGGTATTCAATTTAGTGTCCCACAGTTCTTGGTTGTCCTGCTACTTCCTTTCCTTCTTCCTTCCTTCCTTCCTTCCTTCCTCCCTTTCTTTTCTTTCTTTTTATCCTTCCTTCTTTCTTACATCTTTTGTATTACTGTTTACCTTTGAATTTCATTTTGGAAAGTTTCTGTTTGTCTATCTTGAAGCTCACTTATTCCTGAGCAAGGTCAAGTTTATTGATGAGCCATCCAAAGGCATTCTTCATTTCTGGTTACAGGGTTTTTTATTTCTAGAATTTCCCTTTGATCCTTAGTGTATTCATCTCTCTGCTTATGTTACTCATTTGTCCTTGCATTTTGTTTACTTTTTCCTTAGAGCCCTTAACATATTAACCATGGTTATTTTATTTTTCTTACATAGTAAATTCAATATTTGCATTCTGAGGATGGCTCTGAGGAAGATTTGTCTCTTCAGATTGTGTTTTTTCTCACCTTTTGGCATGCTCTAGAAGCTGGATATGTTTATTGAGTAATAGACACTGAGATAAATCGGCCTTTAGTGTGAGGATTTATATGAATCTGGCTAGGAGTTGGGCTATGTTTAATGTTTGCTGTAACTGTACGTGCCAGAAGATTTAAATTTCTTTAGTGTCCTTGTTTTTATCTCCTCCCTTGACTTTGGGCTTCCTTAAGTATTCCTCTTAAGAGGGAGTCTGTGTCTTGCAGCTTTTTAAGCTGTAATCCACTGTTATTTTACTGGAGCCCTACTAGTGTGGTGATAAAATGTGTGAGAGGGGGACTGTTCTTTAATCCCCTGATTAAAATCTTAGTCTTTTAGTGGGCCTCTGTCTTGGGACGGTGACCTTCACAAATGTTCCTCCAGTAGAACAGCTTTTATCCTCTCTGTCCCCTACTGTCTTTCCTGGCTACAGGATTTCCAATCTATTCTTTGAAAGCCATTACTCCTGTTGAGCATGTTTTATTATTTTTTTTCTTAGGTGAGGCAGAAGGCTGGAAGAGCCTGCAGTGGGAGGAATTCTCTCACCTCAGTTGTGATAAGGCTCTAGAAAAATCCTTTCTCTTGAATAGTAGACCTTTGTCTTGAAGGTTCTGGGAATATTTCATAATGATTACTGTTATGGGTTGAATTTTGTTCCCCCTAAAAAGATATATTGAATTCCTAACCTCCATTATCTGTAAATATGGCCTTATTTGGAAAAAAAGCGTCTTTGAAGATTTAATCAAGTCAGATGAAATCATTAGGGTGGGTCTCAATTTACTATGATTGGTATCCTCATACAGAGAGAATACCATGTAATGACGGCAGAGATTGGAGCAATGCAGGCACAAGCCAAGGAATACCAAGGATCAATGAGCACCACTAGAAGCTAAGACAAGACAAGGAAGGATTCTCCCCTATAGGTTTCAGAGTGAGCATGACCCTACTGACCCCTTTTGTTTCAGACTTCTAGGCACCAGAACTACGAAAGAATAAATTTCTGTTGTTTTAAGCCATACTTATTTGTGTACTTTGTTATAGCAGTTCAAGGAGCAGCACAGACCATCTGATTTCACTGACCATATCAGCAAGAATATAGACGATGATACCACATTGAGTCGTATCACTCTTACAGTCATGAAACTTGTTAAGCTACTTTTCCCCAGTCATATAACCATGTCATTTTGAAGAGAAACCAGGGTGGGTGTGGCAGATTAGAAATCTGAAGAACTCAGCATTGTCTTTAGTCCTTCAGTAAGAGACTGAGTTATCTAGAAAGAATGCTTAAATTATTAAGTCTGTCCAAAATTATATGATTGGAATTGAAATAATATTTTATTTTAAAAATAGTTAATATAAAGAAATATAGTAAGAGTACTATAGTTAGTGATATGACAATGTGATAAGAGTTTTGGTAACAGTGAAAAATAAATGCTAGGGAAACACAGGAGAAATACATATTAATCCTAGCCAGTACACTTGGAAAAACTCTATGAAGTGGATAGTGCCTAAAATGGGCCTTAAAAAATTGAGAATGATTTCAAGTAAAGAAAAAGAGAGTGAGGCATTTCAAGTAAGTAAAAAAACCACAAGTCAAGTGAGAAATTATTAAAATGTTTCAGGAATAGCAAATAATCCAGTATGTTTAAAGCTCAGGGTGTTGGAAAATGAATCTATTAAAATATATCAGAGTTAGGTGGAATAGTCTTAAATGCCATACTAAGAATTTTTAATTTTCTTATTATTAATAATTTAAAAATTATTGTTCTTAACACTTATCACAATACCTCCATCAATTAGATATTATTACCTTTATTTTAATACTGAGAAAATTGAGATGAAAAGAAATTAATTTTTGCAAGGTTATTCAGTTAGTAAATGATGGAGTTGGAAGCCAAATCCAAGTCTGTCTATTCTCAAACACTGTGCACACAGCATCTCTAAATATTATCTTTTGTTAGTGAGAGAGAATCATGCAAATAACTCTTTAGGATGATTAGTCCTGAAAATGTATCAGAAAGGCGTTGCATATGTGGAAGATAAGGACTATGAGCTCCACAAGGGAAGAAACAATGACGGTTTTGCTTACCACTGACTTCTAGGTGCAGTGTGTGGTATATAACAACTTTCAATAAATATATATTAAAAAAATAAGGAAAGGAAATAAACAAGGAGAAGAAGGGAAGGTAGGAGCTATCTGTAGCTACATATGAGTTGTCCAGTAGGACATATTGATATAAGTCTTTTGACGAATCTTGGGAAGCAAATTTCACCAAAATCTAAAATCCTAGTTTTGATTACCAAATAATACGCATGATTTCTTACTTTAGCCCAGTACATACTTTTGCCCTGAACTTCATCCTTTCTCTGATATGTACCCCTCTGATATGTAAAGTGATCAGAATGGGAGTAAGTCTGAAATATGGAGGCAAGGGATAATGGAGGCAGCTAGCTCATATCTGAGTTTTGTCTTGCTTACTAATAGAATCCCTATATCATTAAGACCAATAATATACCCCGACAAAAAAACAAGTTTTCCAATTTCCTTAACAGCTACAGAGGCTATGTCAATAAGTTTTATCCAATGAGATATAAGTCAAAGTTGCCAAGAAAGATTTCTTGAATGTTTCCATAAAGGGGGAAGGATAGACATCTGGAAGAAGACTCTAATTTTTTCCTTTCTTATTTCAGCCTGCAACATGGATGGAAGGTGGGAGCTCTCCTGAGCTCATTGGGACATGAGATTGCCTTGAGGATAGAAGTCATGCCAATAGAATCTGGATTCCTAATGATGGAGGAGATACCACTGTTACTTTGTGGTGGTTGTTGTTTATAGTTGAATCTACTTCTAACTGATTTAACATAAAACTCAGAGATGGATTGGGAATCATATATAGGCCAGGGGTATCTGTTATAAAATATACTTGCCAATTTTTAAAATGTTTAATATTTTTAAGCTAAATATCTCTGCATCAAAGTAGGTAAATCAAAGTGACCATGGCAAATGCTAAGTGTTTGAAACATTCCCTTTCCTAACCACGTAGCTCAAAAGCATATTTTTCAGCCTCCCTTGAAGTTAGTGTGGCTGTATGATTGAGTCTGACCAATGGAAAGTGGGCAGAAGTGATGTGTACCACTTCCATGATGGCCTGTAAACTTCCAACAGATAATTCCATGCTCCTACTTTTTTCCCTATTTCGGCTGAAACGAGAGGACTTTGAGGCCACAGAGACTGGGAGAGGCACAGGATGGAAGAAGGCTAGGTTCCTAAAGGACTACTACATAGAAGACTACCAGCCTTGAATTTTTATATAAGGAGATATAACCTTCTATTCTGTTAATCCTTGAGATTTGGGGGTTGTTGTTGCAGTAGTTTACCTATAAGGACTAATTCAGCCAAATTCAAACAGTGGCATCAGAGTCAAAATAGTGCGTAACCGTAATCGTATCAAGTGTAATAAAGGAAAATCTGAGTTCTGAAACCAATGAACAATAAAACCTAGGGAAATAGCTTAATCTTTCTTATCTTTAGCTTTATCATTGGCAAAAAGGGGAAATAACACCTATGCTAGAGGGTTATTGAAAAGATTAATTGATAGAATTTTATGCAAACCTTAAGCAATTATGGAAAGATTGGCTACATACAGTGCAGCAATCCAGGGAACCGTTAGGAGGTGGTGCCCAGAAAACCCTCTGCGGAGGCCGGTTGGCCAATTTAAACTACCCTGAAGTGACTTGCTTAAGGATTCATTCTGCTTAAATTCCTATTAAAAAAAAAAAGTGTTCTGGAAGAGAACCTTTGTTTCTCTGGCTTTCTCTTGAAGAAATGTAGGGAATAATTAAAAATGATCTTACATTATGAGGCTGTTCCAGGAAATGCCGTAGGTTGCAAGCACCATGGCATCTTTTGGCGTATGCATGCTCAGATATACTCACCACAGCTTTATATAGATGGGCACAGGCACTGATTTCCTGGTAACTATGGCAAAGCCAATTTTGTTTGCTAAATATTGGCAATGGCCAGGAAAATGAATGAAAACAGTTGCCAAATCCAGAGTACTGTCTCTTCTCTTTGGTGATACCAAGCTGCAAACAATGTAGCATTGCCCCCAGAATGTGAATTGTGGCTGTGTTATTGTGATTTATAATAAAAAATATATATTTGGTTTTCATCCCAGTTTCTGACACAGAGCTTCTAAAACCCTTAGGAGCAATCAAGTTGTCTTTTGTTATGTTAATGAGGTGAATTTTAGAAAGCAACCAAGGATGGGGGCTGGTTGCCAGGACAGCCAAATGTGTGATGAGAAGGTTGAAACTTCCCATCGTACTCCCTGACCTCCAAGGAGGGGAGAGGGGCTGAAGATTGCATTTAATCAAATGCAGGTTGATTTTGTTGTTGTTGTGTATAACTTGATTAACAGAGAAAACATGATGAATTCATTTTTAGGAATATTGAGTTTGTGTTGTGATGGAACATAACACGTCTTAGCATGAAGATGTGAATTCAGAATAAAATATCCAGAAAGAGTTTAGGGTCATAATGCCCTGGGTCTTGTCAGCCATGATCATGTGTAGTGAATTAATGCTACAATAAAGGTCTTTATCATCTGAAGTCATAAACCTCCTGTGATGGTTGATTGTATGTGTCAACTTGACTGGCTCACCAGGCGCCCTGATATTTGGCTAAACATTACATTTGGGTATTTCTATGAAGGTATTTATAATGATGTCAGCATTTGAATCTGTAAAATCAGTAAAGCAGATTGCCCTGCCCAGTGTGAGTAGGCATCATCCAATCCACTGAGAGCCTGGATAGAACAAAAGGTGGTAAAAGGGAGAATTTGCCCCTTTTTCTGCTTGACTGGTTGAGCTGAGACATGGGTTTTCTCCTACCCTCAGACTAGGACTTATACCGTTGTCTCTCCTAGTCCTCAGACCTTCAGACTTGAACTAACACTCTCTCTCTCTCTCTCTCTCTCTCTCTCTCTCTCTCTCTCTATATATATATATATATATATATATACATATGTACCGTTGTCTCTCCTAGTCCTCAGACCTTCAGACTTGAACTAACACTCTCTCTCTCTCTCTCTCTCTCTCTCTCTCTCTCTCTCTCTATATATATATATATATATATACATATGTATATATATACACAGCTCCTTTTATTGTGCTTTGTTTTATTGCACTTTGCAGGTACTGCAATTTAAAAAGTTGAAGGTTTATGGCAACCCTGCATCAAGCAACCCTATCGATGCCATTTTTTTCAACAGCATTTGCTTCCTTTGTGTCACTGTGTCACATTTTGGTAATTCACACTATTTCAAACTTATTCATTATTATCATATTTGTTATGGTGATCTGTGATCAGTGAATGTTGATGTTACTACTATGACTCGCTGAAGGCTCAGACGGTGGTTAGCAGTTTTTAACAATGAAATATCTTTTGATTAAGGTGTGTATATATCTTTAGACTTAATGGTGTTGCACACTTAATAGACTGAACTATAGTGTAAACATAACTTTTATACCCATTGGGAAACCAAAAAATTTGTGAGACCCACTTTATTGAGGTGATCTGGAACTGAACTTGCAACATCTCTATATATACATATATATCATCTTTGTTCTGGTTCTCTTTCTCTGAAAAACCTTGACTAATGCACGTCCCTTTTGCTATTTTATAGAACTGGAAATTATGTACTATTCTATCACTTTCATTACTCAAGACCTTTTGTTCCAAGCAACATTCTTTCTTAAAATATCTCTCTTGACAGTATGGAGGTTCCTTAAAAAACTACAAATAGAACTACCATACGACCCCGCAATCCCACTACTGGGCATATACCCTGAGAAAACCATAATTCAAAAAGAGTCATGTACCAAATGTTCATTGCAGCTCTATTTACAATAGCCAGGACATGGAAGCAACCTAACTGTCCATCAACAGATGAATGGATAAAGAAGATGTGGCACATATATACAATGGAATATTACTCAGCCATAAAAAGAAATGAAACTGAGTTATTTGTAATGAGGTGGATAGACCTGGAGTCTGTCATACAGAGTGAAGTAAGTCAGAAGGAGAAAAACAAATACCGTATGCTAACACATATATATGGAATCTAAGAAAAAAAAATGTCATGAAGAGATTAGTGGTAGGACAGGAATAAAACACAGACCTACTAGAGCATGGACTTGAGGACATGGGGAGGGGGAAGGGTAAGCTGTGACGAAGTGAGAGAGTGGCAGGGACATATATGCACTACCAAATGTAAATTAGATAGCTAGTGGGAAGCTGCCGCATAGCACAGGGAGATCACCTCTGTGCTTTGTGACCACGAGAGGGGTGGGATAGGGACGGTGGGAGGGAGGGAGA
>NC_041214.2:81708372-81714369 GCF_002837175.3 Physeter macrocephalus | reverse complement strand
TATGCTAACACATATATATGGAATCTAAGAAAAAAAATGTCATGAAGAGATTAGTGGTAGGATGGGAATAAAACACAGACCTACTAGAGCATGGACTTGAGGACATGGGGAGGGGGAAGGGTAAGCTGTGACGAAGTGAGAGAGTGGCAGGGACATATATGCACTACCAAATGTAAATTAGATAGCTAGTGGGAAGCTGCCGCATAGCACAGGGAGATCACCTCTGTGCTTTGTGACCATGAGAGGGGTGGGATAGGGAGGGTGGGAGGGAGGGAGACGCAAGAGGGAAGAGATATGGGAACATATGTATATGTATAACTGATTCACTTTGTTGTAAAGGAGAAACTAACACACTATTGTAAAACAGTTATACTCCAATAAAGATGTTAAAAAAAAAAAAATATCTCTCTTGGTCACTTTTTTAGGTTCCTGGACCAAATTCCAATGTGTGCGTGTGTGTGTGTGTGTGTGTGTGTGTGTGTGTTTTGGGGTGAGGGTGTTCCCACACAATACCAAGCAGTTCTCAGACACCAGTAGTGTCAACTGCTGGTTGACAACCTGCATCAAAATGGCCTGAGACAAGAAGGGAAATAATAGACTTATGTAACTGGAAAATCCAAGTAAAACATTAGAAGCAACTTGATTTATGGGCTAATATAATTAGACCTTGCTCTTTCTCTATTTCTCAGTTCTATATTGGCTTCATTCTTAGGCAGATTCTATCCTTTTGGAAAAAAATGATAGGCAGCAACTCCACATCTATATACCACTTCGCAGTAAAGCCAACCACAGAATAACACTTTAAAAAGTCTAATAATTAATATAATACACAATGCAATAAAAGTATAAATCAATATCAGAGACATCAAACTCCTCATCTATTAGTAAACTAAAAAACACACTTCAAGATAAATTATGGATCAATTAGTAACTTCATAATTATTAAAAGGGAATGATATACTTCTGCTTCTGGTTAAGATGAATATAGAAATTCAAAGCTCCCTAACAAATAAAACAAGCCATATAAGCTACAAAATCAGTTTCTGAGGGAATTCCCTGGCGGTCCAGTGGTTAGGACTCAACGCTTTCACTGCCAGGGCCCTTGTCGGAGAACTAAGATCCTGTAAGCTGCACAGTGCGGCCAAATAAAAATAAATAAATAATAATAATAACAGAAAAAATAAATCAGTTTTTGAAACCTACCAGAAGCTTGAAGGTATAAAAATACTAAAATAATCTCAAATCTTTTCTAGGATAAAAGAGAGCTGCCCTTATTTCCATGCCACTTAGAGTAGCTGGAGGTGGAGGATTCTTCCATAAATGAGGTTAAGCACCCTTTGTGCTTTTTATGATTTATTTATATATATGCTGTAAAACTACAATATTTTATTATTATTTTTACCTTAAACAGTTAATAGTCCTCTAAACAAATTTAAAGATAAATGCTTATATAATAAAAAATAATAGAGACCTTTCATATTTTTCTAGATATTTACCTTTCTGATACTTTTCATTCTTTCCTGAAGATCTGTGCTTCCATCTGGTTTAATTTTCTTTTCTCCCATAGAATTTATCTTTATCATTTCTTATAGCACCAATGTAATGATAATGCATTTATAGAACATAATTTATTTACCCAAAAGAAAGCATGAAAGTATTAAGAGAAAATCAAGAACAGATTACCAAGATAGTAGACTTAAAACACAATTATATCAAAAAATATATTAATGTAAAGGCACTAACTACTTCAATTAAAAAACAGATTGTCAGATTGATTTTAAAATGTAGGATCTACTGTTTGCTATTTACAACATTATAAAGTTTTAAATTTATCCCAAATGAAAAAAAATTATTGCAATTCTAATAAAAATCCCATAGGAATTTTAAAAATTAAATGTGACAAGTTGATTCTAAAGTCATATAAAGAATAGAGATCCTTGAAAAACTAAGACAGTTTGGGATAAGAAAAAAATGTGAGGGATATAGTCATCTCTTTTTAACATCTGTAAAGCTACAAGAACAATGTGTTAGTGTCGGCTAATTCACACAGTTCTGAGCAAAAACTACGTAAGAAGTCTGCTGGGGTGAGGATTAGGGACTTTTTCTTTCCTGATAAATGGGAACAGATTCAAGAAGAGAGTGTATGAGCCATCTCTCTGCCTTCCCGTTTTTCTCTTGAACATTGAAGTGATACAGTAGCAATCATCTTGCAACCATAGGATGATAAGCATGAAGAAGAAAAGACAACATACTTAGGATAATGCAACAGAAAGAGGGCTGAGCCTAATTTTCTCAATTACATTAATGATCTGCAAAAGAAATGCTAGCAACTTCTTATATGAGAAAAATAAACCTCAATTATGTAATCACTGTTATCATGAGTTCTTTTGATTACCACCATACCTATTTCCAGCTATTCTAATTTCTAAAAAGAGAACTGCAAATTATACAACAGTAACTTTCATTCCCCTACCATCATATTGACAAAATTAACAAGTTCAATAATGCCAGAGGGTGAAGTAGAAAAGATAAAAGGATTCTCATGTTGTGTAAGTGGGTTTGCAAATTGACACAATCACTTTGGAGAACAATTTGACAGCATTTAATAAAGTTTAGAGTCATGTATATGTTACAACACAGAAGTTAATCTTCACTTCTTTAGAGAAACATTCTCATATCTATGCAAGGAAATATGAAAAATATGTTTATTGTGACATGGCTCTTAAGAGTGAATAATTGGAAACCAATATAATATAATGTAATGTATTAGATATATATCAACAAATCACATGGATTTTGAGAGAAATTAATTAAGACAATGAAAATGAAATATGTACACATAAATAAATGCATGGGAAGTCTTTTACACACTATTATATTTACCTTAAGTTTCTTTAAGTAAAAAGCACATTTTTCTAGTGTGGGTATGTTAACATGTACTTTCATGGTATCACTGATTTACTTGTATATCCATTTTAATCTAAAGATTTCAAAGTGAGGCCTTCAAGATGGCAGGAGAGTAAGACATGGAGATCATCTTCCTCCCTACAAATACATCAGAAATACATCTACACATGGAACAGCTCCTACAGAACACCTACTGAACACTGGCAGAAGACCTCAGACCTCCCAAAAGGCAAGAAACTACCCAAGTACCTGGGTAAGGCAAAAGAAAAAAGAAAAAACAGAGACAAAAGAATAGAGACGGGACCTGCCCCTTGGGGAGGGAGCTGTGAAGGAGGAAAAGTTTCCACACACTAGAAACCCCTTCACTGGTGGAGACGGGGGTGGGGGGTGGGCAGTGGGGGAGAAGCTCTCACAGAGGAGAGCACAGCAACAGGGGTGCGGAGGGCAAAGTGGAGAGATTCCCACACAGAAGATCAGTATCAACCAGCACTCATCAGCCCGAGAGGCTTGTCTGCTCACCCGCCGAGGCGGGTGGGGGCTGGGAGCTGAGGCTCGGGCTTCGGAGGTCAGATCCCAGGGAGGGGACTGGGGTTGGCTGCGTGAACACAGCATGAAGGCTGCTAGTGCGCCACAGCTAGCTGGGAGGGAGTCCAGGAAAAAGTCTGGAACTGCCTAAGAGGCAAGAGACGATTGTTTCGGGGTGCATGAGGAGAGGGGATTCAGAATACCACCTAAACGAGCTCCAGAGACTGGCACAAGCTGCAGCTATCAGCATGGACAAAAGAAACGGGCATGAAATGCTAAGGCTGCTGCTGCAGCCACCAAGAAGCCTATATGCAAGCACAGGTCACTATCCACACCTCTTCTCCCGGGAGCCTGTGCAGCCTGCCACTGACAGGGTCCCGTGACCCAGGGACAAATTCTCCGGGAGAACACAAGGCAGGGCATGGCTCAGGTTGTTGCAATGTCATGCTGGCCTCTGCCGCCACAGGCTTGCCCCGAATTCCATACCCGTCCCTCCCCCTGGCCTGAATGAGCTAGAGCCCCCTAATCACCTGCTACTTTAACCCCATCCTGTCTGAGCAAAGAACAGACACCCTCAGGAGACCTACATGCAGAGAAGGGGCCAGATCCAAAGCTGAGCCCCAGGAGCTGTGTGAACCAAGAAAAGAAAGGGAAATTTCTCCCAGCAGCCTCAGGAGCAGTGGATTAAATCTGCACAATCAACTTGATGTACCCTGCATCTGTGGAATACCTGAATAGACAATGAATCATTCCAAAACTGAGGCAGTAGACTTTGGAAGCAACTGTAGACTTGGGGTTTGCTTTCTGCATCTAATTTGTTTCTGGTTATAAGTTTATCTTAGTTTAGTATTTAGAGTCTATTATTATTGGTAAATTTGTCTGTTGATTTGGTTGCTCTCTTATTTATTTATATATATATATATATATTTTCCTTTTTCTTTTTGTGAGTGTGTAGGTGTATGCTTCTCTGTGGGAGATTGTCTGTATAGCTTTGCTTTTACCATTTGTCCTAGGGTTCTGTCTGTCCACTCCTGGGTTTTTTTTAGTATAGGTTTTAGTGCCTGTTATCATTGTTGGATTTGTTTTTTGGTTTGGTTGCTCTCTCTTTCTTTTATTACTTTTTAATTTTTTTACTTTTTAATATATTCCTTTTAATTTTTATTTTAATAACTTTATTTTATTTTATATTATTTTTTTCTTTCGTTCTTTCTTTTGCCTCCCTTTTCTTCTGAGCTGTGTGGCTGACAGGGTCTTGGCGCTCTGGCCACGTGTCAGGCCTGTGCCTCTGAGGTGGGATAATAGAGTTCAGGACATTGGTCCACCAGAGACCTCCCAGCTCCACATAATATCAAATGGTGAAAGCTGTCCCAGAGATCTCCATATCAAAGCTAAGACCCAGCTCAGCTCAACGACCAGCAAGCTACAGTTCTGGACACCCTATGCTAAATAACTAGCAAGTCAGGAACACAACCTGATCCATTAGCAGAGAAGCTGCCTAAAATCATATGGTCACAGACACCCCAAAACACACCACCATATGTGGTCCAGCCCACCAGAAAGACAAGATCCAGCCTCATCCACCAGAACACAGGCACCACTCTCCTCCACCAGGAAGCCTACACGACCCACTGAACCAAACTTAGCCACTGGGGGAAGACACCAAAAACAATGGGAACTACGAATCTGTACCCTGCGAAAAGGAGACCCCGAACACAGGAAGTTAAGCAAAATAAGAAGACAGAGAAACACACAGCAGATGAAGGAGCAAGGCAAAAACCCACCAGACCAAACAAATGAAGAAGAAATAGGCAGTCTACCTGAAAAAAAACTCAGAGTAACGATAGTGAAGATGATGTAAAATCTTAGAAATAGAATAGAGAAAATACAAGAAACGTGTAACAAGGACCTAGAAGAACTTAAGAACAAACAAACAATGATGAACAACACAATAAATGAAATTAAAAGTTCTCTAGAAGGAATCAATAGCAGAATAAATGAGGCAGAAGAACGGATAAGTGACCTTGAAGGTAAAAGAGTGGAAATAACTACCGCAGAGCAGAATAAAGAAAAAAAGAATGAAAAGAATTGAGGAAAGTCTCAGAGACCTCTGGGACAACATTAAATGCACCAACATTCGAATTATAGGAGTCCCAGAAGAAGAAGAGAAAAAGAAAGGGACTGAGAAAATATTGAAGAAATTATAGTTGAAAACTTCCCTAATATGGGAAAGGAAATAGTCAATCAAGTCCAGGAAGTGCAGAGAGTCTCATAAAGGATAAATCCAAGTGAAAACACGCCAAGAAACATATTAATCAAACTATCAAAAATTAAATACAAAGAAAAAATACTCTACCCAGGAAGGATCTCATTCAGATTCAATGGAGAAATTAAAAACTTTACAGACAAGCAAAAGATAAGAGAATCCAGCACCACCAAACTGGCTTTAAAACAAATGCTAAAGGAACTGCTCTAGGCAGGAAACACAAGAGAAGGAAAAGACCTACAATAACAAACCCAAAACAATTAAGAAAATGGTAATAGGAACATACATATCGATAATTACCT
>NC_041214.2:81666199-81707961 GCF_002837175.3 Physeter macrocephalus | reverse complement strand
AGCCATAAAAGGGGAAATCGACAGTAACACAATCATAGTAGGGATTTTAACACCCCACTTTCACCAATGGACATATCATCCAAAATGAAAATGAAAATAAATAAGGAAACACAAGCTTTAAATGATACATTAAACAAGATGGACTTAATTGATATTTATAGGACATTCCATCCAAAAACAACAGAATACACTTTCTTCTCAAGTGCTCATGGAACATTCTCCAGGATAGATCATATCTTGGGTCACAAATCAAGCCTCGGCAAATTTAAGAACAACTCAAATAAATATCCTAAACTTGCACCTAAAGCAACTAGAGAAAAAAGAACAAAAAAACCCAAAGTTAGCAGAAGGAAAGAAATCATAAAGATCAGATCAGAAACAAATGAAAAAGAAATGAAGGAAACAGTAACAAAGATCAATAAAACTAAAAGCTGCTTCTTTGAGAAGATAAACAAAATTGATAAACCATTAGCCAGACTCATCAAGAAAAAAAGGAAGAAGACTCAAATCAATAGAATTAGAAATGAAAAAGGAGAAGTAACAACTGACACTGCAGAAATACAAAGGATCATGAGAGATTACTACAAGCAACTATATGAGAATAAAATGGACAGCCTGGAAGGAATGGAAAGTTTCTTAGGAAAGCACAACTTTCCGAGAATGAACCAGGAAGAAATAGAAAATATAAACAGACCAATCACAGGTCCTGAAATTGAGACTGTGATTAAAAATCTTCAAACAAACAAAAGCCCAGGACAAGATGGCTTCAGAGGCGAATTCTATCAAACAGTTAGAGACAATCTAACACCTGTCCTTCTCAAACTCTTCCAAAATATAGTAGAGGGAGGAACCTTCCCTAACTCATTCTATGAGGGCACCATTACCCTGATATCAAAACCAGACAAAGATGTCACAAAAAAAGAAAGCTACAGGCCAATATCACTGATAAACAAAGATGCAAAAGTCCTCAACAAAATACTAGCAAACAGAATCCAACAGCACATTAAAAGGATCATACACCATGATCAAGGAGGTTTATCCCAGGAATGCAAGGCTTCCTCAATATACGCAAATCAATCGATGTGATGCACCATATTAACAAATTGAAGAATAAAAACCATATGATCATCTTAATAGATGCAGAAAAAGCTTTTGACAAAATTCAACACCCATTTATGATAAAAACCCTCCAGAAAGTAGGTATAGAGGGAACTTACCTCAAAATAATAAAGGCCATATGTGACAAACTCACAGCCAATGTCATTCTCAATGGTGAAAAACTGAAATCATTTCCTCTAAGATCAGGAAAAAGACAAGGTTGTCCACGCTCACCACTATTATGCAACATAGTTTTGGAAGTTTTAGCCACAGCAATCAGAGAAGAAAAAGAAATAAAAGGAACCCAAATCAGAAAAGAAGAAGTAAACCTGTCACTGTTTGCAGATGACATGATACTATACGTAGAGAATCCTAAAGATGCTACCAGAAAACTTCTAGGGCTAATCAGTGAATTTGGTAAAGTAGCAGGATACAAAATTAAATCACAGAAATCTTTTGCATTCCTATACACTAATGATGAAAAACCTGAAAGGGAAATTAAGGAAACACTCCCATTTACCACTGCAGCAAAAAGAATAAAATACCTAGGAATAAACCTACCTAAGGAGAAAAAAGATCTGTATGCAGAAAACTATAAGACACTGATGAAAGAAATTAAAGATGATACAAACAGATGGAGAGATATACTATGCTCTTGGATTGGAAGAATCAACATTGTGAAAATGACCTCACTAACCAAAGCAATCTATAGATTCAATGCAATCCCTATCAAACTACCACTGGCATTTTTCACAGAACTAGAACAAAAAATTTCACAATTTGTATGGAAAAACAAAAGACCCAGAATAGCCAAAGCAATCTTGAGAAAGAAAAACAGAGCTGGAGGAATCAGGCTCCAGACCTCAGACTATATTAAAAAGCTACAGTAATCAAGACAGTATGGTACTGGCACAAAAAACGAAATATAGATCAATGGAACAGGATAGAAATCCCAGAGATAAACCCACGCACATATGTTCACCTTATTTTTGATAAAGGAGGCAAGAATATACAATGGAGAAATGACAGCCTCTTCAATAAGTGGTGATGGGAAAACTGGACAGCTACATGTAAAAGAATGAAATTAGAACACTCCCTAACACCACACACAAAAATAAACTCAAAATGGATTAAAGACCTAAATGTAAGGTCATACACTATAAAACTCTTAGAGGAAAACATAGGCAGAACACTCTATGACATAAATCACAGCAAGATCCTTTTTGACTCACCTCCTAGAGAAATGGAAATAAGAACAAAAATAAACAAATGGAAACTAAAGAAACTTAAAAGCTTTTGCACAGCAAAGGAAACTATATACAAAACGAAAAGACAATCCTCAGAATGGGAGAAAATATTTGCAAATGAAGCAACTGACAAAGGATTAATCTCCAAAATATACAAGCAGCTCATGCAGCTTAATATCAAAAAAACAAACAACCCAATCCAAAAATGGGCAGAAGACCTAAATAGACATTTCTCCAAAGAAGATATACAGATTGCCAACAAACACTTGAAAGGATGTTCAACATCACTAATCATTAAAGAAATGCAAATTAAAACTACAGTGAGGTATCACCTCACACTGGTCAAAATGGCCATCATCAAAAAATCTACAAACAGTAAATGCTGGAGAGGGTGTGTAGAAAAGGGAAACCTCTTGCACTGTTGGTGGGAATGTAAATTGATACAGCCACTATGGAGAATAGTATGGAGGTTACTTAAAAAACTAAAAATTGAACCACAATATGATCCACAATCCCACTACTGGGCATATACTCTGAGAAAACCATAGTTCAAAAAGAATCATGTACCACAATGTTCATTGCAGCACTATTTACAATAGCCAGGACATGAAATCAACGTAAGTGTCCATCGACAGATGAATGGATAAAGAAGGTGTGGCACATATGTACAATGGAACATTACTCAGCCATAAAAAGAAATGAAATTGCATTATTTTTAGTGAGGTGGAGGGACCTAGAGTCTCTCATACAGAGTGAAGTAAGTCAGAAAGAGAAAAACAAATATCATATGCTAACCCATATATATGGAATCTAAAAAAAAAAAAAAAAAAAGCTTCTGAAGAACCTAGGGGCAGGACAGGAATAAAGATGCAGATGTAGAGAATGGACTTGAGGATACGGGGAGGGGGAAGGGTAAGCTGGGACGAAGTGAGAGAGTGGCATGGACATATACACTACCAAATGCAAGAGGGAGGAGATATGGGGATATATGTATATGTGTGGCTGATTCACTTTGTTATAAAGCAGAAAGTAACACACCATTGTAGAGCAATTATATTCCAATAAAGATGTTAAAAAATAAAAAGATAAAGATTTCAAGGTAATTTATAATTAATAGTAGTTATATACATATTACAGGCATTTACAATTTGGAAATCATGTTAACATCCATTATTTTCTGTAATATTAACAATAACCCTGTTAATTACACAGGTCAAGAATGATAAATTTGATGGGGAAACTGAGACCGAGAAGGATAAAGTATTCTGCTCAAGGACACATAGCAAGTTATTTTCTCCATGTCTATGTCAAATGGATTTTTCATATTAACCTTAATTCTAAAGCTCTTTCATTTGAAATTTTCCAAAACATTTTCCCTTAGTTTTAGTAGCCAGAGCAGTGTTGCATGCCACTCCAAACCAATTACTGGCAAAAGGGAAAGACACTAGCAAAAGCCTTAGCCTTAAACTAATAAAGGTTCACCCTTTGATTATTATTTAAGATTGGGAGCCACATTTCTTGAGTACATTGCTACTGCAATCCCCAACAGAAGCAAATTTTGTTAACAGAAAAGAAATAGAAAAAAACTTGCTATATGGGCAATCTAACAGTGTCTTCCACAGCAACCATACTGTACTTTTATTTCATTTAAAAGATTCCTTTGTGCTAAATGATGTCAGGTAGAAAAAAGAGTCCATGAGGCAAATGCTGTTCTCTGAATATGTTGATGAGGAGAAGACGTCCACCATTCCCTCAACTGCTTAAATTTTGGTAAACTTTTTTTAGCTCCTTTGAGCATACATATCAGAAAATACATGTTAGTGCAGCTAGAATTTTGCATGAAATGAGAGACATTACACTCATTTAGCTCAGTTAAATTTCATCATCTGATTGTGAATTATTTGAGGGCAGGAATTTTCTTCACCATTTTGTTCCCAGAGTCTTAGCCAGTGCCTTCTACATAATATGTGCTCAACTTGTATTCTAAGTTGTTAAATCTTGTTATTTCACACTGTTTCTCATCATCTTCTTGTCTCCACTGAAACTCTCCCCTCTAGACACTTTGTTCCTCCATAAAATGTGAAAAGTAATAACCAATACTTATCTAGTATTGATTTTGTGTCAAGCACTATTCTATTTTATTTGTAGTATGTATAGTCCCCTAGTTAAATTAATCAGAATAATCACTCAGAAAATCCCCAGCCATATCCAAGCTGAAAGTCATGAAGTCACATATTCCATGCAACCTTAATCTTGGAAGTAGCAATCACAGACAGAGGAAAACAGAGCACCCTACCAAAATATCTTATGTATAAATTGCCGTCACAGTGAACAGATAGTACAGAAGAGAAATAAATGTTATTAAGATACCATTTACACCTAAATTCATAAGCCCTGGAACTCACCCCTTCACCCAGGGATTTGAGTCTAGAGAATTAAGTGGGCCAGGAAGTTACCTCACACCAGACACAGGACACTCATGGCTGTGGAAAGTCCCCTGAAGTCACCGGAGCATACACAGGAGTGTGTGTCTATGGATCTAAATATAAAATGCTTCACTCACCTCGGCCCCCAAATCTGGCCTTATTTGTCAGTACTACCTTGGCTGGGTCTGGAGGGCAAAGGAAAGAAGAATATCTTGACCAGCTGATGCTTTGACAGATGCAGAAAAGGCATGTGTTCTGGAGATGTGGAGGAAGCTGGCATGGTGCGCCTGCATCTTTACCTTTGCTGCCCTCAGCGTCCTTTTGGCAGATGAAGCCATACCGACTCAAGTGGCCTCTTTCTCCAGGAAGTTCTAAACACTTTCTGTTCTTATTTTTCTCTCTAGCATAATTACTCCTTGTAAAAAGAACTTGATGTCAATTTTTTTAATGGAAATTAGAGAAGAAAAAGAAACATAATCACCACCACCGAGTATGATCATTTTAGCACTTAAAAAAAAATTCTTTAGTCTTTTCCCTATGCTTTTAAAAATGGAATTGTGTTTTGTCTCTAGTCTTTGTTCCGGATATAAAGCAGCAATATGGAGAAATCCCTCAGCTATATCTAGGGTAATTATAAAATGTGATCAATCCAGGGCAATTTTGAGAATAAAAGGGGAGTTAAAATTAATTATGAACATTTTAAAAATCTTTATTTATTGATCCATAAAATGTTATATGATAGCAATGTACCTAAAAATAGTACTATTCAAAACCTATATTCAGAAATAAAACTGAAAAATTTTTTCACTAAAAAATTTAAGTAACATATATCCATGTACATTAAAACTGGAAAAAAGGCTTCATATTAATTATTTGAACTCAATCTAACTGAATGACCATTGTTTGTATAAGTTCACAAACTTTACTAATTTTCTTAGTTACATATGTTTCTAATACCATGACACTGGTGTTTTTTGAAGAATACATTTTTTCAATAGATATTATTTTAATTTTTTCAGACATTTGACAAATATTTCTTTAAAGTCGCAATTTACAATTTTTTAGCTCCTTTGCACATACATACCAGAAAATACATACTAGTGCAACTAGAATTTTGCATGAAATGAGAGACATTACACTCATTTAGCTCAGTTAAATTTCATCATCTGATTGTGAATTCTTTGAGGGCAGGAATTTTCCCTAAAAATTTATGACAATAATTTGACATATTTGAAATTATGTCATTTTCAACTGAATCTTCTCTCTCTCTCTCTCTCTCTCTCTATATATATATATATATACCTCCCAGACCGGGGCGCGAACCCGGTTCCCCTGCATCAGCAGGCGGACGCGCAACCACTGCGCCACCAGGGAAGCCCTAGATATATTTTTAATTGAGAAAATACTCTCTTCAAAGCAGCTGAAATATTTGATATACTCAGTGCAAAGTTTGTAAAATGGAAGATATTTTCTAATATAATTTATATAAAAATATATAAATATTTCAACCCAAATATCTTCAAAGATACTGTCTTTTGCCTCTGTTTGGAATACCTTTCTTTGTTAAATATTTTTACAAGTCAAAACTCATTAAATAAGTTGTCTCTTTTTTCATTCATTTGAAAATTTCACCAAACCTCGATACTACAAAATAAAAAAACTTCTCTATTTTATTCTGTTCTAAAACAGAATATAAATTCATCTAATATAAACAGGAGCTTCATTAAAATTCTCTTTCTACAAGTTTACATATTCTAAAACACAAATAATTTCAAAATCAAATTTTTTACAGTTTGAACTTTCATCATTTAATTTGTTTTCTCTCTTGCTTTTATAGGGATAGATTTCGACGTCTTCCTGTTTGTAAACTTTGTTTTCAATAATTATATTTATCTAAAATTTCAAAGCTGAAGTTTTGTATTGCTTCATTCACAGAATACTTAGATCAAAAATTTCCAACTGATTTTGAATGAAGTGCAAACAAAATGTACAGTCCTCATTTACAAAAAGTTCAACTCCATTGCAAAATAGGTTTATCTGCAAAATAGATCTTAAATATTAAAATATTTCAAAAATCAATGGATGACAAGCAGAGCAAGGAGAAAAAGCTCAGATTTCCATGCTATTGTATTTTTAATATTCGAAGTCAGCTTCCTCACAAAACTCTCTGTCAAAAGAAGGGTACCTCAGTTTATTTAAACCTTTCTTCATTATTAGACATGGAGTCTATGTGGACCTTTTTGCCATCGTAAGCAGTATAGTAGTGGACATGTCTGTGTCACCTTTGGCACATTGACCTTCCTGGACCACCTCATCCTCATTGCTTGCATAATCTTGGAGGTGGCACTAGTCAGAAGGCTGGAGTACTTTAGTGCTTTAAGCTCCATCATGCTCTGAATATGAAAGCAGGCCATTATCTCAATTGTCTTTGGGTTTCTCCCTGCTTATTTGGGTATTTCTAAAGGAACCCCTAGATCTCTTTGCATACGTCAATATAGTTGGTCCTTCGGATGGGGAAGAGAAACATGGTGCCTGATCTTGGTTTCTCTTCTTTCTCTTACAGTCACTCAAACTAGAAGGAATGGGCTGCCCCCTCTTTCTCTTCCTTATATGACTAGTGTCTTCCTTAAAAAGTAAGACCAAGTCTTTCAAGACTTAAAGTAGAGGATGACGGAATTCAGGAAACCTTTCTCTCTCTTAATAAGCCTTGCTTTAAATTTCATTACCTTTCTGTGGACATTTAATTCCATTTTAGTTGCCAGAAAGTGAATATTAACTTTCTCTCTCTCTTTCTTTGCATTCCTGTTATACCAACCCTAATTACTCTCTGTACTTCCCCACTCTGCATCCCCATAAAAAGTAAAAGAGTGCTTCAGGCTGACTTGAGTTAAAGTCAGGTATATGAAAAGGCAAAAGAGACAAACATATTCATATATTTCCAAAATGATCACCCTTTCTTACTAAAGAAACTACTTCATTACTAAAGAAACAATTAGTGGGTCAAAAATATATGTACAAGAACACTGTCATCTGATAATATTGATGGGTTGAATTACAAAAGATTTCCTATTGCTACAAGCTATATATGAGAGCACTAGTTTCACTGTATCCTGGTAAGGATTATCATTTTGAAAAATTTTACTAACTTAATAATTAAAGAATAATCAAGGGATAATCTTTAGATTTTCTTAGTTTTATTCTAACTTCTCTAATTCTATAGGCAAGTAAACTTGAACTCATGAGAGATGCAATAGCTTGTTCTAGGGATGGAAAATGGCAGGGCACTGAGAAAAACCAGGATTGAGAGATTTTTGTTACTGAGAGATAAACAGCTTTCAAATTTCACTTTCATTTGAAAGCAGGATTTGGTAACCTGGGCTACTACACTGGCTATTTAATGATACGATCATCTCTTAGATTTGCTTACCTCTTTCAGGTTTCCAAAGTTGTGGCTGTTTTACATATATGATTTTAATATTCTATGAATGCTATGAAGTATTATTAATTCCATTTTACAGCCAAACTGAGACCCAGAGATCTTAAGTGCTTTGCCCAGAATGGATGGAAGGAGAAGTGAGGTATAATAGGAGGTCAGTCTGAACTGGGATTCTGCTTCTACTACTGACTGGTTCTGTTACCTTGGAGAATTTCTTAGCATCCCCAAGCTGCTTCCTTATCTGCCAAACAAAATTAACATAGTTCACCTCAGGGTTGTAACAAGGGACAAATATCTCCATGCTCATAAAGAACTTTTGGTCCAGAGTTTGAAAGGTAAGAACCTTTTAATGAATGATCACTCTCATTCAATAATAATGCAGTGCTCTTTCTCTTCTATTCCACTCCTTTTTAAAAAAATAAATCTTTTAGGGGCTTCCCTGGTGGCGCAGTGGTTGCGCGTCCGCCTGCCGATGCAGGGGAACCGGGTTCGCGCCCCGGTCTGGGAGGATCCCACATGCCGCGGAGCGGCTGGGCCCGTGAGCCATGGCCGCTGGGCCTGCGCGTCCGGACCCTGTGCTCCGCAACGGGAGAGGCCGCAACAGAGGGAGGCCCGCGTACCGCAAAAAAAAATAAATAAATAAATAAATAAATAAATCTTTTCACATTTAGAACAATGTCTGACTAATTTACATCTTGTTATGTCAAGGATCAGTAGAGATAAAGAGAGAGAAATTGAACAAAAAGGGATTTTACATTTGAATTTACCTAACAAAATAACAGAATCACAGAAAGCAAGAACTAAAAGAATAATAGGTATTAACCCCTCTAACCACCTACAGAAACACAGGAGTGGCAGGGAATAGGACTGGCACAGAGTGCCACAGGGGATAAATTGCACATCTGCATTTCTTTTAAAGCCCTGGTCTCTGAAATCATCCAAGGCTTTCAACACGATCTGCGTTTTCTCCTTCTCCAACAGGGCTAGAAGAGCCCTAGGTTTTACCAATGAAAAATGAAGAGGCCTGCCAAAATTCCAGCCAATCCTGCACACTTGCTGGGCATTACTGAGCTCCAGAGCTCCGGGAGAGACAGTTGAGAAAGGCACGGTCACTGCTCTCCAGTCTACTGGTGGAAGAAGGCACACACACGTAACCTGATTCCAAGGCGGACTGATAAGTGTTATCTTAGATCAGTGGAGGAGACAGGTCACACGACTGGAATAGCATGAAGTCAGGCCTGAGTCTGAGGCCATGCTGTTATTTAGGAAGCCTATCAGGTTCATCTTGCAGCTTGGCAGTGATCCAAAAACCCTGTAGCTTCTTGTCCTGGGTGTACTGGGTCATAGGATGTTTCCACCACCTAAATGATCCTAGAATGCCTGGCATTATGGACAAATGGCCTGCTCAAAGGTGAACTTTTTCTCCCCTAGCATGTCATAGGAGGTGCCAAACATCAGAGCTTCCATGTTTCTATCCATTCAGGAAGTGAACAAAACCAAAAATATTTTTTATTTCTTCTTTGACAATTATTTCATCCAGCTTTGCCTTAACTGCACATCTGTCTCCTCGACGGAGCCGGTGAGGAGCTGGAACACAGAGCCCCTCTGACTCTCCTTGTGTCCCACAGCACCTAGCAAATGCATAATTGTATTAAATTCTCAATCCAGGTCAGTGGAATGAAATTCAGTCTTCCGCTATTCCTTCGACTCTTCCCCATTTTCCAACTTGTTGGCAACTTTTCCAAAATGCCCTCAAACTTAGAATTGAACATGAAAGAGAAAGAAAATGACACCTTTCTCTACTAAATAGGATGTTGTGTTAAATAGATTGCAAAACAGCAAGGGTGGGGAGAGGAGTTCACTTGGTTGAAAAAAGGAAAGAGGACCTGACTGAAAGCCTGATGGTTTGAGCGCTATCCCTGGCTCTGTTAGACCTCGGGCAAGCTGTTCCCCTCCTGGTTGCCTCAACTGACAAATGAGGGCCCAACAGGCTTATTGCTAAGAGTTTGTTTTTTTCGAATGACTTAACATTTTAATATGGTTCTTCTTTATATTATCTGCAACAAAAGTAATAATGGTATAATTTATAATTTACAAATCATTTATAGATGCATTATTCATATATATATATATATATATATATATATATATGAAACTGTGCTTTCAACTTTGTAATTCTATAATTGGAACTTGACCATATTGAAGAGAGAGCAAGGTGAGCTGAGGAATCTTCCTCTCCATGACCTCTCTGAAGCAGAGTTGACCTGTAGAGCTTACTCTGGCTGAGATCAGATGCTTGTGGTCACACTCTGATCCAAACCAACTGCTGGGGCTTTGGGATGGACTAGCCATTGGTATAAATGTAGCCAAGAAACCCACAAATCTGTGCTTGTATGTGTGCTGGCCAGATCCGCCCACCAGAGTTCAAGGGAAGCTTCAGGCAGAAGCCATTTCTTCTCTTTCTTCTTTACTCAGTTATCACTGCTCACACACACTTATGGCTTCAATCACCACCTAACAATGATGGTAACCAACTCGGGTATTCTAACCTGAACTGGGGTTTCAGCTTCACCCCCCTTTCCTAAGTAACTAACCAACGTCTGCAATGCATCCTTGAAGCCCAAGGTGATCCGCTCTGCCTTTACTCCCTTCCCTCATAGCAGTGCCTCTTCCCAACCTCCCTGGCTCCTCCAGCATCTGCCTCATTAAGTTGGCTCAAAACTTACTGTTAAGCTCTGATTTCTTTTCTTGGACTTTTATTGCTAATCACTGGCTGAGTCTGGCATATTTTCCCCTTGCAATATCTACTCTGTAATATTTAGGTATCATCATTTCTTACTTAGAGAAATACTTAATTTTTTAAAGTAGTCTTCTGAGCTATTTCACCATGCACATGTTTTTTGTTTTTGTTTTGTTTGTTTGTTTTCTAATCTTGCCACGTTTCTAATCAGAAACATTCAGAGGCCTTCTATTGCCCACCACATAGGCCATATTTTTAACCCTGGTGTCCATAGTCTTCCATGATCTAGCACCATTAGCTAGTCCAGTAAGTCAACGGTGCACCATTCTCCATGCATGCCTCCCCCATGCATATACCTTTGTAACATTGTTAAGTTCAGCATGCCCTGCCTTATTTCTCCTCACCATTCTTATTAAAACACAATGCCATCCTCCAAGGTGCAGCTTGAATGGCCCCTCTCCCATTATACCTTTCTCAGGCTGAATGTGTGTTCTTCATCTTCTGAATGCCACTGTCTTTCTGCCTTTTTCCTGGAAAGAAAGGGCACTCATCTTATTCTGCTTTATTATTTGGTCATTTGTGTACTTATTTGTCATTGCTCTCCTGCTAGACTCTCAATAATCAGAAAGCAAGGTTTATACTTCACTCACCAGCATGCTCTATGGTGAGCGAGAGGCAATTGGGCTGGACTAGAAGCAGACTGACATGGGTAGCACATAGTCAAGCAGAAAGAAACTGGATAGAAGATAAAGGGACAGATGGCTTTGTCAAGCCAGCTTCTGAGTTCCTGGTTTACTTGTGGGAGCACACTTCCAGAAATGTTTTTATTATTCCAGGCTACATGTCAGTAGACATTATTGGAGAACATGACACACAAAAGAGCTCAATACAGCTTAGATTTGAATAGGGTTACAGTGAGCAATCAAAAAGATAAGGAAGAAGAAAGAGAAGAAAGAAATCAAGGGCCATCATGGTCTTTTACCTATGATTAATTCTATGATTTCAGCTGGGAGGATACAGTTGTAACATGGCTACACTTCACTGACTCTCACAGATATGCTGTTTGTATGACAATAAGAAAATGCTAGAACTGGGTGGAGCTGAAGAAAAAATGAAATTTGGTGCAAGGGAGTAACTCACCCCAAACCACAAATTTCAGTCAGCTGCTAAACCTGGATTAGGACCACTTACCCAGTATCTAGTGTATCCTATATCTACTATAATTCTTTTAACTATCTTTTTACCAACCTAACTACACAAGAAGGCAGAAGGCCAAGTGTCTACATTTAAGTAGTATTGATCTTAGAGAAATGGGTGACCAACTGGATCTCCAAAACTCACCCCAAGGTCTCCCTTCACAGTTGTCAAATCGTATGAGCTGTTTATATGTCTGTCTCCTGGGCGGGAACTGAAAAGTCCCGGAGGACAGAGTCCCTGTTTGTCTCATAACACTTAGAAGGTGCTTTGCCATATTAAATACCCAACAATGGTCAATTGAACGGATGTATCATTCTACTGTTCCATAGCTCTTCCCCAGGTCCCAGCTTTCATGTAGTCACTAAAGAGTCTCTGACTTGTGCTGGCCAGGTAGAATTCCTCTTGCAAAATAATTAATTTGTTCCCTGCATTCCTAATAGTCATTCAACCCCGCAACATAAGAATCTGGCTCCTCAAACCTAAAAGTCTGGCTTTGGAACAGGAAGTGAACACACTGTGTCTAGCCAGCTTTCATTGCAGGGACAGCGTGTGCTCTGGGACAGGGCCTGACCCTCTACCCAGCAGCTGCACTCCAAGCCCCAGGACCAGGAGCATGGCCACCTGGTGCTTATCCTCTCGTTCCACTGGACAGGAAGATGGTTTAAGCTTTGTCTTCCACAGTGCACTGGAGGCGGAGGAGGCAAGCAGACAGAAAGAACGGGTCAGGTGGATTTCACCAGCCATAGCAGCAGCTCCTCAATATTTCTTTGCGAGAAGATGTTTGGCAGCTAAGGCAGTGCATGCTCAGGCAGATTCCATTTACCAGGACACATGAGCGCTCTTCAGCCTCCTCCTCCCCTCTTTCACCTCTCTTCTTTCTCCTGGCCCTAAGCAAGTGTTTTTTTCTATTGGGGGGGGTAGGCAGGGGTAAATCAGATGTTAACAGAGTCTAAGAATTTAATTTCAATTAACGTGTACTTTTCTTCAATACCGAGTGCTCAACAGTAGATCTTTAGAAATAAGTATGCAATGCATTCTCCTCCCTTTTTTTTTTTTTTTTTTTTTTTCCGGTACGCGGGCCTCTCACTGTTGTGGCCTCTCCCGTTGCGGAGCACAGGCTCCGGATGCGCAGGCTCAGCGGCCATGGCTCACGGGCCCAGCCGCTCCACGGTATGTGGGACCTTCCCGGACCGGGGCACGAACCCGTATCCCCTGCATCGGCAGGCGGACTCTCAACCACTTGCGCCACCAGGGAAGCCCCATTCTCCTCCCTTTTAAGAATTTTTTTTCCTGGACACAAAAGTAATGTGCAAGCTGTAGAAATTTTGGAAATTTTATTATATATGCATGTATATGTATACAGATATAAATATACATGTATATGTATACATATATAAACATACCTGTTTATGTATACATACAAGTATACATATACATATATGCATGTGTATGTATATATATACATAACATTTAATGGATCATTTGATGTAAACAATTTATAAATTTTTAATTAAGTATATATTTTAAATATTTTTATGCTAGTAAATTCTCTTTCACAGCCTAATTACTTGGTCACATAGTACTACATTGTAGAGCTACAACAAAATTTGTGTTTCTACTCCATAGGTTCTATTTCTTGGTTACTACATATAACACAGGATAAATACCTAGTACCACTATCCTCTTCTGTCGTGTATATTCATGTTGATTTTCTTAGAATGTGTTCTCTTTCCACTTTGTGAGTTATGGCACTGAATCTGGATTTTCAAATTTAGCCAGCAGATCCAAGATTGGACCATGAGAGGTGTGAGAAGCTCAGGAAGAGTGAAAAAGAAAAGAACTGAAACTACAACTTCCAGCTCTCTGGGCTCATTACAGCCCACAGTCTACTGCTGCCAAAATTCCTGCTTATTAAACAAACTACCCCAAGACTCTCTCAGACTTTAATTGATCCGCAGTTTCACTCATCCCTTTAATTACAGTCCTAGAGCACACAGAGACCCATGTGGATCAGTACATGAGCCCTGTCAAGTTCAGCCAGCATAGTTAAACAGGTGAAGGCAATTAAAGGCATTCTATTCTTTACTTTTATCCATATATGGACTTTGGCAGGGCCCCAAATAACCAATCCAGAGCAAAGCTCAACACAATTTTAGCCACTTTCCTTAATCTTGCAACTACTATAATACCATTCTCTTAGGCCCTTTATTGCATAGATCAACTTAATCTCCTTCTCAGTAGAAGAATCTTCCCTCATTAAAAGAGAGTAAAATGGAAAAGGGGAGTAGAGGATTCTATTTGGTGGACTAGGGTGAAGAAATGAATGTTAGTGAACATTCATTTACATTCAGTTCACATTCAAATAGTGAACTACCTGACAAGAGGATTGGTCCTCCATTACAGAAAGACAAGGATTATTGAGTTTTGGTGCCTTGTCTCTGTTGATTCAAATTGGGGGGGTGGACACACCCCAGATCTTTAATGTCATAGACATCATTTTATTTAATAAATGTAGGCAAGGAAATCCCTATGGAGGGTGCAAACACACTTGACTAACCTCCAGGAATTTATAATCTAGTTAGATAAATGATAGACTTACACATAAAATGGTGAATAAGCAGTTATTAAGGGAATTATATAAGCAGCAAGTGTCAACATCTTTTAAAATAGAAAGATAATGTTTCTTGTGGGGTTGGTCAGGGAGGGTTTCAGGAAGGGAAATGGTAGGAAACTGGACTTTGAAATTTTTTTCCTTCATTGTTGTTTAAGTAAAGTTGCTAGGGGACATAGAATTGGAGTTGCCAGGATTATCTTGGGGTAACATTACTCTGTAAAATGAACTTGGACTCCATTTGGTTTTCTTATTTCACATATGTTTGGTAAGTAAGATGAGTGAGAAAATAGGTCAAATTCTAGTGATATGACGATTCATAGACATGAAACTATTCAAGTTACTGTGAGGGAAAGACAATTGTTTTTGTATCCTATTTTACAGTTTACAAATCTTATTCACACATATTATTTCAAGCTCAATAAAAATGTTGTACAGTTGGTATCACTATCTCTATCCTACCCAGGAAAACAAAACATATCACATCAAAAAAACCCTCAAGACCAAATAAACAAACAAAAAAACCAAGTCAGGGTTTGTCACTTGCTCTAGATCACACAGGGCTCCAAATAATTTTATTTATCCTATACTATAGCTACTGATGCAGAATGTTTTGTATAAAAAAAATGAACTTTGGTCTTTGATCAACCATGATTAGTTATTCAGCTTAGTAACTGCACTGATCATTTTTATAGCTTATTCCTTAGATATTTGTCTTTTCCTTACTTTAGAAATTCATTATTCCAGAAATTAGATAACAGAGATCCTAGCATCTGAGAACAAATTGTCTGCTTTCCATGACATTTATTAAAAGTTGAGGAGTTGGTTTAGCTCATTAGTCATCTTTGCAAAATTTTCCATGTATTTTCATTAAATTTTGTATTGAAACATTCAATTAAATTTAGTTTTTCAAGATTTTATAACTTTAAAGACGTTTTAATCTCCTACTATTTTGATATTAAAATATATTAATATATTTTATTTACTATATATTATATACTTTAATAAATTATTAATAATATAATATATAAAGAGATTATTATAATATCCTAATGTTTGTTGTAAGGTATAATGTGAGTAATTTTCTTTTAAAAATACATTTTTATTAATGTCTGATAGAAATCAAATGACTATAAATGTATTTTCCATATTTATATTAAAACATGAACAAGATCTATGATATCCAAAGATCTGGCAATTGCTATAAAATTTAGGGACAGACAGACACACAACTTTTAGGAAATGTTTTTGGAGAAACAATTGTGCACCAGGTATTGTGCTCGGTGCTTTTGTACCCCTTGTTGCATTTAATTCTCAAAACTAGCCTCTAAGTTTGAAGTACTAGTCCCTATTTTACAAATGAGGATATGCTCTCAGAAACATTATTTGTAAGCTCAGCCAAGATCACATATCTGACAAGTGAAGGAACCAGGATATGTCCAAATGAATGACTTTTATCCAAGGACCGGGAAGTGGGAAAAGAAGGCATCCAAGACATTATTTTCTTTTACTGCTCAAGTTGGTCACCATGACCAGTCTAACACTAGGAATGAAATGTCAGCAAACCCCATCTATTAGCTTATTTGCTAATAGAACTCAGTTGTGGAACTGCATTATGGAAAAAGCAGTAAGTCCATAGTTACTGTAACAAACTTCATTTTTCTTCCTTATGGATTTGCTTTAACTCTGCAACTGATTTGCTTTAACTTTGTGACTTTTCTCATGCAAATGTGTAGCCTCATCATCTGGGCCACCAGTAATCTCCTCTCACTTTCACAATTTCCACGCCCACAATGTACTCATCTTCAATAAAAACAATTGCCCTAACAGAAGGTACTTGTGAGAATTCCATTGCAAATAATATTGCTGCTCGAAAAAATAACAACTTGTAATAACTTGTAATGAAAAAAAATCTGAAAAAGAATATATAACTGAATCACTTTCCTGTAAACCTGAAACTAACACAATATTGTAAATCAATTATACTTCAGTAAATTTTTTTTATTAAAAAAATGACAACATTCTTCTGATGAATGTAAGGGATTCTTGCAAACATTATTGATAACAATCCTCACACAATACTTATGACATGACACTAGAGGAAGTGATAGCTACCATTTATTAAACATACACTATGCATTTCAGGCAATTCTCTTTTAATTGTCACAACTGGGTATCACCAAACAGACAAAGAAAGAAAACTGAATTTGAGCTGAAAAGTAACTGCCCCAAAGTCATACAACTAATTAGTGGTAGAACCACACAATGTCTGATCCTAAAGTTAGGTAACCACTTATTTTTTATAAGAACTTAAGGCAAGGCTATTGGTTAATTTTTCCAAATTTCAAGTTACTCCCTTTTAAAGGAGGGTGGGTAATAGCTGTCCTGTGTACTCTACAGGCTGTTTGAGGACCTCAAAGGAGTTAACAGATGGAAGTGAGAATACTTTCCACAAAATATAAAGCAGTACAGAAATCCTAGGTTTTGTCAGTCTGTCTAATGCATCTCTCCTTAAAAAAAAAAAAGAATAGATATTTATTAAGTACCTATTTACAGTAGGAAAGTTCTAGGCTTTGGAACTATGCTCAAAGATGGACCAAATATATAATGCTCTATATAATAAAAAAAAGTTTGAAATTAAGACGAACATGGAGAAGTAAGAGTGAAGTCTAATGTAGTAATGGAGGTTTGGTTCAGAATATCTATTCTGATTTTCTTCTTGTGTGATTTCTCTTTCCTGTGGAGAACAGAAAGCTAAAAAATGTTTTCCTAATTCATTTTCAGCTGGTGACCCAAGTTTGATTCAGGTTCCAAACCAGATGTAATCACTTGAGACTTGAAATTTGAACTGAGATAAATGGGATATTGAGCATGTATTTTTTCAATATGCATTATAGCAAATGGGGCATGGCTCTGATGCCTAACTCTGTCCCTGAGGCTTGCTGATTTAGCAAAAATGGCTTCTTGATAGTAGAAAAGGTGGCATGATGGGGGACTCTGAAACTCTAGTGGCAGTTTCCAACTTTGCACAGGAGGTTTCCTGATTGGACCACAATGATGCTGTTCTAGAATCAGTAACTGTAGCTAATTTAGCAGTTCAGATTGAGGCAGTCCTATATTCATATATGTAATAAGGGTGCCTCCTGATTTGACAAGCAGCTTCCTGATCATGGCAGGAGAAGCAGCTCCTTTGACAGCCTGGCTCTGCCGTATAGATTAGAGAATAGATTCTGGAATCTCATCCTACAATTTTTTTATTCAGCTATTTTAATAATTCTGTAAGCTATCTGGCATGCTATAATAAATTCTTTTATTCAAATCATTTAGAGTGAAATCTGTTTTCTGCATCACAATACTGACCAATAGAAACCCTAAAGAGTATATATGGAACACATAAAAGGATAATTTTTAAAGGTGCTTTTTTAAAAGTAAATCAAGTCATTAAGTTGAATAATAATTGACCCTGACAATAGGTCTCCCATGGCGATTCCTCTCCTTTTCACTGCCAGTTATTTCCTGCTTTCTTCTCTCTATTCCTCATCTGTTGTCTTGCCATTCAGAGGAAAGGTGAGATAGAATGTACTTAAAGTTGTAACATCTACAAGGAAATGTTCTTTTGAAACACAATGTCATATTTCTAATTTGCATCGTTTGATTCCTCCTCAATAAGCTGCAATGATTTTCATTCAAATCAAATTCATTTTCCACTTTATCCTCAAGTGTACATTCTCCTAAAAACCTTCCTGCTAGTATATCTCTCATATAATTGAAGAGGGGCTTTGCTGAGTAGAGACTTTATTTTTCTTGGATACAGCCATGTACCTTTCAAAGCAGTATTGGGGCTGCAGTTTCCTTTCAAGCTCAGTGTAAGGATAAACAGCAATGCATAATCAGATCTGTCCCATCCCACTCACAGTGGCTAATCTTAAATGAGGTGGTGGTATTGTTCCAGACGAAAGGCACCCAGTGTTTCCTACACCTTAATCTAATTCTGTACAGTTAACCACATCCTCATAGGACATGGCGTTTTAAAGAAACACTTCTCGTATAATTTGAAAATACTAAGGTGGCCTGGACTATTAGAAAGTGTGCTATAAGAGTCAAAAGTTAAATTCTATACATGGCTTTGCTACTAATTAGTTGTATAAACATAGATTTGTCATCTTCCTGAGTCTCAATTTTTTCGTCTATAAAATGAGAAGATTGAACTGGATAATTTCTGTGTTGTGTTATTTAACCATCATTTGTTGGAACCTACCAAATGCCAAGTCATATGCTTAGAGCTGATGTTATAGAGATGGATGACACTATTATCCCAGCTTCAAGGATTGTGACATCTGGTAGGGAGACAGACATAAACCAATAATCATAACTCAATATGATGATCTCTAATGACTCTTCCAGTTATGAGTCAAATGAAAGTTTCCCTTTTCTTCATAACGTGTGTGTGCGTTGTGTCTGTGTGTGTGTGTAAGCTCATGAACATCCTCACACAGGAGCAAATTAATTGCAGAAAAGATCAAGCAGAGATAGACTTTACATGGATGATTGTCAATTAAAGAAGGGCTATCACAGAAGGCATAAGAATAATACTATTTACTCATTGGATTTTATTTACAGTTACTTTTCCATATAGAATGAGGCAGTTTGTGGGAGGTTCATAGAAGGCTGGATGAAATTGAATAACCAGAGTGAAAAAATGTGTCCGCTTAGTTTCATAATTATTAAGTTATTTCTGAAGTCACCTGGATTCTCATGCTCTGGGATGTCTTCCACCATCAAAGCAACCCAGGACATGACTTTCCTTGGTGATTGGTTTCCTGATATGCAGGAAGGAAATCTGAGGATTCTCTGATAACAATCATATAGGAGGGTATCAAGTCTCAGGACTCAAACTCAGAACATCTGAGTACTGTATCTGCTACTTACTAAATACATGCCTGGTCTAAAAAATGACCAGAGACAAGTCAATTGATCCATCTTGGCACTTTTTCTTTTGTAATTGAAAAAGAGTGACCACTTTTGTCTATCTCATAGGAGGATTAGGACATCAAAATGCTTGCAGTCTTTAAAGAGGTTCACAAATGTTAGATGAGGCTATATATTTTGTGAGATAAAATGGGAAAGAGTGGCGATTGTTGGGAATGGGAAGTTTCAATAAATAACATATCCATATCTGTCCAGAGCTATCAGATCCTTGGAGATAACTTGGTCCATATTCTCATTTTGCAGATGAAGAACAAGAGCCCTTTCGAGGAAGTGAGACTTGTACATATTCTACTTGCACATATTCTAGCCAAGTACTAAGAATGAGAAGTAACAATTAATCATACAGATATTTCATGAGTTCAGGAATGTTTAGGACATTGACTGTTTCAATAATTTTTGTTTTGTGTTTTGATATTTCTACAGTGAGTACTTTCGTATTCTACTAATTCACTGGGCTATTCCTTTCTAGATTCAGTTTCTGCTCTAAAAGTATACTCTCTCAAGACAAGCTATCTCTCTGGGCAATGAGGCATTAATTTTTTTTAAAACTTCAAATCTGTAAATAGCGTTTTGGAAATATCTAGGCTTCTGAATTCTGATGACTTTAAGCGTTTGCTCTTGGAAGAGTGATATCTTGGCTTTGTTTAGGGAGAGTCTGACTCTACACCAAATCAGGCATTTCCAACCTGCCCTTATTCACTCTATTCATTCACAGACAATTTTAAGATAGAAAAGTTACAGCGGTTGTTAGGAGACAATTATCCCTGGGTCTTTCCACATTTCTGTACTTCCTCTGAGCAGAGACACTAACAACTCTATTGCAGAATATATCTTCAAGGATGTTCATGTGGTGAAGAGTCTTGGAAGAGATTGAGAGTGTCTCTTTTTCAAAAAGGGGAAGGCAGGTTTATAGGTCATTATGAAATATTCAAGTTCCCTAAACTCAGGATTCTTCTCCTATAATGTACCTAAGTATGTCCAGGTGTTACCTGGCAATTTTTGGCTGTCCTTTAGGAAGTGGGCCTCAGGGAACCTGTACAAAATTGCTGATACTCAGGCTGCTTCTCTTGCCATGAGTAAGAAACTGTCCTTTGTTGCTGACCAAATAGATTTATGTCTTCTACCAGCACTCATAAACTGGGGCAGGCTAACTTAATAGCTTGCAAGTAAAATCTCAGACCCTTCCCAGTTCTCAATAGTAGTTATGGAGACTTATTCATGAACATGCCTTCCATCAGAAAGAATTAATTGAATCCCATTCCTCTTTGATAAAAATGGGTTCACAAATATGCACGTGATGCCAAACTAGCCGAGGCAATGTGTGGGGAACTATGGGAGAAGTCTTCGAGAGAGAAAGCCAAACATGATCCCTGTAAACATTTCAGCAATCTTACGTCAACCCTGGGAATGACAAAAACCACACGTGGAAAAATGCGGACACAAAATTGCAGAGATAAGGAACCATCCCTGACTTAAGGAGCTGAAGTCAAGTCACCTAACTGCTACTATGTTGGATAACATATTTTCTTATTGTTTAAGGTACTTTGCTTCAGGTTCTTCTGTTTACTCTTAACAAGATGCCCTCTGCTAATATGGCAGTCCGTGAGCAATATCTCACAGTACTGAATCACAGTACATTTCCTCTTTGACCCGCTAAAATGAGACTTCTGCTTCCACCCCTATGTTGGCATAGATCTCCAATTACTTTATTCTGTTTTAATTTTTGTTATGATATACACACAGAAGAGAACATAAAACTTATAAGTACAATTTAAAAATTAAAAATAAAGCAAACCCAAACCACCACCCATGTTGGGTAATAAAATACTGACAAAAAAGATGACACAGGGACCTCTTCACAAGCACAATCCCTCTCTGCCCCACTAGAGATGACCACTCTTCAAAATTTTCTCATAAACATTTTTCTGCTTTTCTTTATAGTTTCACCCTGTACAAATGCATCCCTAATCAATTAATTTAGCTTTGCCTGTTTCTGAACTTTATATAAATGGAATCGTACTCTACATATTATTTTTTGTCTAGCTTCTTTGTCCATTTCTATGTGATACAATTTGTTGTGTAAAGCTTCCATTCGTTTTTTGCTTGCATTGTTGCTTAATTCCTTTTCATGAGTATGCCACTATTTACTTATCTATGCTATGGTTCGCATTTAAGTTGTTTTTATTTGGGGCAGAGAATAAAAATTCTGATATCTACATTCTTGTAAAGATATCTTAGTACCTGTCTCCAAGACACTTTCTAGGTTATATACATAGAGGGGAATTTCTGGATCATAAAATGTGTATATTTTCTATTTTACTATATAGTGGCAAACTTTTTTTTTAACACCATACCAATGTATCCTCCCACTGAAAGTATATGAGAGTGTCCATTACAATATATTCTTGAAACACTTGGTGTTGTTAAACTTTTGAGTTTTTCCTAAACAATTTAGAAGGTAATCTTGTTATGTTTTTAATTTGCATTTTTCTGATTATGAAGGAAGTTAAAGATCTTGGTATATCTTTATAGGCCATTTGGCTGTATTCTGTTGTGATTTGCATGTTCAAATGTTTTGCCCATTTCTTTATTGTGTTGTCTGCTTTTTCAAGTTTATTTGTAGGAGCTCTTTACATATTCTGGGTACTGATTTCAGACACTGTGGTGCAATATTTTCTTCCAACATCTGTGACTTCCTTTTATTTCTTTATGCTGTTTGAATGGTATAAGTTCAAATTTTTAATACAGATTCATCACTTTTTCCTCTATGATTACTACTTCCAGGGGACTGGTTTAAGAAATCTTAAATTTTCGTGAGGTCACAAACACATTCTATATTCTCATGGAAAAGCTTAAAACTTTGACGTCTACACTTAAGGCTTTAATTTGCATGAAATTCATTTTGTACATGTTGTGTAATAAAAGCCTTTGTCTCAGCACCATTTGTTATTCACTTACCTGTGATGCTATCTCTGTTATAAGTCAAGTGTCCATTTACGTGGAGATCCATTTCTAAATTCCTCACACAGTTCATCCAAAAGATGATGAGATCATCGCTCAACATAAAAAGACAAAGCTGTGTTTTTTATTTACTGGAGCAAGGGAGACATCTGTTCTCAGAGAACAGTCTCTGAAAGAACAGACAGCTCACACTTTGGAAAGTGTGGACTTTCAGAAATGTAAGCACATTGACATAATCTGGAAATGTGTGCTTCACTCAGGTAAGACTGCTATTGATAGATTGGCACTCAGAGGTGGGTTTATTAGAGTATGTACATCACTGATTGGCTGACTTCCAAATGAGAAGGATGATATCAAATTGGTTCTCTTACAAAAGTGTGCTCACTAAGCAAGTTATTGTTGTTTATTTGGACAAGCTTGGAATTGGTTCTTGTTATGGCTACAGAATAATCAACCTTTTCCTTCGTGGAAACTTTTTAAAACATCAGTTCCTTTGTTCTATTTGTCTAACCAAGTACCAATATAACACTGTTAATTACTGTAAATTTAGATGAGTCTCAATATCTGGTACCACAAGTTCTCCCACTTCATTCTTTGTTTCTTCAAGAGTGCCTTGAGTATTGTCTATTTTACTTATGTATAAATTATAGAAAATGCTTTTTAAAATTATACACACACAAATTTGTGATGTTGCTTTTATTCTATTGAATCTCCAGATCAGTTGTAGAAAACTGACATCTCTACATTATTGACTCTTCTAATCCAAGGATATGGTGTATTTTTTTTCATTTGTTGATATCTTCCTTCATGTCACTCAAAAATTTTTAGGTTTTCTTCATCTTGTGCATCTTTTGCTAGCTTTATTAGCAGGTACATCCTATTATTTCATAATACAGTGAATGGCATATTTATTTCTTAACTGCTTGTTTCTGGTAGATAGTGTTTTGCAATTGATTTGTGTACGTTGATTTTGTAACTAGCAATATTGTTAACTTTTCTTACTTATTTTCATTATTTATCAATAGATTTGGGGAGATTTGCCATGTACACAATAATGTATCCAGTTTTGTTTCTTCCTTTCCCATTCTTTTAACTTTTATCTCTTTATCTTGTCTTTTGCTTCACTGGCTGAGACCTCAGGTACAATGTTGAATAGAAGTTGCGAGAGCCAGAATTGCCCTGGCCACATTTTGGACTACATTTCCGAGCTTCTTTTTGTAATTACAGGTGGACATATGACTGAATCTTTATCAATGGAATTTGGGGGAAAAATGTGGCATGCTACTTCCAGGATTTATCCATCAAATAATTACATGTAATATTTCAATTTCCCCCTCTCTTTTTCTATTTGCTAGAGGGAGAAGGCTCTGAGAACCTACAGGAGAGCAAGCTACAAGATGAAAGGAACCTAGGTACTTGAATGCCATATAGATTGTCACCTAATCAGGATACTCATGCTATATTGTCAGATAGTGAGGACTGAATTTTATTAAGTTACTTAGCTTTTGGATTTTATTTGGTATATGAACTAGAAAGCATTGCCTTAATTACATACATTTAGTTTATTAATTTCATCCTTTCTTCCTTTCTAAAATATGCATTTTTAAGGCTAAAAATTTCTTTGAAAATACTGCTTTAGCCACATTCCACAAGTTTTATTATGTAATGTAGTATTTTCATTTGCTTAGTTCAAAATATTTTCTAATTTCCATTTAATTTCTTCTTTAATTTCTAATATAGAAATGTACTTTTCATTTCAAACATGGATATTTTCAAGTTATCTTTAAAGTATGTATTTCTAGCTTAAATATATTGTCTTCAGATAGCATTTTCTGTATATATTTAATCCTCAAACAATTGTTAAAACCTACTACCCAAATTAAGGTCAATTTTTATAAGCAGCTATAAGAACAGGTACTCAGAAATAGTGAGTGTTCTGCAGTCATTGGATGCAATGTTCTACATGTCCTTTAGGTCTAGTTTAAGACAATAGTGCTTAACTACACTCTATCTTTACTGAGTTTTGATCTGATTTGCTTGATTTACCAATTACTCCGAGAAATTTGTTAAAATCTCCCACTGTGATTGCGGAATTCTTTTATTGCTCTTACAACTCAGTTGAGTTGTTGCTTTCCACATCTTGAAGCTGTGTTATTAGCTGAATATAAATTAAAAATTGTAACTTCCTACTGAATTAAAATGCCTTATCATTATAAAATGACTCTCTTTTACTTTAATAATGTTTTTTCCTTATACTTTATTGTCTGATATTAATATAATTTCTTTCAGTTAGTAATTTCATAGTATACCTTTTTCCATTCTTTTAGTTTCAAAGTTTCTGTGTCTTTCTGTTACATACATACTTTTTTTTTTTTTTTTTCGGTATGCAGTCGTCTCACTGTTGTGGCCTCTCCCTTTGCGGAGTGCAGGCTCCAGACGCGCAGGCTCAGCAGCCATGGCTCATGGGCCCAGCCGCTCTGCGGCATGTGGGATCTTCCCGGACCAGGGAACGAACCCGTGTCCCCTGCATCGGCAGGCGGATTCTCAACCACTGTGCCACCAGGGAAGCCCTACATACATACTTTTTAAAGAGTATTAATTATATATTTTTCTAATATAATATGCCTTTATGTTTAATTATATAATTTAATCCATTTAAATTTCAGTGTTTTACTAATACACTTTACTATCTTCCTTCGTCCTTTCTGTTAAATACTTTCTCTCTTCTTTTTGACTTTCCATTGGAATTTTTCTAATTATCTTTCTCTGTTGACTTGTTTGGAAGTCATGCATTCTATTTCTATTTTTCAGTGGCTATTGAGAAAAATTAAAACATAATTAACATATCAAAGTCTACATTTAATTAATACACTTACCCTTTTCCTGAATAGTCTAGGACTTTAAAACTTTCTTTACCATACCCATGACTTATATGCTACTGTTTTAGTGTATGTTAATTGTCTTTTATTTAACTCCATGATAATTTATTTCCCTAGACCTCACTGTTGCAATTCTTCTGCACTCTGGCAAAGACGAAATGTCTGACTATAGGGCATCATGTGATCATGCAGCCAGAGCTGTCCATCATAAGCTGGGTTTCATCAGACTCACAAATCATATGGTCAGGTAGACCTAATAATGGTCCATCATAACATGGAGATTGTACACTTGTGATTAGACACAAGCAGGGTTAGAGGACATGACTAAGTCACATGAGCAAGTAGCTCAGAAGCCCACGCTATTTACCACGGTTGCACCAACACTTCTTCTTCCACTGACACCTCTGGTTGCATGGGAATTTTTCCAACCATCTGATAGAAAAGGGGAAAATCTGAGCTTGGTTTATGGATAGGTTGGTTCCATATGTGGATGCCACCTGAAAATGGAAAGCAGCTGCACTAAAGCTCCACTCCAGAGTGACCCTGAAAGATAGTTGTAAGTAAAAATCTTTCTAATTGACAGAGCTTGGGGCTACTATACCTAGTCATCAGCATTGTGTGGAAAACAAGTAGTCTGCGGAAAGAATATATACAGATTCACAGTCAGTAGTAAATGGTCTGGTTGACTGATCAGAGCCTTGGATAGAGAAAGATTGGAAAATCAAGACCAGGAAGTCTGGGGAAGAAGCTTGTGGATGGACATATGAGAAAGGACAACAAGCGTAAAGAACTTTGCATTGCATGTTAATGCCCACCAGAGAGCACCTGTCATAGAAGAGTCAATAAACAACCAAGTAGACCAAATCACCTGGCCAGAGGATATCAGCCAGAGGCATTCATTGTCCTCTCCCTGCTCTGCTCAGTGACACCATGGGTTCATGGGGGAAATAAAAGGGCCGTGGAAGTAAGCTTGGAAGCAATGGATGGACTCAATAGTATGGACTCTCCCTTACCAAGTCTGATCTAACTACTGCCACTGCCTAGTACCCAACATTCCAGGAGAGAAGATCAAAGCTGAACTCCAAATATAACTGCATCTCTTGAGGAGACCAAATCATCACTTGGTCATAAGTAATTCCAACTTGGAAAAGGCAGAATTTCATAATGGTTGGAACTGACAAATGTGCAGGAATATATTTTCTTTTCCTGCCTGTAGGGGCCTCACCGACATCATAAACAAGGGTTTACAGAGCATCCAATATACTGATACATGATCTTATGAAGCAACAACCCATGAAGGAACAAAGGATCCATATTTGCAGCAAGTGTGGTGCAGTAATCGGTACACAATCGGTGGTCCTACGAATACTGCACAGCCCAAACACTGCTGGCATGATGAAACAACGACATGTTCTTTTAGGACATGGCTCATACACCAGCTTAGAGGTGATACCTGTGAAATTGCACTGGCATCCTTCAGGAAGTGTGTACACGTATGAATGGCTATTACATGGTACTGTCTCTAGTAGGTAGAATACAGGAGTATAGGAACCATGGGGTGAAAATAAGAGTGTCCTCATTGCCAGTGACACACTCTGAGGAATTCATGCTTTATGTCTCTGCAACACTAATCTTTCTAAGTCTAAAGATCCTCTTTAGTGTCAGGAAGGGGGTTATCTGAAAGAAGTGGTAGACAAAGAAGATAACATCTCTCACAGTTTACAGTGATTGAGAGAGAGAGGGAAATTAAACTATTGATAATATAATAGTACAGGTTATTATGAAAACACAGAGAAGAGGATTCTAAGTCAAATATATATATTGGTGGGAAAGGATGAGGTAGGGATTGAAAGAGAATTAGAAAAGGCAGAAAAGACTACCAGGAAGAGGTAATGGTCGAATTGGATTGTGTAGAAAGAAAAGGCAGTTAATCATGTAGATGTGAAGATGAGAGTCATACGGGCAAATAACAGAGAAACTTACCTGAGGACAAGGGGATGTACAGATTTCCATTTCCAGTAAGTGGAACAGAGTTTGAAAGGGAAAGGAATGTGCCAGAAGGTTAAGCTGCAGAGGAAGACAGAAGTCAAAGCAGAAGCCTTTAATGCCAAAGGTGCCTGGGGGTAATAGGAAGCCATCAAAGGTTTTTAATCAGGAGAAGGAGGTGGTTCCCTGTGCACTGAGCAAATTGAACTGAGAACACCCATTCACGCATGCCTTGTCCTCATCGCGCTCAGAAAACAAAAACCTTCCCTTTGACAAGGAACCCATATCTTCAAAAGGTTTATAAACTTCTGGAGAAATTCCAGTGTAATAATCCAAGTTCAGAACCAACTGTTCTTTTGAGAGAGAGAGAGAGAGGAGAGGAAGAGAGAAGAGAGAAAACTGCCCTTTTGAGAGTGTGAGTGTGTTTTTTTACTTTTTGGAGGAGGGAAGAAATTACTTCAGATTTTTGGATAATCAGGCCCTGATTACAGAGGCAGAGGGTATAATTACTTCAGTAATGAGTTGTTTTAGGAACTAGGATTTCCATTAAGAAAAGAGGACAAGAAAAGCTACAAGAAAATTCCTCCTGAGCTGGAACACTGTGTTTTTAGTTTTGTAAAGAGTCACAAATTAGTTACATCAAAGACGACACTTTGCTAACAGATTACTCTCAGGAAATTAATTAATTAATTAATCAGATCACTAAAATGCACTTGCTAATTGTCCCTCAGTTAAAACTGACTCCATTTGGGGAGCCATTAAAGAACATCTCCCTCATGGAGAATACTTTCTCATTGCCTTTGGGGTTTCAAAGTTAAAGCCCCCATGCGTTAGAAACCTTGTTCCATGGAATATATGCTCCTCTGTGGGGGACAGCCTCCCTTTGGACTTTTTATATTTATCACTAATTGGTCCTTTCTTGGCATTCGTGTAGCACTTTTTCACAACCAATCTTTTCATTTGTCTCAACTCACAGGGTTGTAAACACACTAGTCAATAAGACTGCGGATTGCAGGAAGCATGGAATTTTAGTTGGAGGGACTTTGAATTCCAATCCTGTCACTTGCTAGTGGCCCAAGGCAATGAAACCTCTCTGGGGCTCAGTTTGCCCACCTGTGAATTGGAGACACGAGGCCCCTGATGGAATGTTCTTACTGAGTTCCTCTGACAAATGATTCTCAATGCAAGCCAGACATTAGCATCACTTGAGAAGCTTTTTGAAAAGACCTTTGATAGGGTCCCATCTTTAGAGATTCTGCTTTAATGGACCAGGGTGTTAGTATTTTTCAAAAACTCCTCAAGTGATTCAAAAGTACAATACAGTGGACAGCCACTACCTTCAAACAGCCCATCCCAGCCACACACAGGGAACAAGTGCAGAATAAAACGGGCATCAGGCTTCACTGCACAGTGCTCTTCACACTGAACTAGTGAAGAGAGCAGAGAGGTGGGTTCAAGGCTCTCTTTCACCTGTCTGTTGGTGGCATTCGAATGGCTCAGCAATAGGAAGGGGAGATGTCTCCATTTCAGACTAGCAAAGCTTTATTCACTTGAGAAGAGAGTATGAGAACAGAGGGTGGATGAAGTCTGATCCCTTTACTCCCTATGGAGTGGTAGAACCTGGGAAGAGCAAGCAAAAGGTCTAGTACTGTTGCCTTTGAAACCACACCATCTTCCCTCTACACACAACGAGCCCTGGCAGGAAGCTTTTTCTCTTGCCTGGAGGCCTGGAAAAGCATCCCCTATTAAGAATGGGAACTAGGGGGCTTCCCTGGTGGTGGAGTGGTTGAGAGTCCGCCTGCCGATGCAGGGGACACGGGTTAGTGCCCCGGTCCGGGAAGATCCCACATGCCATGGAGCGGCTGGGCCCGTGAGCCATGGCCGCTGAGCCTGCGCGTCCGGAGCCTGTGCTCCGCAACGGGAGAGGTCACAACAGTGAGAGGCCCGCGTACGGCAAAAAAAAAAAAAAAAAAAAAAAATGGGAACGAGTATTTTATGAATGTTTTTTAGGAGTTAGGAATTCTGCTAACAAAGAATTCCGTGCACAGCGCTTAGGCCTCAAGCAACAGTCTGTGAAGAGGACCTGCCATCTTTCAATGGGATTGAGAAGACTTGAAGGTAAAGCAGGTGATATAAAACAGACTTCTTCCGGTCTGCCACACACCAGTCTCAGCTGCTAGACTGCTCAGGCCGACGTGAGGCCAAATGGTTCTTACACTTTAGCGTGTACCAGAATTACATAGGAGGCTTACACTTACCCATATACAAAGCCATAAATATAAGCTTAATAAGTTTTTAAAATTCAAAAATCACAAAGATAATGTTCAACAATAAAATATAAAATGTAAGCATGTAGAAATGTAAAAATGCAAATGAAATACAGACTCCTGAGTCTCTCCGCAAAATTCCTAATTCAGTAGGTCCGTAGATGGGCTCTGTAATTTGCAGCTCTAACAAGTTCTCAAGTGAAGGTGAGGCTCTTGGTCCGGGGACCACACTTTGAGATTCACTCTTCTATGGCACTAGTACAGCAAGCTCCCTCCAAATGGGTTATCAAGGATCAGGTATGTTTGCTTCTAAATCTTTTTATGATTCTCTTCTTTTTGACATGCTTTAATTAAATATTAGGTAAATAATGAAATACAAATATAAATAAAAGAGTTCTGTTTTTCTCTGAACGCTAAGTAGCATATTTTGGAAATACCCCATAAGGAGGGTCGCTTTAAAAAAAATGTCAGGTTAGTTGGCTGTCAGGTGAAAGATTGGGGGTGGCAAGTAGGGAGAGAGACATAAAACTCTTTAATTTCTGCATGCAGGGTGCTTCACAGGTGTTTTATAATTTCTTTGTTACACTGTAAAGATATTGAAACTACAAAAAGCCTCAGCACTGCATCAAAATATAATCCATTAAATGTGTATGTACATACATTAAATTTAAAAACAGTGTTTCTGAAAAACCTTCTGAAAAGATGTGCAAAATATTTTTATTCTCTTTAATTCATATATTTTCTTTATTCTTATTCATGTAAGTAATTCAGAAATCAACTGACCAATTATTGATACCTATAGTAACTAAACTCAGATCATACTAATTTTTTGCCTGCATAGGAATTATGGAGATTTCTCTTCATTTTAAGGCAAATAGAAACATAGATTAACTTGGAAGGTATGAATGTATGCTGCAGCAAAAGAGAAAAAGTGGCCATGTTGTGAGGGTTTGGAACACACACACACACACACACACACACACACACACACACACAAGAATGTGGTGTATCTCTATATCTCTGTCTACATCACAAATATTGTTACATAGGCTTTCTAAAAAATAAATTGCTTCTTTTTCCTTTAGCCAATATTTAATTACATTAAAGACTTTTATAATTTCTACATGCTATCATTTTATATTTGTTTAACATAATGCAGTTTCTCTTTTAAAATATTATAATTAATATTATTATAAATGATCCTTAAAGACTTCATGCAGAAAGCATTTTCTTTCTTGTATTCAAAGTAGGATATATAAAAAATTAATACAAAAAATAAAGGTGCCTTAAACTAAATGTTTTTAAAAAATAAATTGCTTCTTTTTCCTTTAGCCAATATTTAATTACATTAAAGACTTATAATTTCTACATGCTATCATTTTATATTTGTTTAACATAATGCAGTTTCTCTTTTAAAATATTATAATTAATATTATTATAAATGATCCTTAAAGACTTCATGCAGAAAGCATTTTCTTTCTTGTATTCAAAGTAGGATATATAAAAAATTAATACAAAAAATAAAGGTGCCTTAAACTAAATGGAGGGAAAATAAACTTATAACAAAAGGGGAAACAAAGTTAGCTCTCAAACATGGAAATAGGTTCCTCTCACTAGTAATCAGAAAAGGCAATTTTAAATGAGACAATTTTGAACTACCAAATTAAAAAACATTTTTATGACAATTCATAAAATCATCCAGTGTGCAGTGAAATTGGCACTCCTGTCAATTACAGTTTGAACTCTTTGGAAAGTAAATTTCAATGATGTATAAAAATATCCATTCATAGTTCTTTATATTTTGGGAAAATCATCCTAAATAATTTAGTAATAAATGTGGATTTATGAAGGGAAACTTAGCTGTGCACCCAATATTCATGTTTCCTTTCCATAGGGTGGAGTTGTCACTAGAAAGTGAATTCCCAGCCGTTTTGCATTTAGATGAGACATATGGCTAAGTTCCAGTGAACAAAATGGGGGTAGAATTAATCTAAGCTACTCCCATTACTGTCCATACTTTCTAGGTTCCATGCTTACATTTGGTGACTGACACTTGGTGCCTCAGTCTCCTCATCTGTAAAATGTGTTTTATAATAGTGGCTACCTCATAGGGTTAAGCATTAAAAATATGTTAATACATACTAAATTCTTAGACCAGTGTCAGGAGACCAGCAGTTCAGATAAGTAAAAGCATTACCAAATGCATCAAGAATGTCAATATAAGGTGTCAGCCCAGAGCAGATGTTGTCTGCCTTGGTCCATAGGGAATGGGCCATGGGTCTCAAACTGAAGGAGACTCAGACTACCCAGAGTACACCCTCCCTTCTCCTGAAAAGTCAGGACAGCAGTCTTGAGATCATTAGGCAGTGTTCCCAGTGGCATGGAATCTGTGTTCTGATCCAGCAGACCCTCTCAAGGCCATCTGGTCACCATGGACCTGGGAAGACCAGTCACCCTAGCCCCTTCAGGGAACCAAAACAAGGGTCATCTGATTGCAGGTTTCTAGGGAGTTTGGGTGAGAATTCATGTAAGGTCTCTGGAGGTGAGATGTTATTTATGTAAGTAGAGGTCTGTGGCTAGAATTGAGATAGGAAGACAGCTAAAGGAAACCACAAGAAAATACCCCTATTGTCCTGAACATACATTTGCCTTGAAGTAACCAATATCTTTTAAAAAATTATTTATTTAACAACCACTTATATAGCACTTAGTATGCAAAAGACATCAATCTAAGAATGCCACATACATTAATCCATTTTTTAATCTTCATAGCAAAGCAGTGGGGGATATTCTGTTATTACCCATATTTTACTGATGAGCTTAGGTAACTTGCTAAGGTCACAAAGATTGTAAATAATAAATCTGTAATTCAAACCCAGACAATACAACTCCCCAGTCTTTTGTCTGAGTTGCTAAGCTCTCCTACTTCTCTCATTATACCAAAGGAGAGATGGCCATTAATGCTATTTTTAATACTACTTTATATTAGTGTAGCATAATTTTAAATTTACGTAAAGCAGTTACAGTGATTAGCCACAGATTCTCACCGTCATCCCAGGAACTAGATAAGAATATTATTAATTCTCATTTTCCATAAGAAAAAATTGAGGTTCAGAAAATCAAAGAAACGTTGAGAAGAACACATATCTGAAATTCAGATCCTGGTTATTTGACTACTGATCCATTATTTTTTTCTCCACTCCACATTAGTTTTGTCAATTCTCTATTTTCCCTTAGGGAGAATTTAAAATCAGAATTTTTTTTGTTTTCCATTCCCTCCTATGTTGGCACAGTGATGAAATCAAAGAGATGGACTTTTTTTTTAAACCCAGAAACTTAAGCAATTCTCAAAATTACTAGGAATGTTTGATTTCAATCTTTTCAGGTAACCCATTTACTTATTAAGAGTCAGGAGGGCTTTTGAAGCTTGCTACAATTGTACAGGATGACTGGGTAGAACATGGCAGTCACTTTTCCCCTTCATCTTCAGCCAGCACAGCACACTGAATTGCTTTTCTGCCAGCTAGTAAGGCAGGCATGTTGGGACAGCGTAAAGGCAGGAACAGAAATATTGGTAGAGGAAACCCTGGGGCTGCAGGGAGAGGCCTGAGTTCAAGTTCCATATGAACTCACCATGCACTAGGGAAGCCTCAGCAAATCACTTACCCCTTTAGGCCTCATTTCTTTCATCGGTTGAGTATGGGTTTTGGCCCAGGTAACTGCTGAGATCCCTCCCAACTTCCCAATTCCTTTGGTGGCCTTAGCTCTTTCTGGCTTTCCATGTGACTGTGGACATGTTGGGCCTCAACTGCCTATTTTGTAAACCAGGAGTCATGATATTTATCATGATCATCTCTCTGGATTGATGAATGAATCTGAGAGGATGCTAAATACAAATGCCTTTAAATACAAAATATGCTTTATAACAGGCAGATACTTACCACCATTAACTAAGTAGAAAAAAAGTTGCTTAATAATTCAGCAAGTGAAAGCATTGCTACGGATCTTCATAAAGCCCTTAATGGGTTAAATGTTTGGACATCTGGTGAAATACTAGCCTCAGCTATTTAAGTGACATCTTTCTTGGGTCAAATTTCTCTCCTCTCTCCAGTCCGTCCACTCACAGCCTGTCATGATAAACACTTCGGAGTTACAAAGCAAAGAGTACACAGCAACAAGAGAGGGACAGCATCTTGGATCTTAACTAGACAATAATATCAGAGCAAAACCAGTACCCAGTCAACTACTTTTCATTGCCCCAGCTCCACCCCATACTACCCACCGCTGTTCCCCACTCTTCTTTGCTTCATGTGTCACAGCCACATGTCAGGCTGGAGACAAGTTGAAAGTAAGAAATCAAAGCCACCCATGAGTGACTAAAGAAGAGAGACAGGCTTAATGGGTAAGAATAATGCCATGTTTAAAATCTAGGTGTCACTTGCCCTTGGTTCAATGAAAGTAGAATGTGTTAAGTGATTGATACTCCCTAGAATAGAATTATCTCAGTGTAGTGTGCTGGGGATCAGGGCACTTGGCTTATCCAGGCACTGTGGTGATACGTTCTGAGACTTTAAGCAAAAAGTGCTGAATGTTCAGCCTCAGCTTCTTCATTTGTAAAATCAGATGGTTTTTGGTGGTAGCAATAAACAACTGTATCATTGTTTTCATTAGGCATGAATAAAAAAGTCTCTGACAGAGCTTGGCATGTAGTAGGTAGTAAACATTTTTTATTGACTGAATCTTTCATACTGGAAAGAGCACTATACTAAGTTCTTGCATGGCCAGCTGAGGACCTTGACCTCTCTTCAACTCTTTAGGAGCACTGAAGTTTCAGAGCAAGGAAGTGTAATCATTATTGTTGGGGTTAATAGTCTTGGGGAATGATTTAAATGTTCTGTAATTCTCTCCTTGCTCTAATGTTCTGAAAGTCCATGCTACTGCTTTAAATATCTGATTACATTTAAAACCAAAAAGTTGTGTCATTCCATATGCATTCTGTGTGAATAAGCACATTCCCAAAAGCTAGTTCCTCTAGCCTTGAAGTCACTAACATCAAAATGACCTCAGTAACAAATAGATTACGATGCATCCATACAATGTTAATAGCGGTTCTTTCATAATGATTCAATTTCAGATGGTAATGTAAAAAAATGTCTTTAACTCTAGTTTCTTATTCATCTCTCATGAACGTGCATTCCTTATGCACTAAATATGATAAAAGAGAGAGTGTTGTCCAAGCCAGGAAGAAAGGAAGGAATAATGTTAGCAAGAAACAGAGCACAAGCTGGAAAGTGACCCAGCACTTACCATGCTAGGTACAAAAAATAAAATTTTGCCTACAAATACCTTCTTTAGCAATAAGGTTATCTGTCTCTTCCCACTGGAAGAAAAGTGTATGTTCTATAACAATCCCAAAAAGAATCTGCATCTTCTTTCTCTGGCTTTGCTTAAGCATCAGCTCTCTTCATTCATTCATTTGACCAACAACCATTACACTGTACCCACCATGGTCCAGGTGTTGTGCTAGGTGATCAGGACACATAAATGAAAATGATGGCTTTTATTTTCAAGGATATGAAGTAATGGAAATTGTCACACATTGCTGGTGGGAGAATAAATTGGCACATCCATTTTGGAGAAGCAGTTTGATTAGTTGTTACACTTCAAGATGTGATTTTATGTTTTAGGACCCAGCATTTCCACACCTAAATGTTCTTGAACAGATGCAAATATTGCATGTGTGCACCTAGCAGTCATGTGCAATCCTGTACGTAGCAGCATTGTAATAGAAAGGAATAAACTAGAAACAACTCAAATATACATGTGAATGAACTACAGCTGCATGAATCAATAGTAATGAATTTCAAAAACATAATGTCAAATAAAAAATAAATCACAGAAGACCATGTATAATATGGTTTCATTTATGTAAAGATCAAAAAGCTAAACAATATATAATTAGGGACACATGTATCTGTGGTTAAACTACAAAAGAAGCAAGAGAATAAAGAATAATTAACATTCAGGATAGTGGAAACCTCTGTAAGAGGGGAAACAATATTCTTAATAGGTGAAGACCATTGGGGGAATTTCAAAGATATTGGGAATATAATGGATATATTAGTAATAACAGTGCTATTATTCTTTAAGCCATATAAATATAATGTATATAGTCTTTGTATACATAATATTTTGATTTAAAAAATAAAGTGCACAAAAATGGGATGAAATACACCTCTCTGAAACAATCTTTTCTTTCAAAGCCCAAATCAAACATTTCCCATTTGTGGAGTCTCTCCTGACTTGACTGATATTTTCCCTCCCTTTTGATTGCTTTTTCTATTTTTTAATTGTACCTGTCTTCCTACAGCTCTCAATTTCTACCTTATGTGAGCACACTTTAGGTAAAGATCTTATATCCTAGAGACTGCACACACCTTGAGTATAGTATCTGTGTCTCATTATCTCTGCTTCCCCACAGAAACTCTCTTGGGAATCACTTGTGGTATAGTCCACAGAAATTGGGATTTGCCCTCAAGAGTTTTGAGTTCAAATCCTAACTTTATGACCTAAAATATATGAGATGTTGAACATCAGTTTCCACTTCCATGAAATGCTGATAACATCCACCTATTAGCACCACAAATTCAGGATATTTCTGAGAATTCATTGAGATACTGTTTGGTAAACTGCATTATAAAGCATTACATAAATGTTTATTTGGGCCCTTGAAATAGAAGGTTCTCAACAAATATTTGTGAAATGATTTTGATAGTCTTACTTTATTATGTCCCAAGCCCTACAGGGAAGAGACGTGTCTCATGAAGGGTGAAATAACTTGCTCAAGGAAGGTAGTGAGTCACTCAAGAATGACTTACTCAGGAATATTGACTTTTTCAGCATTGAACCTTCTAAGCTAGAAAAGGCTTTTGGTCACTTTGCTTCCCAATCTTTTGTGACCAGGGAGCTGTCAAAGGCTACCACGCTTTGAGGCCATGTAGCAATGTAAACTATACTCTAAGTCATGAAGGAGAGTGGCTATGAAGCTGATGCATGACAGATTTGATAGCAATTAAAATACCTGAACCTGCTTTTACCTTGAAATGAAGTCATTATTTGTCAACAGTTTTCTTAAAATATAAAATTGGAAATTTTTAGACACTATTATAGACAGTGCTAAAAATTGACTTCCAGTTTGTTAAAAATATTTTAAAATATGTTCTAAAGGTGTTTATTAATGTTTTTCTAAATGAAATCGTTTAAAGAGAATAAATAGGCAAATTGGTTTTACTTCATTTTGGATCTTTGTATATTAAAATGACTACTTTGATTAGCATTTTCTTATTTCCAAAATGCTTTAGGATATATTGTTTTATTTAAACACCTGTGAAGTAAATATTATAAATCCCACAGGACACAAGATAAATCTGAGGACAGACACAGTAGACAGTAAGTGACAGACCCAGTTTCAGACCTAAGTTTACTGACTCAGGACCCCAGGCATTCTCCATGCTATTACATACTATTCTCCATACTATTACTATTACTATTACATTACCCCAGGCATTCTCCATACCATTTACCTTCAACATTTACCTTAGAGAGATCACCTCTCTGACACTCATGTATTTTCTTCAAATTAAACTCTATGCCTAGCACACAGTAAGCATGCATTATGTACTTACTGAATAAACAAACTCCTTTTTTATTCAACATCTTCAAATTCCTACTATACATATGACATTGCGTTAGGCACTAAGGCAGAATCACAAGCTATCCCTACCTTCACAAATATATCATCACAAATATTTTCATCTTTTGTGTGCATCTACTGGAAGCAAGAAACTGCTCAGATAGTTAAAATTTTAAAGGTAAGACATAAGTTTTAGTTCTTCACCTAGAAGTTGGGCCCTTTGATTCCATTCTACAAAGGCAAAGATACCCGCTTAGCAGATATAAGTGGGAAATTATAAATAACATTCATGTCTTTCTTAAAATGTGACTGTTTATAAATATAAGTTGAAACATCTTATTGATCCTTATATCCTCCAAGTTTCTACCACCTTTTCTGGCACATAGTAGGTACTTCATAAATATTTATTAAAGAAGTTTAAGTCTTGACAATTCCTATAAAATGGCCAAGCCAAGAAAAGAAACAAAGGGAATAGAGCTCTGTGTGTGAGTGTGTGTAGTAAACTTTATTTTGAAGTAATTTTAGATTTAAAGAGAAGTTGAAAATATAGTAAAGAGTTCCCATATACCTCTCACCCAGTTTCTCCTAATGTTAATATCGTACATATCTGCCCAAACCAAGAAATTAACATTAATACCTTACTATCACTTAAATTTGAGATTTTTCTTGGATTTCACTAGTTTTTACACTAATGTCTTTTTTCTGTTCCAAGATTGAATCAAGGATATCACACTGCAGTTAGGAATTTCTAGGTTCATCAACCCAAATAACCAGTTGAATCCTAATTAAATTGTTCACATTTATCTAGAATAGAAATAAAGTAGCACAAGACCTGTGGGAAATGCCATCAAATAAAAAACAAAGATGAACAAAGAAAAACTGACCCCAAAGACACAAGAATGACACAGGAAATAGGAATAATGTTTATATTTGTAATTATGTTGTTAGAGAGATTTGAGAAGATAGTTCACCTATTAAATAAGAATGAAGGCAAAAAAATATATCAGCAATCAAAGAATCAAACAGACCTGTTGGAGATTAAAAATTTATAGGAAGAGAAGCTTAGAAAAGTATTTGAAGAATAGTTTGAGGGAAAAAAATCTTAGATTGCAAAGGTAAAGAAATAGGGATACAAAATATGAAAAAAATACAAGTGGCAGGGCAAAGCAATCAGGAAGCATGGTACCTATCAAAGAAGTTTCAGAAAGAGAAAAAAGAGAAATGATGGGAACATATTCTCAAAGAAATAACAGAATAATGTTTCACAGATGTAAAAGTGGACACCAGTCTTCATACTTTGAGGGCTCAAAGTATAGAGAGAGCAGGGATGAATGAAATAATATACCCACTACCTACATCTTCAGAATTTGAGAATATCAAGGATAAGAAAAAATCTTAAAGTCCCAAAAGGAGATAGACGGAAAAGAAAGAAAAGTATACCTATGGAAGAATGAGCATGAAACTGGTCCCAGACTTCACATCATCTAGCTTTATAAACTAGAAAGTAGTGGAAAAATAGCTCCAAAACAGTGAGGGAAGATTATTTTAACATAGAATTCTCTATCCTGACAAGTTGTTAGTCCAAGTTTTTGCTACAAAATAAAGAGCTTTTCAGACGTGCAATAACACCGAAATTTGTTTCTTATACGTCTTATCTAAGCAAATCAACAGGTAACATACTCCAACAAAACAAGGAAATATTGAAGAGAGAAGAAAATATGGAATCTAAGAAAGAGAGGTTCTGATCTGGCAGGACAGTGAACCTCCAGGATAATACCCTTGCAAGTAGGCACAGAGGACAGGCAGTCCTGATTGTAGTGGGGTGTCAGAGGGTCTGGGAGAGAGGATTTCAAGGGAAAAACAAAAGGAAAAAAAAGGGAATTCCATGTAATTGACCGTGTGATTAAGAGCCTGAAAAATGTGGGGATATGGTGAAGCCATGCTATTGATTTTTAAAAATAAAGGGATGTTAATTTTTTTAAAAAGCTATACAGTCATGGTATGAACATAAAATTAATTAAAACGGACTATGATTTTGAGCAATTGATAGGGTATAAAAAAGCAAATCCAGTTAACACAGATTCTAAGAAAATTATACACCAAGTAACACAAAGGGATCATTACATTAGATTTTTAGAAAAGGAAATTCATCCTAAAACACTTCAGCACATTTCACTCTGAAATGACCAAGATTTTTCAAATCGTAATAGTGCTATCTGCTTATTGTAGTCACCTTTTAGAGTCAATGTATATACGAAGTAAAAAACTCATTATCTTTAACTTCAGAAGATAATGCAAATGCTAACCTTGAAAGGTATGGTCAACAGGAATTGAGAGCTAGAGGGGAAGGTTGTGTAAAAATAAGGACAGGAATACTAATTTACTTACTTTCCATAGTGAGCAGCTAAACAGCACTGTCTGAAGTTGCTGAAATGAGAAACAGAGGTGTAAATACTATATTTATAAGATAAGTAGTTTAACTTACATTTAAAGTTACAATCAATAGGAGAACTAAAAATAATATGAAAACAGTTTAAATATTGGGAAGAAATGAGAAATAGTGTAATAATGTTAAATTCTCATCTTGTAAAATTAGAGAGTCAAAAGATGTCACATAACATTTTCAAATAAAAATAATAGAGGTATAAGCACATCATTTAGTGTTTTGGAAGTAACCAGTAGATGAACTTAACCCATAAAAGGGGAAATGTCCTGGACAGTGTTAAAGGCTAAGACAGAGGACTTGTGATTGTCATTGGAAGCCTTTGTGTATTTTATTTTTATGATGTGCATATAACTTTTAAATGTTATAAATATATGTCAGTTGCAGAATTTTTTAAATTAAAAATCTTTAAAAATATGTCCATAACATTTACAAAAGGATGTTAGTTGCAGTATGTTCAGAAAGTGTCAAATTGGATTTAAAAACCAATAGATCAATAAGAGAACATGGTATGGAGTTTAATATGGAGTTTAATGCAGCATTAAGAATAATTACGTGGGGACAACTGTACTGCCATGGGTGGATTTCTAACAAATGTTGGTGAGAGGAAGGAAGCTACAGATTATGTTCAGTGTGATAACGTGTATAAGAAGCATATGGTTGCATTTCTACAGATACAAATGCATAAAGGATTTCAGGGAATAGGTCTGGAACTGACAGCAGTGTGGTGTGAATTACAAGGGGAACTTAAGCTCTACATAGTTTTGTTTTCTTTTCCCCTAGACTTTCATTTTTTTTTAAACTCTGCACATTTCTCTACTTTTTATTGTGGGAAAGTAGAGAGACTCGTATAATGAACCCCCATATATTCATCTTTCAGTTTTAATACTTATCAACTTAAAGCCAATCTTATTCTATCTCTACTCCTACCCATTTTCACCCTTTATAGATAATTTTGAAGAAAATCTCAGACATACTATTACCTGTAAATATTTTCATGTTACAAGATAATTATCCAGATTTTTAAAATTAATCATTTCATGTCATCAAATATCATGTTCAACATTCCGAAAGATTCATAAGTGCACTTTTTTACAATTTGTTAAAGTCATTATGCTTGATTTTTTAACGTTTTAATTTGTGTCATGAAATATTTAAAAGAACAAAAATATGGAAAATAATTAACAGGAATCCATATAAATACCAACCAGATTTATATGTTGTTATATTTTACCATTTTAGCTTCAGAATTTTCAAGAAATAAAAACATATTTGGGGGAGAAAAAATACAATCATTCTTTAAGAAATTACAACATGTTTTCAAAGACATAAAAATGCTGAGGAATAAAAAGTTCATGATACAAATTTATCTTACGCTTCCCTAAAATTCTATTTCCCCCTTCTTTCTCCCCAGAGATCATATCTGTTCTATTGTTAATATATATCCTTCCCATCATATGCTTTATAAGTTTAATACATACATAAGCATGTACAAATAATAACTTTTACTAATTAAAAAAAATTTAACTGATACTATATTGTATGTATCCAATGATATCTTTTTACCCTCAACATTATGTTTCTAATATTTATCCATCTTGATACATTAAGGTCATTTATTTTATTTTATTTTATTTTTTATTTATTTTTTTTGCGGTACGCGGGCCTCTCACTGTTGTGGCCTTTCCTGCTGCGGAGCACAGGCTCCGGACGCGCAGGCTCAGCGGCCATGGCTCACGGGCCCAGCCGCTCCGCGGCATGTGGGATCTTCCCGGACCAGGGCACGAAC
>NC_041214.2:81592396-81666188 GCF_002837175.3 Physeter macrocephalus | reverse complement strand
TGTCCCCTGCATCGGCAGGCGGACTCTCAACCACTGCGCCACCAGGGAAGCCCAGGGTCATTTATTTTAATTGCTGCCTAGAATTTCACTGTGTTTATATATTCATTCTCTCATTGATGAATGTTTTAAGTTACCCCAAGTTCAGTCTTGCAAATTCTATCATAATTATTATTCTTGAACATATTTCTTCATGTGGATATGTGAGTGTTTCTCTAAGTAATATTCCTAGAAATGAGTTTCTCAGTCATAGAATATGGTATTTTCAAATTTATTTGATATTGTCAATTTGTGCTGCTAGTGATTTTCCTAATTTGTTCTCCCCCAGCAGTATATGAGCTTCCTCTTACCACACCCTCATCAATCTTTGATATTTTCCAAGTTTTCAATTTGCTAGTCTGAGGGATGTGAATTTCATTGTGATTTTAATGAACATTTCTCTGATTGCTAGAGGAGTTTCAGAACTTATTGGCCTCTCAGTTTTCTCTTTCTTCAAAATTCCTATATTTAACATCTGGTCATATTTCTATTGGCTTATTTGACATTTTCTCATTAAATTTAGAAGTTCTTTATAAATTCTGGACGCAGTTTTCATCATACATTATCATTTATTTGAGTTGCAAGAATTTTTTTTCCATATTTGACTTGCTCTTATTCAGTGTCCTGTCATAAAAAAACAAAAGTTTTAAATTTTAATGTAGTCAAAACTATCAATATTTTCATTTTATGGTTTGTGCCTTCTGGGACTTGTTTATAAAATCCTTTCTAATTCCAATATCCCTAACATATTCTATAATTTCTTCTAAAATTTTTAAAGTTCCAAGTTTCATATTTTGATTTTTATAATAAAAATATATTCATCTATTACTTCTATAATAATTAATAAAAAGTTACAAAAGTAAAATTCTTCCATAATTTTAGCCCTCAGAAACCAAGTGCTGTTAACATTTATACCACATACTTCCAATTTCATTTCTGTACACATATCCTTTGTTATACAAGTAAGATGACACATTACCTATATTTTTATACACTGTTTTTCATTGAACAACACTTACAAATTTTTTAAATGTATAATAATTCACAGAAGGAGAGGTTGAGGCTGGAGTACTCAGAGATGCAAGGTTTGGAGAGGGAACCTGAGTGAAAATTTTCCTTTATAGTGTGCATGTGGGATACATGCACACTGTGGGATACATGCACATCTCTCAGTTCATTTTACGAAGCTCTTTATACAGCTGCTCCTGTAATTTTAGACCAACATGGTCATTTTTTTTCACCATTGACCTTGCGGATGGACAACCGAAGAAGTCAAGTCTGTGATTTCTATACAGTTGTAGTCACTGAATTGACCCAGATGTCAGAAACTAATCGGTCAGACTTCTTAAGTTTACAGCATGTGGGATACAAGCAACCCAAACCATGTACACTAATTAGCTGTTTTGTTTTTACGTAGCCTCTATGTGTCCCCCCACTGTAGAAACTTACATAGTCTTGCAGTGATTGTTACTCTTATTCTGCTTCCTCAATTAAATCATACACTCCTTTAGGTCAAAGACAGCTCTCACTCATCTTTGTATGACTAATTGGACCCAGCAAATATTAGGTGCTCAAGACATATGGAAAGGAAGGTGGTAAAGTGAACATTGAATTAGGAAGGAAGAGACCTAGATTCTATCTAGTTCAGTAAGTAGCTACCAAGAAGCGTCTTAAACAAATTTCTTCTGAAACCCAGTCTCTTCATCTGTAAATTGAGGGGAGGGGATTTGATCACCTTTAAGTTTCCCATCTCCTCTGACATTCCAGACTCTCTTGTTTCCTTAAAAAGGGAAGCATTTACAGGGCCCATAAGCATTCTTTAAAAATTTATATTTCATGATACTATTAAGTAGCCCGGGCTTTCAACAACTTATGACATCTATCAGTAACAGGTGTTTACTTAAACACAGATGGAAATTGTGGTCCCTTAAGAGTGCCAATTTTTCAGTAGAGATGTCCTTGCAGGTTTGGATGGATGAGCTGTTTTCTGGTAAGTAGCCATCGGAATACCAGAGAGTGAGCTTAACGTAAGATACCCATTGGAGCTCTGTTACCACTGAGATTTCTGGCAGGATATAGGGCCATGTCATTTCCTGGCTCGTTTGCCTTTCCATCTGTCCCATGGACTCCAACCTACTAAAGGGAGTTTGTGATTACATCTCCCTCTAGTGACTAAAACCTTTGCATGGTGCAAAGTCTCCTGTGGCACATGAGAAAGAACATTTGGCTAGAAAAATATAAATGAAAAGAGAATATATTTGTCCTTCGATAATTCGAGGAACATTTTCTCACTGTTGCTCTGTGAGAGGAGCAAAGTTCATCATATATTTCGCTTTGCATTGAGAGAACTAATAGTCAGCAGGCTTTTTTTTTTTTTGCATGTCTGAGAACCAGATAGTCAGGAGTCTGCCCCATTAATATAATGCACCAGACCAACCATCAAGCAAAGTCTCTTATAAACATATAATAGGATAATCTCCAGTCCAAATATACACAAAAATAATCTCTCTTCTATTCATTCTATGTATAGTGGTCCACAAAACTGGTTTTGGTTGAAACAGCCATAGAATAATTTTTTATACTAAGGAACTAAAAATATCAGGAATACAAATTTTCAACCTAATAATATACATTCATAAGAGAAATTAATAATAATAGTTAGCCAAGGTTAACTCAAAATCAATAGCTGGAGAAATGAGATAGACCAGACAGAAGGCAGTTCATCTTTTGGGACATGATTTCTCATAAGAAAACTGGTAGACATGGCCTCGTGTATTTGCACCATCCCATCAGCAATAGTCCATTGTGATTCAAGGGAAAATATTAGGCAAACAAACAGCTATTTTGTTTTCTCCATATTTTGTTTGTGATAAGTGCTGTTGTGATTGTCCAGTACTTATCACAGACCAAATAAGGAGAAAATCTCCCCTGCATTGGCAAAGAACTTGCTTGTGGTCTCATAAGCAAGGGGCCAAACCAGTGACATCACCTCAAGACTCTAACCTCAGGATGTCTCACCTTTCACATCAAATACCCTAATCCCTCTATTCAGTACAACTTCAGGTCAAGGGATTAGGATGTCCTGGATCTTTAAGAATTTGCCATCACAAACAGATTCATTTCAGGAGCCTTCTTTTCCTTGAAACTGTTATATCTGCAATGGAAGGTAGGAACTGGGCTCTGGGGAAGAAGGGATTTTCACCAGCTCCCTGGGAAGTCCCTCTGGTTTCTAAGTTCCATCTCTCAGTTCATTTTACGAAGCTCTTTATACAGCTGCTCCTGTAATTTTAGACCAACATGGTCAGTTTTTTTCACCATTGACCTTGCGGATGGACAACCGAAGAAGTCAAGTCTGTGATTTCTATACAGTTGTAGTCACTGAATTGACCCAGATGTCAGAAACTAATCGGTCAGACTTAAGTTTACAGCACAGAAAACTAAGGCCTAGAGTGGTTAAGACTTCCCAAAATCACACAGAAAGAATAAGACTAGAAGCCAGATCTCAGGATTCCAAGGACTGAGTCTTTTGCATCTTGCCATACTGTTTTGTTTTGTTTTTTTTCAAAACAGACCAGAGATCACATTTCCAAATAAACATAGATTTATTTTTGCCCTTTCAAAATATTCTTTTAAAAAGTTTATGGGGGCTTCCCTGGTGGCTCAGTGGTTGTGAATCCGCCTGCCGATGCAGGGGACACGGGTTCATGCCCTGGTCCGAGAAGATCCCACTTGCTGCGGAGCAGCTGGGCCCGTGAGCCATGGCTGCCGAGCCTGTGCGTCCAGAGCCTGTGCTCCACAACGGGAGAGGCCACAACAGTGAGAGGCTCACGTACCGCCTCCCCCCCCAAAAAAGAAGTTGTTTATGGATATTTAAATAATGGTACTTTTATGCAAAACATATTTAGAATTCATCTTTGGGCATTACAACTAGTCTATGGCACATTATTAATGATTTCCTTAGCTACCAGGCTGTAAGCTCATTAAGCGCCCAGTCTTCAGTTTTGCCTGTATCTCCAGCACTTAGCATATAATTGGTACACTGTAGCTCATCGCAAATACTTTTTGAATAAAACAACTCATCACTGTTTATCATTTGATAAACTGTTTAATTATTAGAAATATCCAATATCACAAAGAAAAAAATCATAAAATCAGTGGTTGGATGGATACTCTGCATCATATGATTCAGAGTCCCTGTCTCTCCCCTGCAGGGCTAGAGTAATTTGAGGGCAGAAACAATGTCTTATTCACCCCAACATCTCACAGCACCACTGCCAATTCCTGCACAGAAAAAGAACTCGCATAGATAATCAATACATGTTTAATGAATAATGGGGCAGCAGGTGGGAATTTGGATGAAGGTGGAGACCCATTGTTTCTAGATTGCTGCAACAAGAATGTAATGGTAATATTTCTTGGTTGGAACACAAAAGTAAACTTGAGCTATTGCCAGAGTTCTAACCCTTAACTGGCCCCTTTGAATTGTGACCTTGGATGAAAAAGCATGGCAAGGACAATAGATTGTACCATAAGCTGACATCTAAATGTCTTTAGCTGCCAATATCCTCATCCCAGAGTGTTTCAAAGACAGATTTTTCTCTTTTGCAAAGATCTCATCTTGCTCCTTCAATGCAGTGTGTACACGTTGCCAGCAGTACATTAAAGAAGGAGTGCATATGACTACTGTAATTTCTCTAATACTTAGTGCTCGTTGTGATCGGTGTTTGGAATCACATATATTATGCTTGGGAATAATGCACAGTGGGATATTTTCTGGAAAAAAAACTATACACACACATAAGTAATCAAAGGCTGTGTAATAAATGCACTTGGGCAAAACCAGTGACACCTATCTACCCAAGGTTGTCCCTTTTTAAATCCACAGTTAAATGCTGAGGCTCAGGTGCATATTTTCATCTGATCCCATTTTCTTTTAGAAATGAGAGTTAAAGAACCTTCCCTTTTACCACACATTGTCCTGGGTAGAGTAGAAGTGAATTAATATTTGTGGTAAATAAACTTCAGGGCTCTGAGATCCCATGAAGCTTAATTAGATGTATAAAAATTAACTTTGAACTTGGGCATAACTACTAGGGTCATCAGTAGTGCCTTGGGCATTTTCCCACAATCGAAAATAATTTTTCTTTAGAGAGGAATGTGCTTGAAATATTATGTTTCATTCCTTAAGGGGAATCGTCCCTATTTGAGATTCTTAATATATTCTAGTTTAACATGCAGGACTTATTTTTTACAAAGTGTGTTTTATCACTGAATCAGTTTGTGGAAGAGACCAAGAGCTGGTTGCATTCAGTCCCGCCCATATACAAATAAGAATGTTTGGTTGGTGAGGGAAGGAACTTTGTCTTCCATACTATTCTGTCCTTCTACTGCTCCTGACCTAAATCTCCATCTAGAGTGGACAAGTTTATAATATTTCTTTATGAATATTCTGGCACATTAAAATGAGTGTCTGTACATGGAGCAAGTCGGATGGAGATAAGCAAAGTGTCGGGCAGGATAACACTTCTGTTGGACAGCTTGCTGGCTGCTGTCGTGTTCTCTGGATGCCAACATGAAAGATAGGTGAAAAAAAATCCCTCAACTCAGGCAATGTACATTTCTCATTCCAGTGAAAATTGAGTGAGTGGCTGTGGCTCCGATTCTACTTCCATGTGGCTCCTAAGCCCCAGCCAGCAAAGGCTCTATCTTAAGTGAGTGCAATGGTGAGATTCAGAGGTCTTCAGCTGCTGATGCTGCTACCGTCTGTGCCACTCAAGATCAGTTTGGACCTACCGAGTTCCCCACTTACCACATCAGCACAGACTCTCTTTCCCCCCGACAACCCAAGGGATCTATTGAAGTCTCCAGAATGGGAAGCATCTCTCTTCTCCCTCATACCCGTAGTATTCTCTGTAATCTGACTTGAAGCATGTGAATCCTACCCAGACCCCTGAAATTAAGACTTTCAAAAGCCAAGGGCTAACTCTATTTTTTTCTTTTATTTCTGCTATGTCATCTCTTCTTTGAGGCAATACAAAGAATGCCTACCTGGATGAACGGAGGAAACATTAGGAGTAAAAATCACATCATAATGTTTTAAAAATATGATCTCACAATAACTTGTACATGCATGGAGAGAGAAGAAAGGGATACAAGCCCAGAGAAATGCATTCATAGTTTGTTATTTTAAGACCGTGGAGACAAATAGAGATCACCTTGTTTAATCCTTCCATTTATAGTGGGTAGAACCAAGGTCCAGAGGAAGGAAATACTTTGCTCAATGTGACAGTATAAGTTACTGGAAAAAAATGGGATTTTTGACCCATTTCTTATCAATTTAGTTTACAGAAAAAAATACATACTTTAATGTTAGTCAAATCCATATTTTAATTCATATCTGAAAAAGATTTTTAATTAGTATATGAAATAAATTCTGTCATTTATTAGCATGTGTGATCTTTGGCAACCATTAAACATCTCCAAGGGTTATCTGTAAGTGGGGCTAATATTATACTCTGTAGACTTGTTATAATCAAACTGTAGGTAAAGTATCCAAATTTTTGGCATATACTAGATGTTCAATAATTCATAGCTATGGTATGAAGTATGATGCTATACTCTAACTTTCATATTTGTAATTGTAGATTATCATATGAACTTGTAGATGAAAGATGCTAGTTAGATGTTTAAATAAATAAACATTATTTATGCTTTTTTAACAAAATAATGTGCTATATTGAAGGCTATAATATCCCTTAACAGGCAAGGCTAAACCAAAGTAATTTTGAACCTTTATTATTCACTTCCAAAAGTATGCATTCAATTAGAAACATTGAAGCATTTACAAATAGGATTTTCTGACTTTTTAGTTCAGACAGTTCAGCCAATCTGAATACAGGTCAGTCAAAACATGTAGGATAAGAAAGCTAGATTAAAGGATTAGTATATTTTTTTCACACAAGAAACTGAGCCATACAGAAGGGAAATGACTTCCCCAAGTTGGCAGAGCTAGTCCTTATAGAGACAAGCTTAGAATCTCCAAATCCAGATATCTAAACTAGGTCACATTACCCCCTCTGTCCCATTTGTAATTTAAGAGTTAGGAAACATAAACCTCAAACCTAGAAGTAATCCAGACTCTTCCTCTGCCTTCATACTACACCTTACATCAACTATCAGAGGTACTATAAATTGCCTTATGTAGCTCTTAAGATTCACTCCCACCAGTAAAGCGCAGGTTATGAGACAGATCTGACTGCCCCAAACTTCTTATCAATGGATTCCTTATTTCCATTAACTATTTTTTCTTATTTATAATGCTTTTTAAAATTACCTGTTATTGATATATTATTTTAAAACCTCTTTAAAGCCACTTTTTTTGCTTTATTAAATTCCCACAATTCTATTTCTTTGGTATTTTCTCATTTTTATTTGTCCAGATACTCAAATAAGAGACAGAAAAAAACCCACAAAAACTGGTTCCTTTACCAGTTTCAATCTAGTCCTAAAATAAAGGAGATAGACTAATTTTCTGATTACTCCCTTTACTTAAACAAGTTGAAAAGATAAAAATAAACAAATGCAGGAGTGATTCAGGGATAATAAAGTAATTTTATCTAAACAATTCCAATCACAAAGACACAAAAATACTAGTTAAACACACAAAACATACGAAGGACAGTGAGAACTGCCTTTATCACAGACACACCTGAACTATGTTCTCAAACCAGTCATGTTCAATTTAATAATAGTTAATATAAGCTGTTGCTACAGTATTTTTACTGTTTTTAAATTAAACCTCACCCATTTATAATCCATATAAACAGACTTAAAAACAAAACACAAAATTCTTAGCATCAGTTTCTTGGTCAAAGTGCAGTAAAAGAACAAATGAAAATGCCAACAGTGAAACTCAGGAACAAGTTCAAACAACATAGACTCAGTTCTTGAGACTCTAAGAGTTGTATCCAACCCTTAGAGAAAAGGGATGCTTTTATAAATAAGAAAAATGCCTTCATCAGCATAAAGCATAGTCAAACATCATTATAAAAAATGTTTTTGATGTGACACTAAAGAATAGGATTTGCAGGTAAGGGAGGGATCTGTGAGGCTACTATTTTCCTGTTTACATCTTCTAATTTTTCATAATATATTTTTGCTATGTGACTTTAGTCTTATCACACTTAACCTCCTTGAGTCTCCAGTCTCAAAACAAAATTAAAACAATAATCTACCTCACCTGTCATTTGGTGTAAATTGTGAAGAAAAAGCCCACAGAATTTTTTGACAGACCGAATGTAATGGTGAGAGAAAGAGAGTTGTCAAGAATAACTTTAAGGTATTTAGTCTGAGGGTCTGGAAGGATGGTGTGGGCATGATTTGAATTAGGGAAGCCTGTGGAGAGAGCGTCTGAGATTCCACACTTCTCCAACAGACGTTACCCCAGCTCACTGATCACAGAAGTCAAGAAATTTGAAGGAATCAGAGTTCTGTACAATCCATTATTTAGCCCAGGCCTAGCACACGTGTGCTATGCCTTGTTGGATTCTATGGCAACAGATTTCTACAATTGGCTACTCAGGTATTTCAATATGAAAAAAGCCTCTTTCTAAAAAAGATCTTTACTTCCCAGTGAGGTTACCTGCGGAAAGGTGGTTCCCAGTTATCTAGATTATATACTCTATTTCATGAGATACTTGCATATCCTGATTATTTTATTGTTTAATACATTTTATATTACTGAGAAAAAACATTTGGGATATATTAGATATCATATCTAAAATAAAAATGAAATACACTTTTAGACATAATCGGAAGATAAAATTGCAGCTGAAATGGAGGATATAGTGATTGAGGGACCAAGGTCAAAGGTAATTTTAACATGATATTTTTCTATTAATTATTTTAAGAACGCACAGCTCCTCCTGTCTGACAAATCCCTTGCTTTAGTAACTGTAGGGAAGCTAAATTATTCATCTTTTCCATTAGGAAGTCTAAAATGTATAAATAAAGAAATAGAAATTGCAGTCTATTATTTAGAATTAGAAAGGTATCTAGCTGGGTAATAGAAAATTAAGATCTATAAATTAGTGAGTCAATGGTGAGAGGAAGTATAATTTTCATAGGAGGGAGTCATTATATACTGTGTCAGTTGGAGTCTGAGTAGAAAACAGATGGCACGCTGTTGTTGAAGAGAGTTTAATGAACAGCAATTTACAAAACTATGGACCATGTTTAGGTAAAACAATCAGGGATGATAAAGTACCCATATTAAATCAAGGGGCAGGTGCAAGGAGCAGTTGCCAATACCTGACGTGACCTATAGCCGTAAGGGAGGGTCCCTCACAGGAGCTGTGGCTGACAGGAGTTGTAGCCATAGATGGGAGCCACTTCCCAACCATCACCTGATGGAAAGCTAGCCAGCAAGACAAATACTCTCCCTTTGATCTCAAGATGATGCCTCCCATTGGCCAAACCCATTTGGAAGACTCAGGGAATGGGAGCCTCGACAGTGAGATCCAGAGGTCAGCCTCCTAGGTCACAGTGCAGGGTGGAAGATGATGGACAATGGATGTGGAGAAGCACAGAAAATTCCAGCTTGGATACTCTCTAAGAGGGGAAGCACAAACATGTTAAAGTTGCCTGGGAAAACACATAGATGTTTACAAAGAAACATCATTTTTTTTTTTTTTTTTTTTTTTTTTTTGCGGTACGCGGGCCTCTCACTGCTGTGGCCTCTCCCGTTGCGGAGCACAGGCTCCGGACGCGCAGGCTCAGCGGCCATGGCTCACGGGCCCAGCCGCTCCGCGACATGTGGGATCTTCCCGGGCCGGGGCACGAACCCACGTCCCCTGCATTGGCAGGCGGACTCTCAACCACTGCGCCACCACGGAAGCCCCATCATTACTTTTTAATAGAGAAAAGTTGAAAGAGTAGGGTTAAAAATAATTCTTTCCACTCGAAATAACCATTGTTTATACATCATTTATACATTATTTCAGATCTTTCTAGATAGATAGATAGATAATCAAAATAAATAAATATGTAGGTAGACAGAAGGGTAGAAGATATTTTAAATTATATTACATCATAATTTCTTATAAAGAGTACTAAATATAATACTACTTGAATACAATGGAGGGTAAGTCTAAGATATTTAAAATTTAACTGAAGTGGAATTCAAGGATTTACTGATACATATTTTTTTACCACAAGCTTTATTTGTATAGGTGCCTTAGCACTTTTTGCCATGTTTTAAAATTTACACTTTATGTGACTTATTAAACTTTGCATTTATCATTTATTTATATTTTTATGGATTCATAGATGTTTATTTTATTCTAATGGCTATAATCCAATCTTATTTATTTGGGTGCTTAAGTTGACCCAGATTTGGCCAGTGGGGGCCCCTTCAAACTAGCTTCTCTGTCCTTTTGACATGTACCCATCATTCTAAGAGTATCTCTTTACCCTTTCAGCATTACAGAATGTTCCAGGCTCATCTCGTGCTTTCCCTGCCCAAGCTCTGGTAATAGCCATTCCTTCAAAGATCCCTGGTTTCTTTTAGTGGAGAATTATATTTCAAAACCAAGACTTAAGTGATATTATGCTCATTTATATAAGCATACCTCTGCTCCCAGGTCCTCTTGGTGAATAGAGCTAGGGAATGCACACACACATTCATTTATGCCTATGCTTATTTATATATCAATTAATTAATTTATCTATCTCTATCTATTTATCTATCTAAACTGAAAACCGTGAGTTCACATTGATATCTTCAATTCTAACCTCACACCAACAGTTTCATTTTGTTTTTCCCTTTCCATATTTGCAATGCCCTTCTCTAACACTGAGGCACTTGGCTCCCCTGATACCTAATAGTTTTGCTTATTTGATTAACCACTTATATGTTAAAAATCTTCCTCACTGCTGACACATGCCCCTACCTTCCACTGCCAGAACTCCAATGTTCCATGTTGAGCTGTACCTCTCCCCACACACAGAAACTTTCCTCACCCCTGTTGGGCTCCAATGCCCTGTGTTGGGCTCCAAAATCTGCACTTGGACACCTCTCTCACACTAGTTGAGCTCTAAAATCTCACTCTGGGTCACCATAGTATTTCCTCTCTTCCCAATTTTGATACCAAACTTTCCTTGGGCTGAATTTTTCAGGAAGAAATGGGAATAGAAAGAAGAATAAGAAAACTATTATTTTAAATACCTATGTTAGAAAGAAAAGAGAAGTAAAATCAATGGGCAAACTTTCCACCATTTAAAAAAATCTAGAAAAATAACAGATTTTAGAAATACTAAAAAAAATTTTTAAATAATTGTGAAAGGAGAGAAAACTAGCAATATCAGTAACAAAAGAGGAGACACTACAGGTGTCAAAAGATAATTAGGTGATATCATGTGTGACATTATATCAACAACTTTGACAACTTGGATATAAAGGACAAATTCCTTGATAAATACAACTTACCAAGATGAACACAGAAGAAATGAGAAATATGACTGCTCATATACTTATAAAGGAAATTGAATTCTTGATCAAAAACCTTCCCACAAAGAGAATCCCGGTCAAAAATGGCTTCAAGAGGAATTCTAACAAACAACTAAGGGAGAACTAATATTAATTCTGTAGAATATATAGAAGGAGGAAACACTTTCCAAATTATATGCATAATCCTAATGCCAAAACTTGACAAAGATATCACAAGAAAATAAAATTATAGAACAATATAACTTATGACCAAAAATTCAAAAATTTCTAACAAAATATTAGCAAGTTAAAACTAACAATATTTTTTAAAGACAATAAATACATCGTGACTAAGTGATTTTTAACTGAGGAATGAAAGCCTGGTTTAATAAGAAAATCGATCAATGTAATTTATCACATAAATAGGACAAAGGGGAAAAATCATACATTATCTCAATAGGTGCAAAAAAGCAGTTCTGATTAAACTCTCAATATCCAGGAATAGAAGAAAACTTCCTCAATCTGACTATGGGCATCTAAAAATAACCTATAATTAACATTATTCTTAATTGTGAGGGACTTAAACTGCTTTCTTTCTTAAGAGTGGGAATAAGGAAAGGGTGTCCTGTTCCTCCTCAACCTTTGCCTTCAGCTTTTTAGTGAGAGTCTTTAATAGTGCAATAAGGCAGGCAAGGAAAATAAAAGAAAGGGTAAAAACTGAAAAAAGAAAGTAAAAGTATTGTTATTCATAGGTGAAATAATGTTAATATTAAGAGCCCAGTAAACTTCACAAAAAATACTTTTAGAATAAATGTATATACGAAGTTCACAGGAAACAAAGTTACTAGTCAAAAATCAATTGTCTTTCTATAAATAAGCAACAAATAATTGGAAATTGAAATTTTTTAAATACCATTTAGTATATCATCAAATCTATAGTTATAACAAGATATCAATGCTGAAAAATACAAAATATTGCTGAAATAAAAAAATTAAAACAAAACCTGAAGATATTAGAGAGATATACAATACTTATGAATTGGAAGACTGAATATTGTTTATATCTTCCCTCAAAACTAATCTCTAAATTCACTGCAATCCCAATGAAAATTTCAGCAGGCTTTTTTTTTTTTTTTTTTTTTTTTTTTGCGGTACGCGGGCCTCTCACCGTTGTGGCCTCTCCCGCTGCGGAGAACAGGCTCCGGACGCGCAGGCTCAGTGGTCATGACTCACGGGCCCAGCCGCTCCGCGGCCTGTGGGATCTTCCCGGACCGGGGCACGAACGCGCGTCCCCTGCATGGGCAGGCGGACTCTCAACCACTGCGCCACCAGGGAAACCCTCAGCAGGCTTTCTGAAGAAAGTAAGATGATTCTAAAATTTATATGAGCATGTAAACGATCTAGAATGACCAAAACAATTTCACATTTGTAACGAACCCGCGTCCCCTGCATCGGCAGGCGGACTCTCAACCACTGCGCCACCAGGGAAACCCTCAGCAGGCTTTCTGAAGAAAGTAAGATGATTCTAAAATTTATATGAGCATGTAAACGATCTAGAATGACCAAAACAATTTCACATTTGTACACTGTACATTTATAAGATCCAGAATTAGAAAGTGACAGTTCTCACAATGACAGAGTGACCTAAGGTAAGGGAAGCCAAGAAGAGGAGCTCAAAACTAAAGATTAATAGCTATCTACTTACTGTATTCCAGGCATGATTAGGACTTCGTATGTATTATATCTTTTAATCCTCACAATAACCCTATGAGGCAGGTATAATTAGGACCTCTACTTTATAGATGAAGCAGGTGGTGGAGCCAGAATACAAAGTAAGGGTTTTCAGATTACAATACTGTCCATGAATGAAAAGGAACAGGCAAAAATGGCATTTACATTTCATATCCAATATAAACAAGGTGAAACATTCTAAGCTTTCCAATATATTATTAGTACCTCTAAATAAGAATGATGTTTCACTATAAAGTGACAACTTACTCTTTATGGTGTAAACTAAAAATGTTTCTTTCCAAAATTTTTCAAAATGGTTGAATGAACAATATGTTGATGTAAAGATTTAATGATGACTTGAAAGTAGGAATAATATTAAGAGACGATAGGGTGGGGGATCCCAAGCAATTATTCCCAGAAGTTATACAGTAAAGAGGATAAACATGGACATTCTCAGAAGTCCATTTATGCTACAAGTATGGACACCTGAATTAAACAGTTTTGAAGGAACAAACCTTTATTACTAAACAAGGGTCATTCTCAGAAAATAAAAGAAATCAACATGATGATACAAGGTTTTCCCTGTATCATTCATTAGAAAAAAAAAAAGAATATGAGTAATTTCCCTGTTTGCACTGGGAAACATTTTTTAAATATGTTATTAAATATTTATTCTAATAATATTTGTCTAGTTTTCCTATAGGGAGAAGAGATATAAAAACACAGCTATTGTGTTTGAGAAATTCATTTTAGTGAGTAAACAAATGTATGGGCCATTAATTGGAACTATAGTGAAATCAGAACTGAGAAGGTTGTGTAAATTGCCAAAGGATAAATGGATAGTGGAGGCCTGGGGAAGGGAGCAGTCAGGGATGGATGCAACGAGAAGAAATTTATGAAGAAAGTGTGATAAATCACTTGCGGGGCAAGGATAGTAAATACATTCTGGATAAGGTATCGCTGTAATCAGAGACATGGTGGCCTATAGAGTGTTCTGGAAACTGCAAGAAAGACAATATGGCTAAATAAATGTGTGGTAGATGGGCAATCAGTGAGGCTCAGGGGGCAGAATGTGCAGGACTTTGAATTTTACCCTCAGGTTGTAGAACCATGGAAGGTTTTACACATTGGGGTAATCTATTTGTAGTCTTATCAGTAATCTGGCCCAGGTTGCAGCCTGGATGATGATTAAAATGCTATTGCAATAGTTCACAGGGACAAATCTAAAGACATAGAAATGAGATCAAAAGATGAATTTGAGGACGTTTAGGAGACAGGATCAATGGAAATGAACAAGGAAAGCAGAAGAAGAGGAGTCACTCCAGGCTGACTCAGGGGCTGGAGGCACATGTAGCTGGATGAACATGAGCGGTGCTAAAGGATGCCGCCTTTGATTTGATCGTCCTTCCAATTATAGACTTCTAGAGCTAAATCGGGGGGGGCCAAAGCATAAGATAAGTAGAACCCCAGTTTCTTAAAGTGAATTTCACCCACCCTTCTTTTGTGAATTGTTTTCATAAAATAAGAGCAATCCTGAATTTTCTAAGCTTTGACTTTCACCAAATGACAGAATGACCGCTACCAACTTTGGCAAGCCTAATTCTACCCAGAACCTGAGATGTCAAATTTCCTTGTCCTAAGGATTCAGATGTGTAATTCCTTTCTAAACATTGTGCAAGATTCACTCTGTCTGACTAATGTCCTGACAGTAGGTAAAAGAAAAAAAGAAGAGAAATTGCCACAGAACAACAAATAACATGAGACCACGCAAATATATTGAATGTGAACACCTGCTATTCCACACATAATGAGTTATTTTAGAAGTTTCAAGTTGAATAAGCACCAAAAGCCCCTGCGGAAACAGAAATATCTCCACCCAGAATGATTTCTCTTCTTACCACACTCTGGGACCTTTCTCTGTGCTGCTGCAAGTGAGCTAAGTACAGATCTAACTGTACTGTTGGTGCTATGTGCCTGGTCCAGGATATTATTATTATTATATATATTATATATATTATATTATATTATATATATTATATATATATATTATATATATATATATAAAATATATATGTGTGGTGCTCAGGTCCAGGATGCCTGAACAAAATGAATCTCCTACACTTGTCCTTCTTCCATCTCTACATTTGTTCATAGCCTGATCTCATCCACCATCTCAATCTAAGTTCTGGAAATTCAGCCTCACACCCTATATCTGACCTCAGGTCAGTTCTCCAGGAAACACGCTGGCCCTGGGCCCCTTTTTACCTCTGAGGAATCCCAACACAGATTTGTGGTTTCTTGGGAAGGCCCAGGACTGAGGATCAAGAGACCTGAACTACTATCTCACCTCACTTCAAGTTTCCATTCAGTAAAGTGAAAACAATCATGACTCAGCCACTACATCATAGTAAAAGCCAAATCAAATGATGTTGTAAAACGGCCTTTGTAAGCTTAAAATGCTATACACATGTGGGGGATTATGATTGTCATATAGCCTTTCTCAGCTAGTTTATACATTTTGTCTGACTTATATGAACAATGAACTTGGGTATCTTCTTTTGTATTAGGAGGATAAATATACTGCCTTAACAGAGTGGTTATAAGAACAAAATGAGTAAACATGTGGAGCATATGGCACAAGTCTTGGAAGTACTACACACTGAATAAAAAGTAGTACTCTTGGTAGTAGTTCTGCCATTATTACCATTACTCCTATTGACCTGTTCCAAAGAAATCAGTATTTGATCCCAGCCTATTTACAGGGCACAAATGCAGTGCTTGGTGGGGAATCTGCAGATAGATGCTGCAGAGGGAATGGTGAGTGAGTTGCTTGGTGTTTTTGTTCTTTTTTTTTGGCCATGCCATGCGTGATCTTAGTTCCCTGACCAGAGATCTAACCTGTGCCCCCTGCATTGCGAGTCTTAACCACTGGACCACCAGGGAAGTCCCGTGAGCTGCTTGTTTAAGTGGCAGATGCAGACTAGACCATGGCCCTTGCTTGGTACTAGTACAGCATTACCACTGCTAATAAATAGGGGCTGTGAGACTAAATTTTCTTAGAATCATGGAATGATTCTGGAATGATTCATGGAATGAGGGCCAAGAGAGTATGTTGTGTGCATTTTGAATCATCACTGACAGTGAACTTGAGCTCCTGGTCCTTCCCCCGTGGATAGAGTTGCTACAGGCAAATATCATTATCCTTTCAGGTATGGAAGATACTTGGCTTGCCCTTTATTTCAGATCCTAGAATTTGAGAATTGGACAATACCACAGAGATCATTGAGCTTGACCCACTGACTTCCCAGATGATGAGACTAGACCCAGAGAGAAGTGACTTGCTGAAGGCTGTATACATTACCAGTGGAGAAACCAGACCAAGTCTCCTGTCTCTCGGCTAGGCCTTTCTTCCTGTTTTATTCCGCACTCAGTTAATTTGGTCTCTGTTGGCCCCGACCACCTTGTTGTTGGTTTTCTGAGGTTGAACACCTGGATGGTTTCTTTTCCGAGTCTTGGACAGCAACCAAGCATGTGGATGGGCAGAGGTGGCTGACTCAGACTTCGGAACACTTTGCGCCTTAGGGCCAAGGTACAGTGTAAAGGAAGGGTGTGTCAGTGTGACTGGGTGAATGAGAGGGGAGGAGAGTGGTTTCACCCTGCAGGGCTCCTGCTAGTGAGTTCTGGAACATGGAGCAGCTTCGATTACTCACCCCACTTAAGATATGCTTGGCCCAGGTAAGTGGAGCCATAAATTAGAGGGGCATCACTCAGCATAAAACAAATAAAGAGATTTGCTTTTTCAGGGATTATCATTTTTTCATGCATTCATCCATTTGTGTAAAAGATATTTATTGATTACCTACCACACACCAGGAGATGTGCAAATATTCAGGTATTCAATGGCAAATCACATGATCCCTTTTCTCAGAAGGTGAGAGATGGCAGGTCAAGAGCTAAAGCTGATACAGCGAGATATATGCTGTAACAGTGGTAAGCACAGGCACGTGTGGAAGGGAGGACCGTCTTGTGTGTGTTTGTGTTGTGCATGTGTGTGGTGCTCAGAAAGATTTCCCTGGAAGTGATGCTTGAGCTGAATCTTTAAGGATACAGAAGGAGTATAGCGTCACAGTGTGAGACAGCATGGCTGTTCTAGGGAATTAGTAATTCCATATGGCCGAAGTACAGAATCTAACACAAGGATTATTAGAAGAGGCTTTTTAAAAAATTTATTTTATTCAAGTATAGTTGATTTACAATGTTGTGTTGATTTCTGCTGTACAGCAAGAAATTATACATATGTATTTTTTCACATTCTTTTCCATTATGTTTTACCACTGGATATTGAATATAGTTCCCTGTGTTGTACATTAGGACCTTGTTGTTGACCCATTATATATGTACTAGTTTGCATCTGCTAATCCCAAACACCCAATCCATCCCTCCCCCACACCCCTTCCCCTTGGCAACCGCAAGTCTGTTCTCTATGTCTGTGAAGATGCTTGGCATGTAACTATCAACTCGCTGTAGAAATGTCCCATCTCACTTTGCTATCAAGCAAATGGAAGCTCAGGGGGACCAAGCCATTCTCCCAAGACTCAGCATACGTCAAGCACCAAACCACAATTAAACTGGACCTTCATTTCTCATGTGCCTCTTATCCTCAACTTAGAAGGCCATACTTGAAAAAATGATCTTCAAGTCTTCCTTAACATAGAGACTGAGCAGTAGTTTGGAACTGAGATCCAAATTTCCTATGGAAACCATGGCATAAATGTTGGTTAGGGACCCAGGTTTACCTCACAAAAAGCTACTTAGTCTATGATGCACTTATAACACTGTACAGAACAGTTACAGTAACTGACTATGAAATGCAACCAAGCGTGTGTGGGAAAATGGACTTTAATTTAGAATGCTTGAAAACTCTCACCACCACCTTCCTGAAGTGGGAGGTGGAGACTTCAAGATCATACTAACTGGGTCCAGGAGGACAGGGAGTGAGAATGCAAAGGGAGAATATGACCACAGGACACTAGGGACTTGGAAAATGTGGGACAGAGTGTCTTTTCCAGAACAAATTCCCCATAGACATCTCTCAGTCCCGCAGTCTCCGTAATCATCTTGTTCCTCTTCTTCAGGAAACCCTTCCATGATAGCACCTGAGGTGTAAGACCATGTTTTTCTCCTCTCTGATGTCCCATAGATGCTTTCCTTCCCTCCTGAAGTAAGCACTAAAAATTTAGAAGTTTCATGAATGGCATTTGTTGCAAGAAACTATGGAAAACTGAGGAATAAAAAACCCTCCAATGTCCTTTATACTTTTTTCAGGTAGATCCTTTGGAGAAAATCAAAAGTGTATAATCAAACCCGCCTTCATTGTAAAGAGGTTAGGAATAATTCTTTGGCTAGGGATCTTGGGCCAGTCTAAGTTTAATGACCAGTACACAAGTCCTTGGTAGATTTTTTGCGGTACGTGGGCCTCTCACTGTTGTGGCCTCTCCTGTTAAGGAGCACAGGCTCCGGACACGCAGGCTCAGCGGCCATGGTTCACAGGCCCAGCCGCTCCGCGGCCTGTGGGATCTTCCCGGACCGGGGCACGAACCCGTGTCCCCTGCATTGGCAGGTGGACTCTCAACCACTGCGCCACCAGGGAAGCCCCTTTGGTAGATTTTATTTAATCTTTACTTTGGACTTACTGAAAACAAAAAACAGAGGGAGGGAAAGTCAGCATGTGGGTGCTTCTCTGTGTCTGGACTCCCCAGCCATCCTGTCACTATAGTCCTGCATGCTCAGGAAGAGAAAAAGGGGCAGGGTGGAGAAAACAGAATAAAAAACGTGGCAGCCCCTGATATTATTGTCCTTTTACCAGTTTTATCTTCCCACTCTAACAATGACAAAAACAAATATTTACCTTATGCTTTAGCATTTCCCAAAAATGTCTAAACACTTTAAAATATTAAGATACAATTCTCTAAATGTGAATTACGGACTGAGTTAATATAAATACTGGAAGGAATTCAGAGATGATCCTGTCCAACTTATTTGTTCTACACACGAGGAGACCAAGGCACACAGAGAGAACTCACTTTGTTCAGGTTCACAAAGGGGACCAGAGGCATATGCAGTTAACTGAGCAGTTTCATATCCGTTATCTCATCTGTTATTCACGAAACTCTGGGTTTGCCCCAAATCAGTTTGGTTAAAGTGATTTACCTAAATCCACACAGTTAATGTGACAGCTGTAAACAGACCCCAGATTTCTTAGATTCCAATTCCAGTGCTTATAAGACTCCATAAAGATGGCCTTGTGGGATTCCCCTAGAAACATTTGACTGGTGGAATAGGTTAAGAACTTAAAAATAAATGATTGCTTTTGGGTAATCCCAGATAGCAAAATAAAAAAGCCCCGAAATCAAAACTGTAAACAGAACTCTGCTCAGAATGAGTGTTAAATGAACAATCTGCTTTTTTTTTTTTTTTTTTTTTTTTAGGTAATATTTTACGTGGCCCATCACATAGCAATTCAGAACACTCTAAAATTTAGGATTTCTATAAATTTTTCATTTAAAGAAAATTCTCTCATACCTTAACTCGTTTGGCTTGACCTTTCCTTAGAACAAATTGCTGCCATTGTTATTGTTATTATTATTATTACCATTATTATCTCCTCTTTGTAGATGAGAAACTGAAGCTCACAATCTCAAAGGTAATAAATGCAAGCATAAACCTAGGTTTTCTGTTTCTAAATCCAGTAGGTTAAACATTAATTCTGGCACATTTCAAACCATTTCTTGTTGTATTTGCTTTAGTCTCATAGAGAAACACATTTGGGCACCCACAGTCCTGAATAGTACTTGTATATTTAAATGTCAGTTTGTTTCTAGGTAAATAGTGATCTATAAATTTGAGACCAATGGATCATTATGTGAAGGTTTTTGCTATAAACCCTACTAGTAAATATTGGTTTTCAAGATATATTCATAAGTACTCACCTACCAAATATAGGTTTCCAGTTAAATGTTTAATTTTCAATCTGTTCCTCAGGTTTATATATGAATTAATGAAAAACTAAAGTGTATAAATTTTTATACTGTATATTCCTCTGAACAATGAACATAAAAAAGGAGAAATGATGAAAAAATTTTCTTTAAAACTTTGAGTACTTTAGTGTCCCTTTTTAAATCTTTTTCTTGTTTAATTCCCTTTCACTTGGTCAATGTAAAATTTTGTTAAATTTTATTTGTTTAATTAAGTTCATACTAATTTAGTGCAGAAAATGATTTTTTTTTCCTTTGGTTCCAAGCAGGTAGATTTATTCTCAGTTGCCTGAGCAGATATATCTCTGGGTAAGTATAGGACTTCCTGGATCCACATGATGAATCTGATAGAAATTCATTGTTATATAGCCTGAAAAATTACCTTACTAATGCTGAATATTGTAGTTCATTTCAACCATTGTGACTGAGAACTAGGCTAGGTTGTTTTGTGAAGGTTAAAATTTAACTTCATTCTGGAACTGCTCTCAGAATCCTGGAAGCCATAATAGCCCTCAGAACTCATTTTAACCATCATCAGACAGCAGCAAAAGACAAAGCAAACAATATTTACAAATGAAATTTAACTTTTATATCAAACAAAATCAACTTATAAGTTTAAAAACATATCTCCTAAAAGAAAAATTGTATTTTTATCAGTAACTTTTAAAAAATTAGTTATTTTTCTTGTTAGGGCCGTTTTTATTTGCAATAACAGTAAACTAGTCAAAAGTAATTTAAATCATAAGGGGTTTTCTACCTCGTATAAATCCTGAGGTCAGTAGTTCCAGTGAAACCTAGCAGTTCTAGGGGGTAAAATCATGACAATCTCACACCACTAACATCACTGCCATGAAAGAGAGCCAGAAATGAATGTAATAAAAAATGGTCAATGGAATATTACTCAGCCATAAAAAAGAACGAAATAATGCCATTTGCAGCAACATGGATGGATCTAGAGATTGTCATACTGAGTGAAGGAAGTCAGAGAAAGACAAATATCATATGATATTGCTTACATGAGAAGTCTTAAAAAAGGTACAAATGAACTTATCTACAAAACAGAAATAGAGTTACAGATGTAGAAAATAAACTTATGGTTATCAGAGGGTAAGGGCAGGGAGGGATAAATTGGGAGATTTGGATAGACATATACACACTACTATATGTAAAATAGATAACTATTAAGGACCTACTGTTACAGCACAGGGAACTCTACTCAGTACTCTGTAATGACCTATGTGGGAAAAGAATCTAAAAAATAGTGGATATATGTGTATGTATAACTGATTCACTTTGCTGTACACCTGAAACTAACGCAACATTGTAAATCAACTATACTCTAATAATTTTTTTAAATGGTCAATAATATGGCTTATTACAGGTAATTTAATATTTTAAATTGTAAGACATTATGATGATAAGATATTAAATGGTTTATTTATATCTTTATTAATGTGCATGCCCTAAAATATTTATGAAATTCCAATAACTCATTAGATTTCTGAAATTAAAAATTTGACTTCTAACAAATTTTAAAAGTCTGATGTCAGTTATCTTAATATTGATAAAAAGGATATGAGAGGTATACTTCAGAACTTTATTTTTTATAAAAAGAGTATTAATTAGTGATATTTATTTATGTAAGGATTATTTTAAATCCTTACCCACATACACACACAGCTTGACCTGTGTTATTTTGAATTCCTGGAATTTCTGTTAAGTGTCTTAAACAAGGAAAGTGATTATGTTCTGAACTTAAAGAGATATTGAGTGAAAGTGAATCAAATGTTAACATGTACCTACCTCCTTCTGATCTTTTACACCCTTAGAAATCACTAAATGTATGTACACATGTGAGTATATATGTGAAAATTATAAATATAGAATTATATAGTAAGTACTTGTATCTATTATATATATGAATTTTGAATCAATATAAATGAATTACAGTGCTGAAAACAAGGAAGATTCATCTCCATTTAACAGAAATTATACTAGATGATTGTTTTATATATGTGTGTGATGTATATATATATATATATATATATACATCACACACACACACACACACACACATACACACACACAGGATTTGATTCCTGAGAAAATCACAGTTCAATATACTTAAAAGGGAGCTCTGCTATAAAAGGTAGAAATGGCTTTGGATGTTTGTTTGCCAAGTTTAAAGGTAATAGATCCTTAAGAAAGGAAGTCTTGGGGCAACCTTCAGGATAATATTCAGAGAGATCTGCTCTTCACATCTCTCACTCCCCAGGCAATAGACAATAGAGGAAAATGTGCTTTCGCTCTAAGCAAAAGCAGTAATTATGAATGCTTAGACCTGAGACACAGGGTAGGACCTTGGATGACTGGTTACATTTAAAAGGAAGAGGAAATTCTCATATTTTCAATGCCAGCTATTGGTAAAACCTGACAAACAGCACGTTTCTCCCTCTTTCACAATTTTGAAGACAGGCTGGAAAACACAGAAATCATATTCTCAAAACATTAAACATTCTTAAATACAAAGATGAAGAGACAAATTAGAATCATCAGTATTTGAGGAAATCCAATAACATGAGTAATGTTATTGAGTAATTAGTAGTATATATTAGTATAATAATTAGTAGTATAATAGTATAATAATCATTTAATATAATATGCAATAATGTAAGTGCTAACATTTATTATACGTGATTTACTTAAATTTAGCAGAAGCAATAGAAAATGAAATTAATCTGAAGTTACTGACTTTTCTGTGTGTTTCTTTGCTACAAGAAATATTATTTTGTAAAAAATTCTTCTAGATTTAAAAAAATTAGTATAAAAAAACAGGTGAAGTCATTATGTTTTAACTATGCAACTTTGAATGTAGACAGGATTGTGAATCCTTTGGCTAAAAAGATGAGCATATGAGAACTCTGACAATTACTGCATCAAATCCCTCCTCTCAGCTTGTGGTTTCTATTAGTTTTACACTGCTAATGTTTGTAAAATATACTTCTCATCATAATTAGCAAAATTGTTTTGCATTTTTTTCTATTTTTAAGTGGAGTCACCTACTTAATCATCTTTATTATTGTTTTAAATCATGCATTTCTCATTTCTGTATTCTTTGAGTCATCCATTTTTCATTTCTGTATTCTTTGAGTCATCCTTTAATTGACTAGATATTATTGTTAAGAAATGTTTTCCAAAAGGGCTCATGCATACTTATACTCCCTGGATTCTTTCATGTGAGAGAATGTCGACCTGTAACTGTCTTTATACAATGAATGAATCTTGACTAGTAGAATATCCTTTAGTCACAGTTTCTTTCCTTAGATACCTGAAGACACTGCTCTGTTGTAATCCAGAATTGAATGTTACTGGAGTAATGTCTGATTTTGGCCTGGATTTTTATATCTTGTAGCTCTGTTTTCTCTAATTGGATGCTGGAACAATTCCTTTATTATTTTTCTTCAGATTTTGTTTTCTGTTTTCTTTCCTTTTCAGAGAGATAAAATATTACAGATATAGTTTAGCTACTTATAATTTCCTTCCTGATTCGAATCCCACCCCCTGTCTCCACAGAACCTCTGTTCTGACTTTCTGTTTTATCAAATCTCTGTAGGCTGCTCTACTTTTACTGTCCAAATCCCATATTATGTTTTTGAGATATATCCATACTAATATACATGGCTTTTGTTTATAAATATTAACCGCACAGTTTTTGCTGGATATTGTATTGTTTCGAACTCATCACTAAATGCAGCACATGATGAACATCCTAAAACACGTCTCTCAGGGCATGAACACAAGAGCAATTCTTGGGGAGAAATTGAGGGGTCAAAGAATATATCTTCAGCTATATTAGATATCTCTAAAATTGTTGTATAATCTTATTTTTCCACCAGCAGTGTAGAAGAATTTCCGTCTTACCACTTACTCTTAAAATAGTATGTAACACATGGTGTTACCAAACCAAACTTGGGTCCACTGGCCCATGTGCGGTAAAGCCAATCTACTGACACTGGGTTGCAGTAAAGGAAAGTTCAGAGTTTATTGCAGGGCACCAAGCAAGGAGTCCAGGCAGCTATTGCTTAAAAGGCCTGAACTCCCCAATGGCTTTCAGGGAAAGGTTTTTAAAGACAGAGTGAGGGAAAGGGTTTTAGGGTGTGTGATCAGCTCATGGACTTTCTTCTGGTTGGTGATGGTGAGATAATCAGGAGTCAACATCATCAACCTTCTGGTTTCAACTGGTCTTGAGTTCTAGGTGCTTGTGGGCAGCATATAGATAACTTCTTCCACCTGGTGGGGGTTTTAGTAGCTGTCAAACAGCTCAAAGGATATGGCTCAGGATATTATCTATAGACCTTGAGGAGGGACTAAAAGTCCTTGACTTTGTTTAATGGCTAAACTGTTATTATTTTGTCTTGATTGTTTTCCTTTATTGCTGCATTTTCTCACTTCTCTGATTAAATTTATTCTTTGAAACTCGGAGAAGGCCTAGGAGGCTAAAGTTTTTCTACAAACAAGAGGCAGGAAGAAGAGGCAGGGGATTCTGTCCTAGGAAGGCTCCATACGGTCCTGCTCGGTTACAATGGTAAAGTACCATATAAGTTTTACTGTTATTGAGATTGAGATAATATCTACTTCATAATATGAATTGAGTTGCTTTTTCTATATATTCTCTATTTTATATATGTATTTATGTATATATATATATAAAACATATTCCTTGAATGTGTGGTAAAAATCAACATTAAAAACATGACCTCTGTATATTCTGAAGGGAATATTTGATTATCAAACCAATTTTTATAATTACTATTCATTTAATGCATTTATTATTTTTTGTTAAGTCAAATTTAAAATTAATATTTTTCTAGAAAGCAGTCGTCTCTTCTTTTTATTCCTAAGATTTATTGACAATTTAAAATTATTTATTAAAATTTAATACAAATTAGTGAATATTTAGTACATTTATCCAATCCATTGTCTTTCTCTCTTTTTGTTGATTAGTTTGAATAGAGATTTATGCAATTAAAATTAGTTAATTTTTGTTTGTTTCAAGAATTGGCCTTTGATTTTGTTGTTTACTTTTTAAAAAATTATTTTTGGCTCTTACCATTTGCATTTTTTTCCTCCAAATTTCTTTATTTTTACAGTTCCTCTTTTGTAGTTTCTTGAGTTGAATATGAGCTGCTCACTAACTCATGACTTATTTTAGAGTGTGTTTCTTTATTTGCAAACGTGTTATTGTTGAGTGTCCGTGTGAGCATTCTTTTACGTGGCTGATGTCTAATTTAAATCCACTTTGGTTCAAGAACATGGTATTGGTTCTTTGAAACTTGGTGAAACTCCCTTTGTGACCAATTGCTTGGATCTTTAGATCAGCTAGTTAATTTTGTCTTCAAATCTTCCATATTCAGTGCTAAATTTTATTCGATTGGTAGATCGGTTGCCGACACGTGTGTTAAAAATTTTCAGCGATTATGAATTTGTCCAATTCATTTTGTGAACTTTGTATTTTGAGACAATATTCTTTATCAACTACAAGTTTATGATTGTCCTCAGTTCCTGGTAGATTGTAGCATTTATCATTATCATTATTATCATTATGCTGTTTTTGTTATTGCGCCTTTCTTAATTCCACTGAACTAAAATAATTAATTTGCACTTTTGTCTTTTAGGAAATATCTACTGAATTATCTGACATATTTTAGCTTGCAGACTCATCAGTGTTAGGAGTACTCTTTCTTCATGAATTCCCAAAGGTGATAAGAAAGGATTTCATATTGCTCAGCAATTCAAAATCATGCTAATAATTAATTAACTGAGGGGATCCATGAGAGATTGCACTGGATTAGGGGGATGGTAACAGTGGTGCTGGTGGTGTGTGTATACACGTGCATGTGTGTATAAATACAACTTAGTGTTTGTGACTAGATAAGTAAAATCTGGTGGACCTAAAAGCTTTTGAAGTATGGTGACATGTCATGCTATAAATCTTCACAATTTTAGAAAAAATTTGTTGTTACTGTTGTAGCCGGAAATCACAGCATAATTGTTTTCACACTCAATAAAAATTAATTGGCATTAGTTGTCATAGAAAACACTGTTGAAAAGCCCCTTTTTGATCCATTGTAATCCTGCATGTGGTATTAATTTACTTAAATTCTTATTTCTAGACAGTTCAACAAACTTTAGTGATATCTTTGTTGAAGTCTCATGATTTCTAATGATTTTACTTTTTCTGGTATCAATATGCACAGTGCCATCTAATTAATTAATTTGATGACTATCCATACAGTGTTCATTTGGAACACGACCCTGTCTAAGGCTCTGGAGAGAAAAAGACTAAAGGGCAACATTTTGTAGACTCAGACTTTAGTAACAAGGATAAATATATAACAATGGTATTATATGAAAAATGTTATGGGAGCACAGAAGAGGTTGTAAGGAATTCTGCTAAGGGTTTCTACAGAAGGGCATGGTGTGAGAAGACTTCAAAATGCAATGTCACAGGATCCAAAAGCTAAAGAATGAGAACATTTCATCAAGAGGTTAAGTGAGGGAAGTTCATTTCATCAGAATGAATGACTCAAGACTAAGGGAAGAGATGGGAACATGCCTGGTTTGATTGGGAAGAACAGGCAGTCTGGCATAGTTGGGGTATGGGGAGCAGCCTGAGAACAGTGGTTAATGCAACTGAATCAATTAATTAATTAAAATTATTACTATTATATCTACTACTTTTACGATGCTGCTGTCTGCCAAGCTGCATTCTAAGTTCTTTACATATGATAATTCATTTAAGCCTCAAGACAACTCTATGAGATAGCTACTATTATTATCTCCATATTACGGATGAAGGAACTAAGTACAGAGAAGTTACCTTTGCCAAGGTCTCAGAGCAAGAAAGTAGTGGGAGTGGAATTAAGATCCAGGTATTGGGCTCCAGAGCCAGAGTTCATATTATTTTACACATTATTTTAAGTAACTACACATGGAGGGAATTTTTGCAAGATCAGCTGCTATCATAAAAAAGCATACAGATTTCATTTATTTTTCTATTTCCATGGCATAAATGATTCCCCTGGGACAATAGTTATTTGTAAGTACCATCCAGATATAAAGGCAGAGGCAACACAGATAGAAACTGACAAAAACCCTAGAGCCTAGCAAACCTAATTTCATTTTTCAGAATTATTTGTTTTCATTACCAAAAGCTAAACCTTATAATGTGTGAAGGTAAGACAGTGTTAAAACGAGCCCTCAGGAGGAAAATCATAGTAGACATTGTCAGCTGCTCCTGTCACTCTGAAAATGCAAACTTGTGAATTATTTCAGGCCCTTACACAGCCCTAAAGGTCTTATGGGCAAATGGTTTTATTTTAAAACAATTTAAAACACTTTAAGTTACTTTACCATTGTATTTCTGTGTTCTGGCCTAAAGCCAGCATCTTCCCAGTCCTAATTTGGTACGTAGTTGAATTCAAATTTTAAACTTAATGCTCCCAGTGAAGCTAACCCTAATTTCATTTACCTCCATAAGGATTCAGACAAAGCTCCTCCCTATTAATTTCCCATGCTTAGGTGTACTTCTGAAACATGCAAACAATGTATTTTTCCAAAAGGGATCTGGTTGACTTTGCCAAACTTAATTTTAGGAGACCCTCGAGTCCACTGACCTCACACCCATTGTTCATTTCCTTTAAACTCAATGACTCCCTCTTCCATGGCAAGGTCCAAAGCCCAGGACTAACTTCCAGCCTTGCCATGATTCTGGGTACATCAGTAAAACAGAGATTTTGCCCCCAATTTTCTACATTCTCTTTCTTTAAAACTTTATTGATGCTTTTTTTTCCTCTCTGAAATATCTTTCCCAATTCTTCCTACCCCACGTTTCAGAAAAATTTACCCAAATTTCAAGGCCCAGGTCAAATACCATTCGTCTCCCAGAACTGTGCTCTTTTTCAACTTTACATCCAAAACATTTATTTAAGGCTTCTAAGAAAGCTCTCAACAAAGCCCACTTGGAATTGTGTTACCTGATATAATTTTAAAATATGGGTGCTTCTCCCCCCACAAATATGAGCACCACCCCCGATGACGATGACTCACACAGCTTTCAAAGCATTCTGTATACAACAGATGCTCAGTAATAGTAGTTGACATGAACAACAAAGACAGACATGTTGAAATCTGCAGCTTTATAGCTGAAGCTGGAAGGAGTAGTGAAAAAACCATAAACCAAAACAACTTGTGTTCAAAGCAGGGCTCTACCACTATCATTTGTAATATCAGACAAGTAACTCTCTCTGGGCCAAAGGAGAATGCATTAGATAATTTCTAAAATCCCTTCTAGTATTTGGAATTTGTCATTTTATGATTTCCCCAGTAATATTATACACACAAAACACTGACTACTTCTATCCTAACCCCTAATCCAGTTTGAGAAATTTTATTTTGGACTATGATCTGTGAAACTACATCATATGGGGTCAACTAGTGAATCTACATGGTATAGTTTGACATTCCCTGACATTCTTGGCCACCTGGAGGACAAAAAACAAAACAAAACCCTAAAAAAACCCACTCTTAAAGAGAATTTGAATGTAGATTTAGAGGCAAAGCCTCATTTCACTAAAGAAGAATCTCAGTTCCAGGAAGGTAAATTATTTTCTCTTGTCACACAAATAGTTATGAGCAGAGCACAGGCTTCAGCCCAGAGTTCTTACCTCCCTGGAAGAGCTTTTCCTATAGGAATTTAGAACTTAAATATTTAACTGACTTAAAGGGCTGAGATAAAGGTAATGAAGAAGAAAAATAGAGAAACAAGGATGTGTTTAGAGCTTCATCTGGGGTACTAAAATGTGGTGGAATTAATCACTGGGTTTCTGAAAGGCACTGTAATTGTAGTGTATATGAATTGTAGTTCAAACATGCAGGTGCGGGGCTTCCCTGGTCGCGCAGTGGTTGGGCGTCCGCCTGCGGATGCAGGGGATCGGGTTCGCGACCCGGTCGGGGAGGATCCCGCATGCCGCGGAGCGGCTGGGCCCGTGAGCCACGGCCGCTGGGCCTACGCGTCCGGAGCCTGTGCTCCGCAACGGGAGAGGCCACAGCAGAGGGAGGCCCGTATACCACAAAAAAAAACAAAAACAAACAAAAAAAAAAACATGCAGGTGGGAAAAATTTTCATTTTCTTTATTTGTGTGTAATTGAACATACTGTATATGCTGTATTCCCGTTCTACCAGGACGTAGAAACTTCATCTCGGTCACTTAAGGGATCCTCTCTTTGTCCCAGGTTTTCGGTTCAGTTCCAAAGGATTTATTTTATGCTGAGGCACCAGGAGACATCTGGTCCTCTACTGCCATCTAACCATGCACTGAGATATCCACCATGAATTTGATTCATGTCCCTAGGTCCACACAGGTCACTGCTCAGTCATCCCTCATTCTCATGGCCAAGAGGTCTGGTTCTCTTCCTGTGTTTCCTTGGTCACCTTCTGCTGCTTCTGGGCCACATTCGGCCATAAGAAACTCTGTGAGGCCAAGGTTCTATTTGCACACACCATACACTCAGTTCCACACTGGGTTTTGCTTCTTGCCCAGGCTTTCCTGGGAAGTAAGGTGCAGGCCTCTCAGCTCTCTAATTCTACAAATCTATATGAGGATTTAATCTAGGATTTTAAAAAAGTGGCAGAATAACTTTTTCAGGATCTCATAATATCTAATAATGTCTCATAATATCTACATGTTCATTGCTTTGTAACCCAGTTCTCTCCCCAACCTAGGAAATATTTTCTTCCTTTTTTAGACTTTTTAATAATAAAAGGTTGCAAATATATACAAAAATAGAGAAAATATCATGAACCCCATGTATCCATTACCCAGACTTAGCAATCATCTACCCCAAACCAATCCTGTCTTATCTATACTCCCACCCGTTCCCCACCAAGGTTATTTTGAAGAAAATCCCAGACATCATATTATTTCATTTGTAAACATTTAGGCAATCTCTAGATGATAAGAATTATTTTAAAAAGCAAGACATAATCCTATTAGCACACAAAAAATAATTCCCTAGTATCATCAAATATCTACTTAATATTCATATATTTCACACTTAAAGTGTCTAATAAATATTTTGCTTTTTAAACAATTTGAGATCCAGACAAGAAGAGTTTATTGTTATTGACTGATACATCTTATAAATCTATTTTTATCTATGGCTCCATCAATCTTCACACACATCCCTTCCCAAAAAGCAAACAAACAAAAAACATTTTTCTTGAAAAAAAAAACAGGTCTTTGTCCTATATATTTTCAAGAAATCTTTATCTGGACTCCAAGTGGGGAAACTCCAGCCCCTGCCCCACCCCTTCCCCTCACATATACATATTCATCAGATATCCTCTTTAATCTATTTTTCAAGCGTTTTTCCCTGTATTAGTGCATGATACATAAACCCCAAATTGGAGTGGCTTGACACAATAGAAATATATTTCTTCAAGTTTAAACAGGTGTTGCTGACCCTCTGAATGGTGGCTCTCCTCCATGCAATGATACAGGGCTCCATCGCGTCTAACACAACACTCCTGAGTTTGCCAAGCATGTCCTCTCATTCCAGTCAACCAGCCAGCAAGGAAAGAAAAGGAACATGGATTATCCCATGTAGAGGTATTTGTTTTTTTTAATGCTCCCAGCCTGGATATGGTGCACATCACTGCCATTCATATTCCATGGCAATACCTAACTTCAGAGGAGGCTGGAAAGTAACAATGAGCTGTGTGCTTTAGGAGGAAGAGGATACGGGGTGAGTATAAAATCAGCTGGTCTCTGCCCCTCCTCAAGAGCTATACTTTTAAAGCTCAAAAGCCAAAATAACAGTCTTTTTTTGCTCATCCTGCTCTGCCACCTCTTTCCTCAATTAATGCATTTAGATTTACCTAGTTTGCCTGGGTAGCATTATGGCATTAAAGGGAGTACCAGCGTTAAGGGAGAAAAATATCAGTTATAATTTCAATTATTTTTCCTGCCACTCAACATAGTATTTTTAAAGACAGGCTTGTAGTAGGGTTTGATTGAGTTTGGATCCTTGATCTACCCCTACCTAGTTATGTAAACTTGGTCAGTTTAATTCCTCTGAGCTTCGCTTCCCACATTTATGAAATGACACTTACCATTCCTTATTTCATAGGCTTGTGGTAAAAATGAAAGAGCATAAACAAAGATTTTAATACAATGCTTGATATAAGGTAGAAGCTCAATAAATGGCAAGTAGTAATAATAAAGCAAATGATGAATTTTTCTGTAACTATAAGTCATTCCTCATTACTCTAAGCCTGGTTCTATAGATCAAGCCTCTACACAGGTACATCTCATTTTCTGAATGTAGTCTTCAAAATCTACCTGAAAAGTTTTGAATGCCTATCTCCTCATCATGAATATGAATAACTACAAACATCAGAAGCAGCAGAGTTACAGAACGCTATAAAAATTTGTCAATCTAAATAGTGTATGTGTTTGATTCACATTTTAAATGGATTATTTCCTTTAAAAATGATGGAATAATTATTGTTTTTATTCTGATTCTTGTTTTCTGTTTTGTTTTGTTTTGCTTTGGACTTGTCAGCTTTTTGCCTTGAGCAATTCTTCACAGCTGAATCTCCAAATGCCTGGAAATGAGAATTTGTCAAGGTAGCTGTTGCTCTTCTTCCCTGTCAGGCCGAGGGATCCAGCTGGAAATAAGAGCAGCTGCTCTTGGTGCCCTAGTTTAGGACACTTCAAACACAGCTTTAGTTTTATCCCGTTTTAAGTCCAGACATTTCAAGATCCCATGGAATGGGACACGACCCATATACTTTATATTTGGATGCACTTTTACTGAAGATAGACTGCAGGGGTTGGGGGAGGGGAATGAAGGGATGTAGTGAGAGCCTACTAATGCCAGGTCAATGATATCTGTATTTTTAGAGTACCTTTCATTTCCAAGAATGTGTCCACTATAGCTCAGTATTCTCAGTCATATCAGGCCCTCAAAATTTAGGTGGTTTAAAAATAAAAAAACAGATAGTGGTATTTCACTTGAGTTGAAAAACATGTGAATCCAGTTGGGAATTGGACCCGTCCACACCTTTGTGGTTACTCACCTAAAAGAGACCCTTCCTTGGGTGGAAGGGAGTCACCATTTCACTGCTGTGCTAACAGCCTATTTTTACATTCAGGAAGTAGAGTTATTGCAGAATCATGAGAATTAGATATGGAAAGAATTCATGAAGCAATCCATTGCAACTGAGGGCCGCTTAAGAAGAATTTTTAGTCTGTTTTCCAATGAGGTGCAGGCCATCACATTCCTCTCACTGCGTGCTGAGCTGATTTTACGCAAGGCTAAACTTCTGTCAGTTTCATAAATAAAAGTATAGAGGTGTTAATGGTCTATTTACAGTTAGTTTTAAGTGGACTGGCTTCCCATGAAAGAGACTGTGTTTCTATAGCCATTTTCTTTCACAGGATAGTTACCTTTGGATAAACAAAATCCAAAATCCCCATACACTGATGAATATATATATATATCTGTTAAAAATTAAACAAAACTGGGCTTCCCTGGTGGCGCAGTGGTTGAGAGTCCGCCTGCCGATTCAGGCGACACGGGTTCGTGCCCCGGTCCGGGAAGATCCCGCATGCCGCGGAGCGGCTGGGCCCGTGAGCCATGGCCGCTGAGCCTGCGCGTCCGGAGCCTGTGCTCCGCAACGGGAGAGGTCACAACAGTGAGAGGCCCGCGTATGGCAAAAAAAAAAAAAATTAAACAAAACTAAAATTCTATATAAAATACTTAAAGTACTTAATGAACAATGAGACACCAATTAAAATTTGCAAGACATGAAATACCCTTTAAGATAATGGGACTCATCTAGTCATTATCATCCTGAGTAACTATACAATAGCCAAATTTGAGTTATAGAGTCAGAATGTAAGAAAAAAATGAGATCTTTAAACCAGTCTCATAATTTTACTAAAGAAATATGAAGACCTAGAGAAATCAAGGGACTTGCTTAAGGACTCCCTAAAAATTATTGGTACGATTCTTCACTGATTAACAGACCAGGGATCTTTGCACTATAGAATACTACTGTCAATTAATTGCTTAGGAACTCTGCAAATATCCGATTGAAGTTTCCAAGTATCACTGGTCCCAAATAGCTTCAGCAAAATTTGGTACAACATCTGGTGCACTAGAAGTCTCTCAAGAACTTATGATTAAATTAAGGTTGTGGTGAAATGGTTGGGCCTGGGAAAATTACCTGCTTGAAAATACCATTGACCTTAACTCAGTTACAGAAAAATAGCCTCTGAGGACAGAAATCAACAGTGCAATATTTTAGTGCCATCTCTGCCTCTGAATTGTTGGGTGAGTTATGGTATTTACTGATCTTCTCTAAAATAATGGTATTTAATTAAATCATTCCTAAAGCTCCTCTGAGAGCTCCACTAGTTCACCCAGCATAGCTGTTCTTGCTCAATAAGTATTTATTAAAAGAATTTAGCGCATATTTTCAGTGAAAGATTCTTTCATCATGTAAAGTTCAGAGCATGTCTTACATTGGAAAAAATTAATGAGGAAATGTTAACCAGGCATATTGATTTATTTTACAAACAACTATACTCTATATAGTCTTTGTGAGGTTATGCCCTAGTGCTCTATAATAATAAATATACATGTTTAGTTCTGAAAGGAGTCAAAGACTTGAAAAATAATATAAAAAATAAGTAACCCCCCTATTGCAATGGCCTCTATTCACAGAGGAGTTTTTAGGCTGAGAATTTACCAACATGGAAAATATAAAATGAAGGGTAAGAAGTGAAGGCAGGAGAAAGACTAAAATGTCGGGGAAATTCTTAAATTAAAAAGTTTCTGCAATGTAGCACAAGTCCTATGAAGGAAAGGTTACCGGCTTGCCATGGTCCAATAGCTTAACATTGCACAGAATGCCTGGAACTGGCCATTTCCTTACTCTTTTTTCAGCAAAATATCTTCAAAATCATATTCTGAGATGTTTATCATCATGAAAATATGTTTGATTTATAATTTAAGTGAAGTGATCAATTGTATTTGTTTTACAGAAACGGGCATCACAGTCAATATTTCTAGAAGGCATTTATTCTACATAAATTCTTATTCATATGCACTCTACATATTGAATTGTTTGATGTTAAGGAATAGAGTTATAATAAAACGAAGTCTAAATGTTTGTCAGACAGGAACCTTTTATAACTTAGAGATTGGGAGTAAACCGTGTGACTTCCTTTCCTGAAGCTTCCAGCTTTTTGCCTCTCCTTGACATAGTCCTGTCATCACATCACCTGGAACTCATGGTTGCACCCACTCTTTCACACACTTGACCTTCCCCCCTGAATCGCCTTTGAGGACAGGAAACATGCCTACCTTCATAAGCCCAGGTAAGTCCTATTTCTAAGACATATTAAATGTTCTTAAATTAATTAATGAAAATTAAGCTCTGTGTTTTGGTGACATTACCACACTCACTATCCATGTGAACAAAGTCCATGATCCTCTCTGATCCCAGATCCCAAATTTGAAGAAGGAGAATAACAGTTATTACTTGGCCCACCTTATAGGGGGATTGTATCAATCAAATGGAAAAGAGGGTGTGATTGTGTGCTGTAATTGTAATTGGCTCTAACAGATGAATTATTATTTAATGGAATTTTTCATCTTTTTTGGTGGTCACCACTTAGTAACAACAACAACAAAAAATTAAGGCACTAAAGAAGAGAAAATAAATTAAGTTCATACAGTGTTGCACTTTGGTCATTAAGAAGGATTTTTTTTCTTTAAACTATATGACAGTAACCACTTCCCAGAAAGGTTACCTACTAATGCGAGAAATCAGTGCAACTGAATTAAAAATTTTACCAGGCAGTATTCATTATTCATTTCATCCATTTGGTCATTTCCCCACTGCTATCTGCATGACTCTGTGCCTTTCACCCTTCAGGTTGGTTTAGCTCAGAGCATGGATATGAAAGACAGAAGACAGCACAGACTCATAGAATCTGGTCACTTTCATTCTGCATCACATTGATTTTCCTTTCATATCTATTACCTTCCCTATATCTGGTCCAGTTCAGTGCCTTTTCAACCACTAGTGAAATAAATGCCTGCCAGGTTGCCTCTCTCAAATCTCCTTTAGACATATTACTTGCTGAATAAATCCTCACTGGTTGATTTATTAACTTATAGTGCTCTCATTGTCCTATAGTCTCTTTGCCTCAAAACCCACAACTTTCTTGTTTTGCAGTTACCCCAGTGAAAAATTGGAAACCCCCTAGAACCCGACCTGGGATCGCTATGCACAGTATGTGGCATCACCATAGAGAAATCCAACATTCAAGGGAGTCTTCACATTTTTATTACTTAGACTCACTGAGGGCAGGAAGTTATCAAGTGTACTATTTTCAATTTAAGGATGAAAAAGAGAGAGAGAAAGAGAGAGAGAGAGAAAAGAGAGAGAAAGAGAGAGGGAGGGCTCATTGTTCACTCAGCTTATTAGTAGGAGAGCTGGAATTAGGATTGTAGTTTCCGGACTCCTAATTTAGAGCTCTTTCCACTGAACAATTCCATCTCCTTTTCTAGTGCTAAAGTTTTAAATACTCAGAATTGTTCAATACCTTTAAATGGTTGAGTGTAAATTCCAAGGACTGTTAGCTTCATTCCTCCTGGGGTCACCCTGACACACAGGCCTAAGCCAGCCATTTTCAGAGCAATCCAGGGACCAAGGAAGGTATCTGTGTTATTGAGTGTGGGTACATTAGTGACTACAAGTAGCTGAAGTTTTAAGGACTCTTCAGGATCGCATTTCCCTGCAAGTTGCACTGCAGTGACCCAGACACAACACTGACAGCTGTAGAGTAAATAAATAAAAACAGAGTATTTTGATCCGAGTGTGGAGGAGGGGCCAGTGAGAAGTTGGGGACGAGAGGAGTAAGAGGCAGACAGAATGAAGCAGCCACAGCTGGGAAAAGAACAGATGCTGGCCAGGAGAGAGGGAGAGCGCGAGAAGGGAGGAGACGGGAGATTAGGGTTCCGCCAATGTCAGAAATGTCGGAGCTCTTGGAAAGGGATACACATACTTGGGACAGGTGGGAAGTGTTTACATTAAAACCAGAATATCAAATGCCTTCCTAAATGCTAGCCAGATCATTAAAGACCCAAATTGACCCAAAGGAAAAAGCTGAAGTCCTTACCCAGGGAGCCCATTAGAGAGAGAGCTTCTAGAATTCTTTATATGCCATTCAAATTACTGGACATCAGCTGTGTGTAGCTGGATATCAACTGTGTGCATTAACTCATTATGCTGTAGGCCAGTGGATCTCAGTGTGGTCTCCAGACCAGTAGTGTCAGCATCCCTAAAGAAATGGATAGAAATGCAATTTGGAGAACCCATTCAGATGTATTGAATCAGAGAATTGGGGGGTAGGGCCCCAAATCTGTGTTTTAACCAACCTTCTGGGTGATTCCGAAGCTCAAGATTGACAACCTCTGCTCTATTTGCCTGATACTCCTCAGCTTCCTCAGGATTCTCCGTAAACCCATCACCCCAGGCAACAGGCCTCCCTGTGACCTCACACGTTGTCTCTCTGGGTTCTGCAGGACCCATGCCCTGACGTTAGCAAGCACAAGTCTCCTCAGAGGGGGCAACAGAGGCAAGAGACCACACAGCCTGAACCTCCAACAGCTCGGCCAACAAACCAACTAAACCCACAGGACAAAACCCTAAAATCTGTGCATTGAGATTCCATTTAGTAAGTGGTATCTGACCAGAAATTGGCCCCATGCAAGGGCAGCAGGCTCAGTCTCCAGGCCATTTTAAATAGCCTCTGCAGTGTCTTTCGTTTAAAGAATACAAAACATTGTCCATTAAGTTACTGAACTTGAGTGTCTAGAGGAAATTTGGAAATTTTGGTGGAAGGAAGTTCAGTTTAACATAAAGAAAAAAGTATTCTCTATCCCTTGACATTATTTTCGGGCATTGGTGGTGTTGTAGCTGGGGGTCAAGAGATCTAGCTTTCAGTGTTACTTCTTCTACTGATCTCTGATCCCTGAACAGTCACTTGTACTCTCTCATCCCTCTTTCCCCCTCCTATAAAATGAGGAGCTTGATTAGACAGCATACTTAAGATCCTTTTTCAGCTCTCTTAGATAATCTTTGTAGTGAAGCTGACTGGTTAGAGCCAATGAGAGCAATTAATTAGGTGAGGCTTCTAAGTTCAATTCTCTGTGTGGTCTGCAGGGTTTGGCTCAGTACAGTCCATCCTCCTTTAATAAACATTGGTTTCTAAAGGACTTTGGTGGTTCACTGTATATGGATTGGCACCAAGAGACTGATCGCCACTTTGGAGAGAATGACTCAAAATACGTACTGCTTTATACCCAATAGTGTCAACCATAAGGACATCACAAAATTATCATTAAACAAACAGTCTTAGAGGTAGGCTAGGGAAGAGTTTCTCAGACCAGGAAACCATCTCCTGATTTCCTGGGACTTTTTCCACTAGGTTCTGCCTTATGTTAAATACCTCAACATATCTAAGACAGAGGGGTCTCACTTTGCCGAAAGACACATTTCTAAAATTATAGAATATCAGAACTAGAAATTCCTTAAAAAGGAAAGTGGGAGAAAATGACTATGTATTTAGTACTAATCCTGTACCAGAAACTGTGTTAGATGCTTTACCATGACTATTTACCACACTGAGGAACTCTAATCTTACCCTCCCCATTTCACCACTGGGAAACTGGAATTCTTAGAAAAGACACCTGAGGTGATGACAGCTCACACTATGACTTAAAAGCAGACCTAGGACTAGATTCCCAGTCTGGTAACTCCTTAATCTGTTTTTTGTTCCCTTTCTTCATATACTGCCCTCACCCCCCGACCAAGTTTCACTATCCTCCCAGAAAAATTTACAGGGAATACAGAAGTAAGAAAACATGGGAAAGGAAAAATCCTTTTGATTTTTTTCACTCCTACTACCCACTATAAAAATAGCTGCCTTTTAAAACTTGGGAACAATGAAATTCCCAAGGATAGTTAAGGACTAGCTCAAAAGAGCACCCGGGCAATTGCTTCAGAGTAAGGAATTCTAGTGTGGATTTCCAGAAAGACTTTCTCTTACAGTTTGGGAATCACAGCAGCCACAGTTTGTAGATGTGCTGTCATAGTAATAGAAACATGTCCCGATTACTTACTGTGTGTCAGCCACCGTGGCATTACCTAATTTAACCCTCAGAGTCATCCACTGAGGGGAGGATGCCTTTTCAGAATGAGGAAACTGAGATCTAGCAAAGAGACCCAACACGTCTGAATTTAAACAGCTTCTCAGAGGCAACAGCAACATTTGAACAAACTTTGTTTAATTGTAGATCCTGAGCTTCTAAGCACTATTCTACACTCCCCTTGGGAATAGATGGTGTTAATTCACACCTATGTTGTCCTTCAGGGTTTACAAATGTTAATACCCTCCATCTTATTTAATCCTCATAAAAATCTGGGAAGGTGTCATGGTGGGAACTATTAAACTCCATGGAAGGGATTAAAACACGGAAGCCCTGTAAAGTTAAGGAACTGGTCTCAGATTTTACAGGTGGAAAGTGCAGAAACAGAACTTCTGAGTCGTAGCACATTGCATTTTCCCTCACATCATAATGCCAGATCCTAGCTAACCAAGAAGGGGATCGTGGAGATGTATGACCAAGCTTCAGTCCAAGGCATTGCTTAGTGGGCTAAAGGTCAATTCCACTTGCCCCTGGGGAAGACAGGAAAGGTTGGGGAAGAGCCCAGAGGTCATGGCAGTGATGTAATATGCACTAAGTGCTTGCTCCTCTCACCACCAAATCCCAGGTTAGTCCTCTAAATACGAGGGGGGAAATGAGAGCGGAAATCATGTAAGATGTCTGTTCTTCCTGAAAACAAGCAAGCCTCTCTCCTTCTTTGTCCTCTTATTTTTCTGTCTGTAAATGGACCAGAGGATCTTTAAGCTCCGACATCCGCTGATTCCACTGGCCCTGGGTAGTCAGCTTCGAGTGGGAGTTAGGAATACTCTGCTTTCCCCTGTGTTACAGGGTCACGGCTGCCATTCCTGCTGGTTCCCCAACTCCAATACCACTCCCTCCTTCTGGCTGTCTCTGCGGAATGCGTTCTCATCACACTTTTTGGCAAAATGTGCCTTGTGGTCTGATGAGTCCACATCACACATTAAAGTACATTTCAAAACCAGAATATAAATAATCATATTCAGTTTAATCTTTAACTGACAATGATTTTTATACAAAGAGAAAAGTCCCTTTTTTATAAGCAAATTTTACAGATGCTGGACATCTCACCCCTAAAAACAAAACAAACAAGACTATATATATATATATAAAGAAAAGAAGGGATTATGTGACACAGTTCTTGAATTATTCAAATGCTGGTTTAATTGGAAAGTTTTCATTGATTTTTAATGGAATGTAAAATTATTTTGCAATTACTCCATTGCTGCTTTAAAATATGTGGAGTTTTACCTTTTTTCCCGTATGTCCCTATTTATTGGCCATCAAAACTCTGTATTATACATTTGTAAACACACAGAGATTTTGATGTGCATACTATTACAAAATGATAAGCTATAAGTGCATAAGAACTAATGAAAAGTTCTAAGGGCAAGAGTTGATTATTAACCTTTTCACTTCTTTGACCTTAGGCAAGACTTTTAATATCTCTGGTCCTCCGTCTCCATGTCTGTAAACTGGAAATAATCTTATTAAGAAGATGCAAGGTTTAATATTGTATTTATTTGTTAATGATTAAAATAGTCATGTTTCTTTTCATTCATTTTTCTATTGTTTTATGATGCTTTTGTTTTTTTATTGGAAATAGCACATTCAATATTTTAATGTAAATATTTGTTCAAGCTATCCCATACTGCAACACCCAGAACTTAATAGTAAAGTTGTTGCTACACCAAAGAAATTTTTTTTTTCTTTTTGTAAGGATTAAAAGAGTCAGAAATCACTGTGGGACACTTTAAATGTCTGCCTGTCACAGCCATCTTAAATCTACTGAATTAGCAATTACACATACATATACATGCATAAGAGGCAACAAAATTTAAATTGTTTTACTAATACAATGGTGGCAGCTGTAAGATTTTGGAAAAAGTCTTCATTTCTCTGAGCCTCAGTTTCTTATCATTAAAATGAGGTTAGTAATACTCCCTTTATATGTCTTATAGGTAGTTATGGGGAACAGTTATAACAATGGTTATGAGTGAAATTGATAAACTGTAGAAAGTGACCAGAACAGAGAGAATGTGTTTCTCGAATTTGTTGGCCCTGATGATGTTTGCAGGTAGAGCTAAGCCAGGGACCAGGGTCGACATTCACAGTCCATGAATCATCACTCAAATCCTCAGTCATAAAGTGAAAGGCAAGTCTAAGCTATCCTTTGATTTGTTGTGGTTTTATGCCCTTTAAAGCCACGCCTACCTATATAAGAACGAAGAACTTATGAGAAATTCATTTGAAACGTTTGTTCTATTGGGTACAGCAAAGTGGGGCCCAACCCTTTCATGATGAACCCAGGTTGATTTAGTTAACGGCTTGCATCTGGTTTCCAAACTTGCCCTTACGTAACCCCGGTGAGTCCTAACTCAGCCTCAAACTTTAGTGAAGACAGAACGCACATCAGGGCAAAGAACCCTTGTTCTTACAAACGTCCAATCAGCACAGCTTGAGCGTCCAAAGCTACACAAAAGATGCTAGTGTTTCAGGGGTTTAACGAGCCAGTGGAGTCATCCAGATCTCACCCTGAGATCATTACCATAACCCAGTTTAAGAGCACAGAGACCACAAAATTGCTGTGTGTGCCGAAGCGGGTAATGCAGTAATCCTCAGCTCCTGGATTATCATAGGGCCAGGGAAATGTTCAAAAGCACAAGGCCTCGGGTAGCCTCTAGGGGAACTACTGGAATGTTGTTTATCTTCAGACCGCAACAACTGGTCCAGTATTTCACAACAGGAAGGTCTGTCCTGCGGCTCAGACGTTGACGGCTTAGAGAAGCAAGGCCTGAAATAACGCCCCCTTCTCTTCTACCTTCTATCTCCCCACCCTCTGGGACCCCTCTCCCACCCAACAGTTCAGATGAAAAACAAAAAAGGCAAAGCCAGGGCTGAGACCTTGAAATAGATACAGCTTTCTGAGCAACTTGCGTTAATTTAATACTCTGGCTGGGAAGGGACACAGCCTGATCCAACGGGATTTTAGGTGACAGGGAAACTAGAAACGATGCCCCTTTTTTTTTATAGTCTTAACCCCTTAGTTTATAAAAATCAACCTCCCTTCTACAGCATCTGTGTTTTCAGAAGTTCAGATATATTCTCTTAGATCTCTTATATGACAGAAAGGAGAAACTGATCATGATTCAAATTCCAAAATGATAGTCAATGCCTGGTAACTTCATCTTAGCTCCATGTGATTCGGGAAATTCATTTTTTAAAGTCATAATAAGTATCTCTGTGATCTTGGACGAATCAGTTAACCTCTCTGAGACAGTGCGTGAACATTCAGAGGACAGATGACAAGAGTTTATATTCAGGCCCATGAAATGGAGAGGTTGCATGAGCTTTGCTAGTTCAGGCACCAGGGATCTCTGAATCTCCCTGGCAGAGAGTATGGAACTCAGAAAAATCTCGGTGGTTTTATTATTTAAAGAAATGGGAGCAGATTGTTGTTGAGAAAGGACTCTTTATACACGAGACCATGAGGAGGTTCCTGAGCTTTTTGGGAGTTACAGTAGAGACCCATTGGTCTCTAATATTTATGATCGAGTCTCATCACTTCAACTGCTTTTGCACAAACTGCTTCAACTCGGCTCTTCTTTCCTGTGATGGAGAGAAGGAAGAAAGCTGGATTCAAGATAAATCTTCTTCTGGACAAGCCAAGATGGAGAAGCACTAGACCTCAAGACAGATGACTAAATGATAATTGTTTAAGAAAAGTGTAACTACTTCATATCCAACTCCATGTTGGTTACATTTAACCCTTAGCATTCTGGCAGGTCAAAGTGTACCTACTTCTGGTATACCTACCATGTCCAGTCTTAGGCATAAAAGATGAACAATACTCACATTTTGCACTCAAGAAAAGTACAGAGAGAATAAGTAGGTAAAAAAAAATCAACTCTAGTATCAAGGCAAAGTGAAGAACAGGGCAAGCAACAAATTATGTCTATGGAATGCAGAGAAAACACAATTAACTCTGGCTGTGGATGTCAAGAAGGCCGTCATGAAATCAGTACCACTTGACCTGAATCTCAGAGAATATGGGGGAGAGCTCATTTCAAGCTGAAGTCAAAGCAGCAGCAAAAGCAAAAAAGTGTGAAACTCTGAGTGATACGTAAGGAAAGCAGTGAGCTATTAGGGAGGCCATAATGGGCTGTTGACTACACCCTCCCATCCTTCCAGAAGGACGCCCGCTTTCAAACTGCTCTTTGTGGCACCTATGAAGTGAAAAAATTCTTTTCCAGAGCAGCATAGTGAGGAAGTTAAAAACACAGGCCCGGGGGTCCAACTGCCTTGTTCTAACGCTAGCTCTGTCACTTACCATTGTGCTACTTTGATCTGGTTGGCTGACTTCTCTGGACATCAGGTTCTTCTTCTATAAAATGGGAATAATAACATTACCTGCTGTGAGATTTAAATATATAAGTGATGTAAAATTCTTGGCACAGTGCCTGGCACATAGTGAGGATTCAGTGTTACTGTTTTTGTTGTTACTTGCCTATTTTAGTTCTCTTATTAGATAGGTATACTTAAAAACCAAAGAATGATCCATTCCTATTCTTGGCCCAGAATTTAGACTAATGTTTTGCACAAAAAAGAGGACTTCTATAAACACTTAAATAAATGAATGAATGATTGAATTCAGGTATAATAAGCGGAAGATCAAATTTCAGATCTAGACTTTCCTATCACCAGGATTTGACTTTGGCTCATGTCATTGAGCTATACACTATCTTAAACTTTACTGTTTTTATAGATGCTAGTAGATATTCTGGATGTGGTGATGTGCGCTAGGGTGGACAGCTGGAGAGATGCCAAGACATAGGTAGGGAATTCCTTGGACTCAGTGCTCTGCCATTGCCTGGTCTTTCTCTACGAAGGATATTTACTTGGTTTGTGACTAAATACCATCAATTGTAAGATAAAAATAATTACAGTGACCACTGAGTAGGGCAAAATCAGATGACTCAAAAAAAAAAAAAAAAAAAAAAAAACTCTTTGAAAAGGCATTTGGCTAAAATCTAGCCAGATATTGAGGTGTCCCAGGATGCCAGAGAGAATTGCAAGAACAATGCCAGTTGAAACAAGCCACTTTAACAAACTCCTCGGGTACTTTCTTACATTCTGAACAAATTCAGAATTAAGGATGAAAAAGTAAAACCAAAGTTAGCAGCTATGCGGTAATAAAAACTTCCCGATGTTAAAAAGAATACGCATATCAATACATAGAATATGCAGATATCTAGCTCTTTTGGATGAGGAATTGGGTGCATTAAAAAAAATGCATTCCTTCCTAAATTACCCTCAGGTCAGCTAAAAAAGTTTAGCACTAGGGAGGAGTAAAAGGTAAGGATGCAACAACAAAAACCACTGTGGAATGGCTGGAGATTCTAGAGGAATAAATGTAGAGGATTTAAAAAATATGCTTCATACCCATGGCCTTGCAGACTTGTGTGAATATTGGTATTTCTGTACAATAGATCCTAAAGAGTAGACTTGCTAAATAAAAAAAAGGATGGAAATTTTAAAACTAATAGGTGCTGTCAAATTCTCCTTTCAAACTATTGTAGCAAGTTATACTTTGTGCCTGGGGGCCCTGTCTTTGACATCCTGGCCAACAGAGTCTACTGAAAAAAGAATAAGCTGAAAATTGGAAACAATCCATCAATCCATCAACAGTTAATGGATCAACAATTTTGGTATAACCCTGTGGTGGACAACTACTGCACAATAAAAAGGGAAAAAAGTCAGTGATGTACACATCATAATGATAAATCTCAAAAGAATATACTAAATGAAAGAAGTCATACAAAAATAATACATAAGATTCCATTTGTTTGAAATCCTAGAAAAAACAAAACTATTCATAGTGACAGGAACCCAAGGCTGGAAGGGAGAGTGGATTGTCTACGAAGTGGCAAGAGGAAACATTTTAGGTGGATGGAAATATTCTACATCTGACTGGGGTGGTGGTAATATGGGTGAATATATTGGTCAAAATGTTAAGTATATCTCAATAAATTACATTAAAATTTAAAAGAATAAGACAAAAAGAGGGAGGGTGTGGTCCCCAGGATTCAAATGTGGTTCAGGTTGTATCTGACCCTGGATTCTAGTGATTTTTCTCTGTCACAACATCTTCTTTTAGAATATTTTATTTTCACTTTATGCTCCTCTAAAAGTTGAAATCTCAATCATCAGGGCACTCTTAGACTCTTCCAGGGCTGCCAAGCAAGTAAATTCACTTGGTCTGTAGTCTTTTACATCCAGTGTAAATTTAAAGGAGTCACGTTCTGTATGTATTCAAGCGCTTGCTTCCCTGAGACATCCATACCATCCCTGGGCTACTGGAAGGCATTAGGGTGCCTTCTTACCTCACTATCGTGTGCTTACCTTGGCTTTGAGTCTCACTGAGCCCTTTCCCACCACGGAAAGCTTTGCACTTATCTCTTCTTATGATCTTTTGATTATATTCTCTTATGGTCCAAGGATTTTCCCCACAAAATTGAAATGACAGAAAATATAAACAGATTTCTAGATACACGTGTTCCTACAAAACATTTTCACATGTCTTATCTCATTGGTTCTTCAGCAACCCTGTAAAATAGGAACATCTCCCATCACTTTCAGGATGTAATTCCAACTCTTCGGGCTAGCTCACAAAGTCCTTTAGCATCTGGTTCCATCTCACCTGGCTTCCCTCATCTCTAACCTGCAATCCCCTACATCCATCCACCTTTCTCTCCAGCCAGCCTGAGACACTAAGGCTTCCTATCCTTCCATGCCCCTAGACATTAATACATGTTACTATTTCTGCCAATCACAATCTTCCATCTTTGCCTTCTTGCCTAAAACCTAATTACCTCTAAAAGTTGGCCTGTGTCAACCCTCTGAAGTCCACCACTAACTGCTCCCAGGACTCTATTGTAATGCAAAGCAGAGCATTCTTAGTGTTGGTTTCCTGGATTCCCACTCCCACTGTGAGCTCCTGAAGGCCAGGACATTGCCTACTTTATCTTCTAGCCCCACAGTGACTAACATAATGACTGACACATAAGAAGTACTAAAAAAGCATTTGCTGAATGAATGGATGTGATGTGAAATTTCTGGACAAAAAGATGACTGTCCAATGTCTAAAGTCTGAATTGCAAACTCAAAGGAGGAGACAAGATCCTGATTCTGAGTTCTAGCCTGAGTTCTACAAATGCCTTAGTGGCATGACTATAGTCTTTTTGTTTGTCAGAAAAGTCTGAGGCCAACTTAAGGACACAGAGACTGTAATTTCACTGTGTCGATCTCAGCTGAAACCAAGAAGTTTTGGCATGAGACAGTAATCACTTAACTGCCTTGCACCTAAGAACACTAATATTTTGGCCTTTCCAGACAGGCTCGGGAATGTGATTAGGAGCCATTTGAAAAATGACACCCCACAGTAAAATGGAGCTTTGTGGCCTCTTCCTCAATCCCAGCTTCTGATCCTTTAAAACCGCCTTTAGAAACAATTTTTTTTCTCTTCTTGTGTATATTTATTAAAAAAATGAGAATAACAACTCTCTTCTCAAACTACTCTTAGCTGTCAAATTATCCAGTATTTATTTAGGCAATATTCAAGTCTCCGTATTTAGAATAAACCTAAAATCTTCCTATCCAATCGGCTAATGAAAGTCTATGCTAGAAGATGTGGCCAGTCATTATACTTTGCCAAATGCATACAAGCAGAAAATGACTTCGTGAGTTAGGTCCTCATTTTTGGTCTTCCCCGTATCCTGCTGAGCCTTTGAGATCAATTTGTCCCTGTCAATGTTTTCACAGTGCCATCATTAGCTAATAGAATCTCAGGTTTGGGCTGGAACTTGCTGTTTGATCCTTTCTGTACAGTTCTCTGCCAAATGGCTCTGGAATTTCTGTTTGAAAACTCCCTCTACAAAGAACTCACTAACTCCTAGGAGCAATTCATCCCATCTTTGAACAACACTGGCTATTTCACCTTGTGAAGTCATTTTTCCTGGAGCTTCCATAACTTTAGTCCTACTCTAACCCTTAGAGCACAAGTGTAATGCCTCCTCCATGCCAGCTCTTCAGATGTATGAAAATTATAAAGATAATTCCATTAAATCTTCTTCAAGTGACTCCCTCATAGGAAGTGGTCTGAGTCATGCTCCCTAAAGATTCCTGTCACTCAAAGGTCTGGTCCCTAGATCTAGGACCTGCCACCCACGTATGTTCTGATGAAACACAAAGAGCAGGACCATTGACTACCCTCCGTCATTGGTTTACTTGATTCCGACAGCTCTTTCCTTCATCTTATATTTTCCATTCTGCTTTCAAATTTCCCTTTCAGTTTATTCTTTCAGGAAGCTCATACACTCATTATATTGTCTTTCCTTTACCTGTGCTATTAAAAAGTGTAGCACATATGGTATTTCCAATACAGAAAACACAGATACACAAAGAAAACTGTCATACATTTGTATATAATCTCTATATAGAGATATAAAGATTATATAATCTTATATAATTGAAATCCCAGTTCTGTCTGGTGGCAAAAAATTGTTAGTTTGTTATTTGGCTTTGCTTTTTCCTGGCCATGAGATTTTTCCAGATCCACAGGCTGCTATCTCTGAACCCTCCAAGTTGATGCCTGGAGCATTTCCCATATCTTCCATGCTACTCTGAGGCTGCAGACCCTTCTGAGGTACGTCTTTGTTCTTTTTTGCCCAGACATGATGCAACACCAATCCTTGTTCAGCGCTGCTCCTCTGTGTTAGACAAAGTATCCTAGAACCTGCTAGAATCCAGACAGGAAGTAAGCTCCTGATCAGCTATTCATCTCAGATCACCTCACCTGGGGAAAGTGTCATACTTAACCACTCGCCTCCCAGTTCTTTCAAGTTAACCACTGAGTAGGGGAAGTCACTTTCTCAGGAACTTTCCTCAGCTTCTCACTAGTTTATTCATCTCTCTTCCCCATCTCCAGATTTTTATCTAGCCACCATCAATATGAAAACCATTCTAAGCTTGCTTCTAGGCCAAAACCAATCCATGTCAGAACCTTCATTATGAATTTCTAAAAGAGCCAGACTCTTAAAAGTTCTACCGCATTTTCTCTGAAAGTTTTCATTTCTGTCATGGGCTTTGAAAAGCCTATTTTGAAACTAAAAAATCAAGCCTTTCCTCCTATCTTGTTTATGTACTTCTGTAGTAACAATTCACCTTGACAGCATGAGGCTAAAGAGAATAGTCCCAGGATCCAAGAAATTGGAAGGAGGTAAAAATATCAATTAATATTTAAAAATCTTATTCAGCTTTCTAGAAAAAAGAATGTTTGGGATTCCTTGCCAGGAAGGAAGGGTTAAAAAGCACTTATGGGTTTCCCTAGTGGCTCAGTGGTTGAGAGTCCACCTGTCGATGCAGGGGACATGGGTTCATGCCCCGGTCCGGGAGGATCCCACATGCTGTGGAACGGCTGGGCCCGTGAGCCATGGCCGCTGAGCCTGCGCGTCTGGATCCTGTGCTCTGCAACCGGTGGGGTCACAGCAGTGAGAAGCCAGCGTACCGCAAAAAAAAAAAAAAAAAAAAAAAAGCACTTATAATCCAGAATTCCCATATCCCCAACCTTTCAATCATCCAGGTGCTCCTGCTGCAGGGTCCTTAAGAGACAGGCTCAGATGACCCTGCAGGGTACCTTATTCCTCCTACTTTATTAATCTCTTATCCAAGTGAAATCACAGAATGTATCCCTATCTGATTTATCTCCTGTCCAGTTAAAATGCATGTAAGTCACAAGAATTCCTTTTGGCTCTTAGAATCTCAGGTAGCTATTAGAGTCCCAGTGCAGAATCATGTCAGCAAATGGACAGGAGGCCATCCTAGGGACGGCCTAGGAGGGGATACAGGCAGGCCCAGGATGGGGAGGAAGAGGGTGGCTGAGTCTGCTCAGAAGGCATCCATATGTTGGTCTGCTAACCTGGAAAGAGGTGACATCTTCCTGGGTGAAAAAGGAGGGCACTGTGAAAAAATGATCACCAGAATGGAGGGCTATTCCACCTCTACTCACGTGCAAGCCAAGGCAGCTCTCCACCGTCAGAGTACCTTTAAAAAATTGTTTAATTGAAGTTGATACATCATTCTTAATCGGTTCCTTAAGGGTCAATCAACTATTCAAATTATGCAGTGTTTTCTAGGTCCTAGTCTCAAAACCAGGTGAGTGCGGGAGTGTGTTGCCACACAGGAAACAACAGGGAAGTCCCAGGACCAGAGTCAGGCTAAGGTGAATGGTCAGAATGGGAAAGACAATATTATGGCTCCGATGAGGCAGAGCAATGAAGAAACTGGTGGGAAAGAAGAAGCTCAGTGGCTATAGGAGAGTCAAGAGGCTTTGAGAAGGAAGATTTAACCCGGGGTGTCATTTTTATTGCATTTCTAGCACATCTTTCCTTTGCATCCCAATCCTACCATAATCCACTGTGAGCTCAGGTAATGCAAACTCATTTTCATATCAGCAAAAGGGATTAAGAAGGTAAATCTTCAGAGGGAGAAAATATCCATGATGTATTTTAAAGCCGAATGCAGTATAAATGATTTTGTATCCACTCTTTTGTATTATTCATGCCTCAGCTCCCTGTCATGGCCATGAATAAATGAAATTTAACAAATGTTGTTTGGTCCACAGTAGCCCAGAATCACCCTAGAAGCTGAAGATCAGCTGCAACCCATTCCAGGAGCTCTTAGAGTATGAATGTGAAGGCCTTGGAGATAATCAAAATCAAAATTAAAAGACTTCCTCAGTCTTTGCAAGCTCCCTTTGATAAACGAAAAAAATCACACGCCCACATTTAATTGCATTTGAAATTCAAGGTAAATTAAGTATTGTGACAAAAAGGCAAATCAGATTAATGGAACAAAGTGTGCTGCTGTGTATTCATGGCACACGTCTCCCTTGAACTTTTACAGACCCTCCTTGGAGAACTAAGATATAGGTCAGTGATTGGTAAACTATGACCTGCAGCCTGCTTTTATATGGCCCATGAGTTAAGAATGGTTTTTACATTTTTAAATGGTGGTGAAAAAAAATCAAAAGAAGAATAATACTTCATGACATGTAAAAATTATATGAAATTCAAATTTCAGTGTCCATAGATGAAGTGTCACTGGAGTCCAGCCATACTCACCCTTATTGGCCGTGGCTTGCTTTTGTGCTATGGCAGCAGAGCAGAGTGTGTGCAAAAAAGATCATGTGGCCCCCAAGTCCTGAAATATCCACTATCTGGCCCTTTACAGAAAAAAAGAAAATTGTCTAGCCTTTGTAAACCAATGCTTTCTTTTAAAGATGAGAACATTAAAACCGAAGGAGAAGAAAGATCTCAAGGTCACCCACCTGGTATTCGGCAGAGACATTTCTAGAACCCACTCATCTAAACTCCATGTGGGATCCTTTCTCATTATACCAAGTGGCCTGGGGTGGAGGTGAGGGGGGGCTGTCCCCAAGATTACAGACAGCAAGCCCGTGACTGAACAGGCTGTAGGAACCAGAGCCACGGTTTCAAGAGTTCAGGAGCATACGTGAATAATGTGTTTCCTAAGGAGAAGAGAAGAAAAAACAAGACAAAACAACACTGACACTAATTATGAAGGTGTGCAACAAATTCATTTTGGCCCAGCACATGCTCTACTGTGATATCTGGCCATCTAACCTGGTCTGAACTGAATGCTGCATGTCTTTGAGTCCCAGTACCCCATCCACTGCTTGTACTTACTCTTACTTTGCTGCTTCCATTAAAGAGCCCTCAGAAACAGGGATGTGTTTGAACAAAACAAAAAAGAGAATCTGGGAGTGAGGGAGAGAGTTGAGCTTGGTTTTCTGCTGGAGGCTACATTTTTATTTTTATTTTTTTCCAACTGGCACGCGTCTTCTTTGTTTTGAATAATGGAGATAATTATACATTCAAGGGATCACACTCTAAACCCCCCAAACGATTAAGAAATCTTATTGCAGGCAATCATGAGAAAATGTAAGGGAGGATTACCCAGAGAGACAATGCAAATCATACCTCTTCCAGTGCCTCACTTAGCACAGAGACCTAATCACCCTTCTCCTCTCTTTCCCATGGCTGAATTGTTTATATTCCAGGCCGCTCTCAGGGCACAGCAATGTTCTTTCCTAAACCCTGCTCATGTGTAGTCAAAGGTTCGGATGGGTCCCTCTTGGGAAACTGCTACCTCGGTGATTTTGATTCCGACCTGTAAGCTCCCATTTACCAGCAGCTGGGAATAGAACAAAAGCTTGCATTATGTTCAGGCTGCAAGATTCTTTATCTAGGGAGAAAGGAACCCTGTGTACCATGTGCTCAATTCAACAAATATTTATTGGGCAGCAACCACAAAGCAGACATTACTCTAAAAGCTGGGATAAAACAGTGGAAAAAATATAATCCCTGACCTTATGGGTCTATATCTAGTCAAGCCAGATAGATAGACAAGGAAATAGGAAAATCAAATGTGTGGCATGAAGGATACGAAAAAAGTAAGTCCAGATTGTTCAGGGGTTGCCTGGGTGGAGCAAATCAATTTGAAGAGTACATGGAATTAACAAGGAAAAGAGCTTAGAGGGGGCATCTGTCAGGTGGAGGGGACAAATGTGAAGCCCTGCAGATGAGAGAGGTCATGGGTTGTTGAGAAAACTAGGGTGGGACTGATCAGACCTTGGGGAGGGGAACAGCAGACACATGGATAAGGAGGGAAGATGACCAAAGAAGGGGCTGGGAATGTCAGCTGATGCCAACCAGGAAGGGTCTTATGAGCCTTATCCTGAGGATATGGAAGGCAGGCATTTCGGAAGGCAATGCAGAGTCTCAAAAGTGTTTTAATGACAGAGGGTGATGGGAACAGATTTGCCATTATCTTCTTACCATATCTTGCTGTCCAGGGATTATATATCTGACTCACTATGCCCTCAGTTGTATGGTGTAACAATAATAAGAAGAAGAAGAATAGCTAATACATATTGTGTTAATATGTGCCTGGGATTGTGTTAAGCACTTTAACTGAATTATATGATTTACTCCTTACAACAATCCTATGAAATAGATATTACTATTATCTGTAACTGACAAATGAGGAAACTGAGGCACAGAGACTGAGTAGCATGCCCAAGAGTGTACATTTCTTAAGGTGAGGAGCTGGAATTGAAATCCAATGCAGTCTACCTCCAAAGCTCAGACTAAACATGGGTCTGTGAGTGAAAAAAATCAAATACAACTTCCAACTCTGATTCTCAGTGTGATCGTGGGCTTTCACTCTCTGGTTTCCTTGTCTTTAAATAAGAAGAATGAGCTACATAACTTTCAATCCTCTTTCTCTAGTCTAATATCAGGATATTGTATTTCTCTTAGATGTCAGCAGAAAAGCAGTAGTTCAGGGTAGTCATTTGACTCTTACTGTTCTTGAGGCAAGAAATAGTTACAAGAAATCAACCCCAGTAGAAGATTTATGATCTCTCTCGGGGATAATTCCAAATCTTTCTTCCTCTCCCCTCACTCTCTCAGTCTTCTTTCCCAAGGTTTGTGATGGAAATCCAGTGACAGAGTGATTTCCATAAACACGTGTTGATTGTCAGTGGATCAGAAAATACAATACCACTGGAACTTCCCCCCCCCCACCATCACTGTCATCAGGTTTTGTCTTCTTTGTGGTCCATCGACAGTGACAATAATCCAGGCTCTGTTTTCTCCCTGTCAATTACACTTTAAGCTGGTCAGGGTGAGAATCAACAGCTCTGAAAAAGCAGGTGTTAAAAGTTAAGAAAAGGATTGAATATTCATCATGGTTAAATTGTGTTTGTTGGATTTGGCATGGCCAACAGGTACCTTTTCCTGAATTTGCACCACCATCCATAATATAGAATGGAAATCGTGACTGGCAAAAAAAAAAAAAACGGTTAGAGAAAGGTAGAGGACCATCCTATTTTAGTGTCTTCAGGATGCCAAGGGACTATCCATGCTCAGTGGGCTTTTGATACTGGAAACATAACTCAGTGGTCTCAGCTTCAGAATTCTTAGACTTTGTGGAACCACAGGTCTAAAATCTTGGCAAGCCTAAGTCATGGCTTCAGTCTCTGTCTCCTTAGAAAAAAATTTGAAGAGCAAGTGATTTATGGCATTTCTTCTTCTAGAAGAGCTCTCCAACCCCTGGCCACTGAATGGACTTTGAAATATGCCCACAGGGATCCTTTATCCACAGACAATCTCTGAGTGCTTATTATTCACTTTACTAGTGTAGAAGCTCTTTAATCATTGTCTCTGCATTTGCTTTAATCTAGAAACTGTCAATTTATTAGCTCATAATGTGCCTGAAGCTTTTCACCATCTTACTGGAGAAAGACTTGTATAAATCCAGGAGATGATTCTAAAAAAGTCAGATTGATATAGATAAGGATATGAAGAGACAAAATAATATAGCAATTAGAGTACAGAACTAAAGTTTATTTATGAAAAAAAAAAGCATTCTATATTTTGTTTCAAGAAGAGTAAAACCATTTTTAACTCCACCCAGTAATAACTGATGAGTGAGTAAAAGAATTATTTATTATAAACATGAAATTATCCATTACAAAGGATTTTCAGCACCAAAGTTTTAGGCAGTTACCCAGAGTGCACACTGGAGGGATACTCCTGAAAATGAAAGTGGTTAAGAAATCAAAGACCATGAGCTACAAATATATATATATATACACATATATATGTATATATATATATATTTCTGAGGTTGAAAAATCTCAGATGTGTGTATATACATATGTGTGTGTGTGTGTGTGTGTGTGTGTGTGTGTGTTTTCATGGAGAATAATCAGAGCATCAAGAAAAATAATGTTCAGGATACAAAGGAGCCCAGCATAGCACAAGAGCAAAGCAGCATAGAGTGCACATGCTATAGAGAAGATGGCAAAAAGAGTCCAGAGGGAAGGGACTTAAAGAATGACTCCACCTTGAAATAAAACTGTGGAATACTTGGCTTCCAGATGACCTAAAGGCTGATCACAGGTAGTCTAATAGCTATAATCACTATGAACTCTACCTATGACATTCCTGATCTGTTGCTGTTTGTCTTCCGTCTTTCTCCCAGAGTGGTTTTATTATCAAGTAAAATATTTGCTTCTTTCTTTTTCCTTACAGAAGAGACCTTTACAATTACCTAGTCCAATTCATTCACTTAACAAATGAGGAAAACAGGACCCCGAGAGGTTAAAGTGAATTGCTCAGTCACCTAGATGGAGAGTACCATAGACAGGACTAAAATCCTGAATCTTCTAATTCCCAAACCACACTTCATTGCAAGAGCCCATTCTTCCTCTGAAATAATTACCACTTTCCTCTTCATCATAGTGGTAATTTCTGCAAAGGCAGAGAAATACTGTGGGTGATTCTCAAATGTTAGATGTTTAAATTAGCATTTGGGAACTATATATCTACATAGAATTACTGGAAGTTGAAAGGAAGACAAAATCATCACCTTTACTTTTAAGAGGGTCCCAACACAATCTTCCAGCATACTTGCTTAAAATTGGTTCCTCCTTCCCTGTCAATTAGCCATCTTGTTTTTATTTTCTTCCCAGAGATAGAATTTAATGATTCAAAGGATCTTGGAGATCACCTAGACTTACTTTCTTATCTTATAAATGAGAAAGCTGAGGTTCAAAGAGGATGCCTTACCAAATCACAAAATATTCGAATTTGAAGAAGCAACAATATTTAGTCAACTTTGTTTTTTTATTTAGAGAAATAGGAGAAGTACTTAACTATTATAACACCTGTGTTTCTCACTACCTATAATTAATAATTCTTCAAATTTTGCCATATTTCTTTCAAATATTTTATATAAGAAATAAAGCTATGCAGATACAATTGAAATACATTTTTCCTAACCCCTAGTCTTACTGACATCCTTATCAACCCAAGGACAGCCAGTATTAGAAATTTGTGAATCCTTGCTATCTACTTTGTATAATTTAACATACACATATAGATATCAATGGACAATGTATATTCCCAGCTAGTGCCAGGGGATTAGGGATATTAAATCAAAACTATTCTGATTTTGTTTGATTGTGTGTTATTCTTCCTAGAAATATTTAATAGAAAACTACTGTAAGACAACAAAATTGTAAACAGTTTCAATCTAATAGACCCGTTTAACAGGTCAGAGAGGTTAAGTGACTTGCCCCACGTGACACAATGTCACCATCCAACTAGAACTCAGATGTTTTCCCCCTACACCCATCTCCACTTATCTTTTCACTAGAAAACCCCACCTGATTATCTCTTTCCCCTTAAGTCCTCTGGATGTTTTTCTTCATCATTTTCAGAAAGCCACATTTCTCTCCCTTACCTCCCTTCAGAAAAGAAACAATTCTGGGGTTGAGAAATCTCATACCAGAAACAATATACTCTTTAACTTCACACTTTTTTCTGAGCAGCAGGGCAGCCAGGCAGACACCAGGCTCACACACCATTATGAATCTGTCAGCAATTAGAATTCTAAACCCTATTCGGTTTTTACTTGTTTCAATCAACTTGTCACTGCAGTGAGGATTATCTACTTTCTCAACATAAACATCAACAGAAGTGAGTGCAATGGCTTGCATCCTTGGCGACGGCACCGCCAGGGAGAATGTTAAATAGAACACTCTGCAGACAGGAGGGATCTGGGGCCTTAATGGGCCATAATTAGAGGGGCAGAGCCTACACTAGCCTTTGTGTAAGGCTTCAGAATTCCCCTCCTTAGGATGGGGAGACATCTTGGGACATGCAAGGAGACTGCTGCTGTCTGCTTCTCCCTTCTCTGTTTCCTGAGCTAGAGAAAGAAAGGGAAAAGAAGAAAATGTATCCCTGCAATGTTTTCATTCAAAACCAAAGGACCTTGGGAGTCATGCCATTCAACCCCCTTATTTAAAGGATTAGGAAGCTGAGATCCAGAGAGGGAAGGCTGTGGCCAAGGTCGAACCCATGAGCCCAGTGTCCTGACTCCCAATGCTGAACCCTGCTCCCTTCAGGGGGAGTAGAATGGTTCTGAGTCATAAGCCACGGTCTAACCCAAATACCCAATGATGCAAAAGACCAAGCAACACAGTGCCACGATACGAGGACAGGGCAAGCCCACAGTGCCAGGGTCACCGAGAGAAGAGAATCACTCCACCTCAAATCCATTGTGAAGACAGAGAGTGTGTAAGTACACAAGTAGCAATTAATTTGATTCCTTTCAACAAGTTATTTTTTTAAGGATTATCTAAGGAACTTAGAGTTAGGTGGGTCAAGACAAAGAAAGTTTGGTATCTTCTACTACTGAAAAGAGCTAAATTATGTATACTAACTTATTTAATCTTCATAACAACTTTATGAGGTTAGTACTATTATTTTAGTCTTTATTTTACAGACGAAGAAACTGAAGTATGGAGGGTTGGGTACCTTGTTCATGTTTATGCATATGGTAACGGCAAAACTAAGATTGGAACCTAGATGGACTGGCTCCAGAGGCCCCACTCTTAACCACAAGAGTAGGGTGACAAACCATCCTGATTTCCTGGGACTGTCCCCATTTTAGCAATCAAAGTCCCATATCCCAGGAAATCCCTCAGTCCTGGACAAACTGGGACAGTTGATCACCTTACACATAACTATACTGACTCGGTGGTTTGTCAATGATTCAACCCAAGCCTCAAAAAATGATCCAGTTAGTCTGGTTGCCATATCCATCTTCAAGCCTTGGGAGGCTGAACTCACAGGGAAGAACTTAAATATTCATAAGTGCGAAGTACTCTTCTGAGCACTTTTGAGGCTTTATGTTATTTAAATTCTCACAAGCACCCTAGAGGAGGTATATGGATAAGAAAACAAAGGATCTGAGAGGATTGGATCATTTGCCTAAGATCTTAGTGTTAGCAAGTATAAAGCTAAGATTTGAACCGAGGCAAGGAGGAAGATCTTGGGACTTCTTTATAGAGAAATAGCTAAAATGAGGGAGTCTCAAAATCTGAAAGTCCTACCTACTTGGTGTTTTTTTCTGGATGTGGGAGTTCATACCTAGGAAATTAGATATAACTCTTTGAGAATTCCCTCTTTCTGAGTAGAGTTTTGTACTTCCTCCTCCTTCTGACTCAGCCATGGGATAGAGCATCAGCTGACCACAAGTTGGCAACAACACGGTCAATGCCCTCCCCATCTCCATGCCGTGTCCACACTACTTCCCCTTCTTTGATGATCACCCCCCCCCCGCCGCCATTGTGTGCATGTAAAATTCTTACCCATCCTTTAAGACCCGGTTATATACTACCATCCCCAAAAGCCTTCCTTGGACTTAGTTTAAATTAATCCTTCTCTCTTCTTCTTTCCCTTAGCCATCTTAAACCTTTTAAAGATAGGTATCCCAATCTGCCTTATTCTACAGTCACAGTGTGCAAGGGTGGGAGAGGGCCATGCCTGGCTCTCTTGCTGTGTTCGGGACTCCACCTCAGCATTATCTTATTTCCTCTCTCAGTAGTTCACAGGACAAGAGACAGCACCTGCACACAGCCCATAGTTTGATAGCCTCTTGAATGAATATATGTATACATCAGTGTGTTTAGTTATGAACTATGATGTTTGTACATGGAGATTTGGATAAGGAAAACAATATCTAGGATGTTTGTGTATGTCAGGGGATAATTTCTTTGGCACTCCTAGGCTCGGTTTTACTCCCATACTAAAGCAAACGATTAAGGCGATTGGCTCAATGTTTGTAGTAGGTACCTAAGTCTATAAAACTTGTCTTAAGTATCTTTGCAAAATTATTTAGAGTTAAGAATAATGATTATTAAATGGTCTAATAGAAATAAATACAGGGCAAGGAGTTAGTTTCCACTTTCTGGTTAATGACCCAAACTCACTGCATAAATTTTGGTCCTCTTTTTTGCCCAAACTGTAGGATGATGGCGGTAGAATTACATGATTTCTAGGATCCCCTCCAACTCTACATTCCTATAATCCAATAATTCTAATAATTAGAGCAAGTCTTCCCTCACAGGGACATTCTGTTTCCTACTGTAGCCTTGGCATTCAGAACATTCTGGGTGAGTAGTAGAATCAATAACAAGGTCAAGGACCAGTCAAAGCCACTGAGGAAGAAAAGGGTGTTCTGTTCGAAGAAAGGAAGCCAGAGATTCTGGAGGGACATGATGTGTGAAATGCAGGCTGGGGGTTAATGAGTTTGAGGCGTGAAAACCCAAGCTTCAGGCCGCATTCTCTGGCAGTGTTGAGCACGGCATGTCTCCATGCCCTCTGTGGCCGAGTTCTATTTTAGAATGTACTCGAGCTTGAATCCTCTTAACACAGCTGTGACTGTCTGTTAAATTTTAGGCATCGTTCTCCATTCAAACAAGTGGCTCTTGGTCTTACATTGACAGACCTGGGGAAAAGCAGCTAGAGGAGGACAGACCTGGAAACTGTCAGAGAATTGACTGGTAGTGAAAGAGGTGTATTTATTGATATTGAGATGTAGTCAGCTTGGCCCAATGGACCAGGGTAGAGAGAAGATTGTTCTATGACGGTCAGAAGCAAATGGGATGGGGAAGTCTCACTGGACAGCCCCACCCACCAAGAAATGTTTCATTCAGCATTTGAGAGCCCCTTAAGCCTCCTTAGCCATTAACGTTCCTTTCTAGCTAAGACACACCTCTTGAGACCTTAGCCCATGGAAAAAATGAGAGCACAGTTGAGTCGTTTCACCATGCTCCCACCCTTCTCCCTTCTGGAATCCCTTCCAGGGCCCAAAGTGCCGAGCTGTCAAGTCCTGCCCTGAATGCTTTGGTTAAGTGGATGCCCAACCCAACTGAGGAAGCTGTGTCAAGGCTGGGTTAAGCCCTCCAGCTGCTGGGAAGAGCAGAAGTGGTCACCATGGAAACAAGCCCCTCATCAATCTTGTAGTCACTCACAAGATCACTGGGATGCATTGGGGACTAGAGTCCCTGGAAAACTACACCTTTTTCCTTGAGAAGAGATGACTGCATTCTTGAAAACCAAGTCAGCTGCTTCTAAAACGGAGTGAAAATATCCAGGGTTGATTCTGCCTCCTGAATTTAGGCCTAGGTGCTATATGCCCTGAGACTGTGAAGGCAGGAAGGTCCCCATTTGTGTGGATTTTGCTACTGCAGCCAGTTCTATTTGACACAATTCAATGTCAGAGGGAGAAGAGAACTCTGGGTGTTACCTAGTCAAACTCTTATTTTTTACAGGAATAACTGAGGGGCCAGGGGGTGAATAACTTGTCCAAGGTCCATATTATGAATCAGTGGGAAATCCAGGACCAGAATCAAGATTTTGCACTCCAAATCTGTTACTCCTTCCACAATCCTAGGGTCAGAGTGGATTTTTTGTGAAGCTAATAAAGATTAAATTTCAAAATACCTCCCTTAATGGGGCCATTCTGAGGCTGTGAGAGGGGCCCTAGCAATATACTCCCATGGCCATTTTTCTTTCCTTTTTTTCCTTAATTTTCAAAAGTAAATTTTATTTAACTGAAATTGGTTTAAAGTGCTGTTCCTTTCCATTTTGTCTCCCCCTTTATCACTCGTCCCCTCAAGTTGGGTTTCAGAATGACCATAGGCATTTGTGAGATACGGTTAAAGAGACGTTGAGGTAGGTTAGGATTTAGTTGTGGTTAAGCAGGTAGGATAAAATTATATGGTTCCCACTCACTTTCAGGAAGAGTTAAGTTATCCCTTATCTTGATTTAAGACTGGCCTCCGGGCTTCCCTGGTGGCGCAGTGGTTGAGAGTCCGCCTGCCGATGCAGGGGACACGGCGTGCCCCGGTCCGGGAAGATCCCACATGCCGCGGAGCGGCTGGGCCCGTGAGCCATGGCCGCTGAGCCTGCGCGTCCGGAGCCTGTGCTCCGCAACGGGAGAGGCCCCAACAGTGAGAGGCCCGCATACCGCAAAAAAAAAAAAAAAAAAAAAAAAAAAAGACTGGCCTCCACTTCCATAACCAACTAGCAACAAGATTCAAAGAAAGGGCAAGACCAAAGTTCAGCTCCTATGAAGATACAAATGGTCCCTCAAGCATCTGGCACAGGAAACATGAGGGTAGTGGAGAAGAACAACTGTTAAAATATGTAGAGCCAGGAGGTAGTCCGTGAAAATTCTTCCAAATCTCATATCTCATATGTGGAAGAAACTTGATGAATATTTTGCATTACCAACAATGAATTGTAAAGCTGAATGAAACTTTTCAAAACTATTAATAATAATTTTATGAAAATACACTTCAATAAACTGAAGAAAAAATGAATTAACATTTCTCTTCATGGAAAATTTTTTTTTCCTGTTTAAAAAGCACAATTTATTGCTTTTAGTGTATTCACAGAGTTGTGCATCCATAGCCATCAATGATTTTAGAATATTTTCTTCGTCCCAGAAAGAAACCTTGTACCCTTTAGCTGTCACTCCCACCCTCCCCACCGCCCAGCCCTGGACAACCACTGATCTACGTTCTGTCTCTGTGGATTTACCTCTTCTGAACATTCATGCACATGGAATCATACAACATGTGGTCTTTTATGACTGGCTCCTCCCACTCAGCATCATGTTTTCCAGGTTCATTCATGGTATAATTTGCATCAGTGTTTCATTCCTTTTTATGGCTAAATAATACTCCACGGTGTGGATTACTCAAGACCGTCTTCCTTGGTTATCCTTGGAGAGACCAAGGTGGATGGTCGGAGGGGACCTCACTCCTGGACCCCAGACCCCCTCAGGTGGAACAGCATTTGAGGATCAAATGCAGAAGGAGACACAGATCTTTTTTTTTACTTTTTTGTTTGTTTGTTTGTTTTTGGCTGGGCGGCTTGGCATGCAGGATCTTAGCTGCCCACAGTGGAAGCACGGAGTCCTAACCACTAGACCGCAAGGGAATTCCCTTTTTTCCTTTTTTTTTTTTAACTTTCTTAAAAAACAATCTGTATAAGTGAAATAGGTACCAAAATCTCGGCATTATCATTTTACTCTGCTGTTGCAGCCCACACTGTTGACTTCTGGCTTAGGACCCAAGGCCACCTGCTCCCCTTGTCGTAGGAAGAGGTAGTCAAATAATATGCAGTCACAATGAGTATGAACGAGGTATTATATAAGTGTGCTAATTAACAAAGGTATTATGTTATTTTCTGAATTTTTAATTTTGTAGTAAATTTCAGGTTTGTAATATCTATATTTTTAAATATTGATTGGGATGATATTTGATTGGGATGTATTTTGCCGTTTAAAAACAGTCATTTTTGTGCCTAATTTTGTATTTATAGTATTACAGTCATTATTTCTCAAAGAGAGCCCCCTTGTCATATAAGATGCATAAAATCTGGATCTCTCTCTTGCATGAGATACCTCTTTAATGAGTTTCCATTAATCACAGTATTACTGAAAATGATAGTAAATATCCTGGGTGGGTTTTGTGGATCAGGAACGCATTACTACTGCACAATCATGCTAGCACGATCCTCATTGGAATTTAGAGTGTTCAGAGTCATTTGTGTTGTGCACAAGAGCAGTTCCCAATGCCAATTCATTGGGGTCAGTTTCACTGCCGGTAATGGAAGTAAAGCCTCATAAGACTTCACTATTACTCATCAGTGTTATGTTTGTCTACACCTATCTCCCAAGTAACCAAACCACTTAATCCCATTTCCTTTTACCACATTCAATTCATCTTCCAAATATGCACACTTGCAAAATATGTCTGGGGGACAGGTTATTCTACCTCATTTTAAAGAAGGAGAAGACTCAATGATAGGGGTGAGTTATTGACATTCAAATTACTCAATTCCATCTCTGATATGTTCTCTACTTAAAGAGTTGCTGTGAGGGGCAAATAAAATAATGAGTATGAAATATCCTAACCCAGACACTAGCACATGAGTGCTCGGTAAATGTTAGTTTAGTGTTGGATAATTCTTTACCGATAGGTAAGCATTTGCCAACTTGGGTTCATGATGTACCCAGATGCCTGGAGGTATTTCTACAGTTCCTTGAAAGAAAATGTGGCCACAGTACACAAGCTTCAAATTTCTCTGCTCCAAAATGAACCATGGATTTTAAACCTAAAGCAAAAAACCAACCCATTACTTTTTTGCAAACTTGAGTGGTCAGGGAACTTTACTGAGAAAGATTTGCAGGGTGATATGTCATCAGAAAACCTAACTTGACTGTCAACTTCCCTACTTCCTAGTTGCATGACCTTGGTCAAGTCATTCTATTTATTTCGATTTCGATTTCTTTATCTGCAAAACAAGGATATTAATAACTTATAAGCCTGTAAGAAAATCATAAGATACTATATGGTAAATTTGGAGACATATAGACAATGAGTTATTATTTTTGCACCAGCAAAGTAAAACAGAGAACTAAAGCAAAGCGTAGATAATTTGTCTCACGTTCCTCCTTCCACAAGCCTCATCACTTCTTTTTTCAGAATTACCAAGTGCAGACAAATGTGACACACTTCATATGATTCCAGAACAGAATGTAAATGTTTATAACCTGGATAAGGTAGAAGTAAATGCATATTTGACAAAAGGCAAAAAATAAGAGTTGATGGAGAAATCTAGAGTTATCTCATCAACATCTTTATTTTCACAGAGGGGAGATGAAATAGAAACTAAAATTGATAGAGAAATAGAAGTTAAAATGTATTATTTAAGTAACAATTTTTATCAATAGAAAAGTGAAAATAAACAGGTAGAGAGGAAAGAGGAGTGTGAAGGATAGTGTATGTGAACTAAGTCTGGTCCTTTCATAGAAGGCAGTCAACAGATAATATCTGATATTGATGAATCAATATAGAGAAATAGAAACATATTTTTCAAAGTTATGAAGGTCACTACCAGCAGAACCAGAAAGAAAGGCTGTTAAGATAAGTTACCACTAAGCTGGAAGTGGGAAGAGGTGAGTTGGGAAGCTGTTGGTTTCCAACACAACTCTTTGGTATCATTGGATTTTCTTTACCATTTGATAAAATATGAGAGGGGAAAAAAAACTCAAAAAGGCATGTGTTCTTTTTTATCTTTGGTGCCATCAATATAAGCTCAGATATTCAATATTGCTAATATTAAGTATTTCATTTTCAGCATCTTTTTCTTTATTCCTATGCCTGTGCTATTCAATAGGATAGCCACTAGACACTTGTGGCCACATGAAGTTAAATTCGTTAAAATAAAATAGAATTTCAGTTCCTAAGTTTCATCTGCCATATTTCACAACAAATGGCTACTGTGTTGGACAGCATAGAATTCTGGAATTTTCCATTACTGCAGAAAGTTCTATATCCTCACTCTAAGCAATTTCATCCACACTAAAGGTTTCAGCTACCACTCATTCTTGGATGACTCCCTGGCCTTTATCTCAAGCCAAAGATCTTGGCTCCTGAGCAACATACCCTCACATGTACCTGTTGATGAGACAGGAATATTTTCACTTATGTCCCACAGCCCTTCATACTAAACTTATCCAAATCTGAACACGTTGCATTTCCTGTGGAAGTCATTTTTACTTCCTACATTCTCCACCTCTCCTGTTGGAATCATCATCTGAAAAGTCACTAGAATCAGTTGGCTGGTGTCTACTGCTTGCAGCTCACTTTCCCTGAAGCTGATGGCAGCCTGGGAGAGCCTCCGCTCATCTCTTCTTCCTGACACACTCCTTCTGGCCAGAACACCTACCAGGTCATCATGTTCTGCTTATTCTAGGTGTGGCCTACACTTCTGGTAAACTAGCTCCATTCTAAAGCTGTCAAGCTCCTGGCTGGTGCTCTAGGCATCACTCAGCTAGTCTTCCTTATGATTGTTTTTTACCCCAGGAAAATGCCATTCCTCACTTTCTGTAATGATGACACATTCTGAGTGTTGCTATGTGTTTTTGATTTAACCACAACAAAGTCTGGGAATAAAAAGACTTTTGGTAAAATCAAAATACTATTTCTTTTTAAAGTCAGGGAGAAGGCCTAAGTGGGTCTGCTGCTCTATAAAACCAGACTACAAAAAAGCAGTAGTTTCCTGGAAACTTAAACAAATGCTACTAACATGGATTGAAACCCAAATGCCTATGAGATCAGCATCATAAAACACATTTACCAATTACCTAGGTAAATGTGTGTGGTGGAGGAGAAATGTGGATAACTTCAAGGAGTTTATAATCAGGCTGAAAAATAGTTCAACAGTTATCTTAAATATGTCAGGTTGAGGATTCAGTAAAATGGCCAGCTCAACATCTCTTCCAACCTTGTTTTAGTAGGCTTTTTTTTTTTTTTTTTTTTTACTGCAGAAGTTAGAAAGCTAAACATTACAACTCTCAGATTCCTTTGTAGCTAGATTCTGGATATGATTAAGTTCTAGGTTAATCCAGGTCTTCTACCAATGAGTACAGAATCTTGGCCAAGTTTCTTAGCCTCTCTGTACTTTTACTTTTCTCATTTCAAGATGGAGGTTTGACATTAATATTAAATTGAGAGATTTATTCGAGGATTCATTGATGCAATGAATGCAAAGACATTAGCACCCTGCTTGGTACCTATAGATACTCAATAAATTCTTGCAATCACTATTAAGAGGAATAAACAGAATGCTCTTCCCACGTCCTACTTCAGAGTAAGTAAGGAGGAAGGGGGCAGAAGTTTTCGTATTCATTTTGCTGGTACAGATCTAGCAGATGTAAAGAGGCTCTGAAGCCAACAGTTCCAGGAAAAAACTCCTGGTTATTGAATTATAGCTGAGGGGCTGTGTTCCTGGTACCTGCTATCGTGATAGCAGCCTCCTGATTGCCTAGCTTCTTGTGTATGGTAGAGATAACTAATCCTTGGGTGCGCCAATTTTGCAGCGTTGTTCTGGGAGTCACTTCCAGAGTCCCAGCCTGTGCCTCCAGCCTTTGTAACAATGTTATAAATACTTAATTCCATAAATTAAAACACCTTGTGTTTAAAATTGTGAAATGGTTTCTATTACGTGGAAATGTACCCAACCTGATATAGGCAAAATGGAAGACGGCATCATGTCTCTACCACTAGGAAGCAGTGGTGGCTCTGTGAGACAATGTGTGAGAGTAACCGGATCACACCCCTACTCCAGATATGTTTCCTCAGTTATAAACTAGAAAGTAGTCTTGAAGCAGAACATGGAAATGGAATTCCATTTACTCTGCCCACTAGGAGGCATTTTCTTCAGCATTGTCTTTCAGGACCACCATGGAGAAGATGTCACAGCTGTCCACTTCCAGGTGATGCAGCAAATCATGCAGAGCCATCTATGAATCAGGCTCATTTTTCTTGCCTCAGTCTATTGATTGTAAGGAACTCTCCATGAAGCCATAGGTGTAGGTTAAGAGAGAAGAAAATGTAGTAGGAATAGGTACCATTGTTCACTTACTCATGCAGCGTGCTTGGCCCTCTGGACCTACTTGAGCCTTATCAGGTATATGTCACCTCCAACTGATAAGAGAGTTCTGCTGTGCATGCCTGAACTTAAGACTTGGTGGGTCAGACTACATCCAGTTCATTATGGGCAGCTTAGGCTGCACTGCAACTTGATGATGGTGTGTGGTCAAGTGTTCAGTCTCTACTAGGGCCCAGTAGCAATCCAAAAGGAAAACTGTTATCTAAAAGAATGGGATATCTTTGCTTAATATCCTAAGGTCTATCCAGTGATTCATCTGGAGGGGCTGGCCAAAGGTTCCCCGCAGCATTTCTATCTGCCACAGAGATTTTAAACACCATTGGATCTACTGGGGATATAGCCCAAGTGACAAAGTAGCTTTCACAGAAGACTGGACCAGTTGCAGAGCCTTTTCCTTTTCTGTCCCCTACTCAAAACTAGCAGCCTTTGGGATTACTTGATCAACAGGTTCAAATAGCAGACCTGAAGGAGATAACTGTTGCCTCTATAATCTGAGGAAGCCAATTAAGCATGGTGGCTTTTTCTCAAGTGATAAGAAGGCAGAAATTTGCCATTTCCCTTAGGAGGCGTATCTTAACATGTCACAGACCACTGACACCCTGGAAAAATCACCAATGTGACTTTCGGTGATATAAGCTTCAGAATTTGGAGATATTTGTGTCACACAAGTTTTGGAATACTTTCTACTTCCTGTTCACCTGGTTAGGTCATTACATGATAGCATCAGGAAAACAGACCAATGCCATGTCTTACAGAACAGAGAGGTGATCAAGTTTCCTATTGACTAGAATATGACATAGGTTTAGAAGGTTGATGCACATTGCTGGTCCTAACACCTGGCAGTAAACTGCCACTGATGATTTTTAATATCAAGTTAAAAAAAAAACAAAACTTGCCAGATCAATAACTGGCAATACCAGGTGCCAGAGAATTTATTGTTTCACTCAAGCAAAAAAAAAAAAAAAAAAACACACATCTGGATCAACAATTGTAGTCAGTCAGCACGTGATTAAATGTACAATAATCTATTCTCATTCTGCATTGTTTCTAGACTTATAACCAAATTCAGCTTCTAACAAATAAGTTAAAAAAATACTATTCATGAAAAGATGCAACGTGCCCCTAAATAATTTTGAGGTTTTGCCAATTCATACTAACAGAAAACACGTATGGGAACTGATTCGAAGCGTATTAGATCTAAGTGGCAGCAATATAATGTTGGGACAAACAAAATGTTATTGATTAGAGGGCACCAGGATAAGATTCTGAATTCAATGTGCTTGAGTCACTAAAAAGGGCTCCAGTAGGGGGGCCTGGCGCGGGGTGCGCAGAGAGCCACGCTGGCGCGGGTCCTGATGTGGAGGGACCCGCAGTGTGAAGGCGGCACGGAGGGTGTGCAGGCGGATGTACTGCCACCTGCCCAGGGAGGCCCTCGCCAGGGCCTGCGCCTACAGAGACCGCCAGGGACCCGGACCGGTACTGCCCCTCGTACAAGAGCCCGCAGTCCAGCAGCCCAGTGCTCCTGTCCCGGGTGCACTTGGAGAAGGGCGCAGACTCATCTGAGAGTATCGTTGCTGCCATGTGATGGGGCTTGGTCCCGTCTTGGTTCAAAGGAGCTGATCATTCCAAGCTGCAGTTCAACACTCCCAGCTCTTGTAGTGACACCATAATGGAGAAACGGTCCTTCAAGGTGCCTCTGGGAAAAGGAAGACGCTGTGTTGTTTTAGCAGATGGATTCTGTGAGTGGCAGCCATGTCAGGCAAGAAGCCAGAGGCAACCCTACTTCATCTACTTCCCCCAAATGAAAACAAAGGTCCGAGAGTGTGGGTGCTGCATAGGGACCTGAGGACTGGGAGAAAGTCTGGGACAGAAGGCTGAAGCGGAAGAAGGAGGGGCGGGGTTGCTTGGGAGGAGGTAGCACAGTGTTAAAAGAGTTGTGGCTTCTTGGGGGAGTGGCTGTCCTGGTTGAGACCAGGAACCCCCCAGTGGGGTGGGTGGGCAGCCCGGGAAGAAGAATGGCCACCGCCATCAATTCCTGGTGGGAGGGGAGGGGCTCTTGTGCCTACCGCCGTCTCCTGGTAGGACCGGTGGGCTTTCCCTCAGAGCTTGACCCTGCTGGCTGTTCTCAGCCTGACCTGACCTGTTGCTGTCGCAGAGGCTGTTTTCTGTTCAGCCTTTGGGCTTTTTCAGTCTTCTTTTGGAATTAAGTTCTTAAAACACTTTATTTTTCTAAATAAATTATATTTGATAAACTGTCTACATTTCAGAAAATGCTGCTGGTGGGAGGAAGTCCAGATCTGATTGTTTTCTCCTGGCATCAGACCTAGGGAATGATTTTGTAACAAATGTGGGGCACTAGGATTTTCTGTGGACAACACTGCTTTTTTGGAAACAATAAAAAGGTTCGGTGGGAGAAAAAAACGGCTCCAATAATTTGCTTCGTTGATTGACTGAACGATGGACCCAGAGGAAGTGTATACTGAGTGAAGTTGAAATGCTAGAAGAAGGTATCCAAAGGCTTAGGGAGATTGTGATGCTCAAGTATATTTATTATTTAAGAGCTTCTCAGTTTCACTCTAACTATATCCCCTCAGAAGATTCAGAAACACTTCCTTCACCAAGGCCAAGAGAAATACATTCGTGAGGCGAAAGCAAACATTCTTAAACAGCTTCCTTGTGGCTAGTCTCCACAGGCCAAAAATGACAGTGGGAATTATTGCCATGGAATTGGGCAATCTGCGTTCAGTGAAGATAATAGTATTGTGGTGAAACGGAGCAGGATCCTATGGCCTTCTCCCCCATGTCCTTAGCCTGCCTTTTGTCTGTAGAAAAACTTTAGCCAAAGAATAACTTTAATCAGAGAAGTGAGAAAATGCAGAAGCAAAGGAAAACAGTCAAACAGGACAAGATAATAATAGTTTGGTCATTAAGCAAAGTCAAAGACCTTTAGTTCCTCCTCAAGGGCTATAGATAATACCCTGAGCCATATCCTTTGAGCTGTTTTGTAGATTCTGAAACCCCTACCAGTTGGAAGAAGTTAACTACCTAATGACCAGAGTGTAGTCATGACATAAGCTGCCACAGGTCCAAGAATTGGCCTCAGGGAAATGGGAACAAACTGACTCTGGAGCTGAAGACTAACTGTACTTTAAACAATCAAGATGATGCTGATCAGACCACCACATGATCAATTCCAAGATGACTGTCAGAGCTAGCTGTGCTGTTGCTGCATGTAGCCCCTTTCCCTCTGCCTATACACCCCTGGATCTCCCCTTTAAAGGTCTTGCCCCCTGGTTGTCAGCATGGGGGAGTTGGCCTTTGGACATGAGTCCACACTCCCCTCCAACCCCATTGCTAGCCCCTGAAATAAAGCAAATTTCCTTTCCACCAACCTTGTCTTTTTACTGGCTTTAGAGTGGCAAGCAGCTGGGCCCCACTTTCAGTAACAGTGGGGTGGTAGATGCTGATTCAAGTCAGCCTTCTGTTTACTCTTGCTTACACAGACCAAATAAAACTTGAGTGGACTGCCCGTCTATTTTTGCTCTGAGGACAAAATGATCAGCTAACCAACACCAAAGATCTCTATGGAGTAAACCATTCTGATTACTGTACTTCTTTGGCTCAGCTGCCCATCATGGTAACAATTCCCACTTTGTCCTCTAGACTGAAGACAGAAGACAGAAAAATTTTTTTCTGAAGACAGAAAAAAAAATCCCGCTTAAAAATAATGTTGGTTGCCAGATACTATAGAAAAATAAGTCTGACACTGACTCAGGATAAAATATTAAATACATACTTTAGAAAAAATTTAACAAGTAAATTTAAAAGTCAAAAGAGAAAAGCAGTGATTACTAGGAGCTAATCCAGGTTCATTACAATTAATCCATACTAAAGTGGCCTCATTGGTTCCTTAAATGAGATTATTAAATCAGAAAAATAATGTTATATATTATACATAGTACGAAGTTGACTATAAGCTTCATGTGAACAAATAGTATAATAAAGAAAACCTGGATTTCATTAATAACAGTACATTGGCAAGTGAAGAACAACTACATTCTAACCTGCACTGGTCAGCCTATATTTGAATTGCCATGCCAGTGTTGAATACAATATTTTAAAAGAAATGTTAACCAAACAGAATAGTCCACGAACAAGGAGGAGTTCAACAGGGGCTATGGATAATCCAGCACATGAAGAACGGTTGTGGTAACTGGGGATTTGTGTCAAAAAACAAAAATAAAACTACTTTGTTGGGAGAGCTCCAGTTAGCTGCCTTTATTTGAAGTGTGGCCATATGAAATAGGAAATTGATTTACCTGGGGTAACTTCAAAGGAAGATCAAGGACCAAATAGGTAAATTTCCAGGGAGGAAGGTTTGGATGTAATATTTAGAAAAACCTTTAACTCACTGCAGTTGCTTGGCAGTAGAATTAGCTGCTGTAGAAAGCAAGGGCTTCTCTGCCCTGGCAATATTTTTGCAGAAGCTGAGCCTGCATCTGCTCTGTGTTTTGGTTGAGGGCGTTCCTGCAATAGGTAGGAGGTTAAACTAGATGACCTTTAGGGCCCCTTCCAATCTCTTTCAATAATTCCATAAAGAGTGAGCAGGGAATATAAGAGGAAGGAAAAGAAGTTCCTGAGGTGCATGAGGTAGGCAAAGGGGACAGGATGTGAGAGACGAGGTGGTAATTCAGAGAAACTGATCTCAACGTACTCTCTACCCATAATGTAACATCACAGTCTCTCATATCTACCTAAAAACATGAGAGTTAATTAAACTGGACCTATTGTTTTCTCACGTCAAAGTAACTTATGATACACCGATTTAGATGACAACTGTGAAACACTGATTTAGAGGATGCCTTTCCCTGGGAATAGGGATATATGGAAAGAGCAGTGGCTAGGAGTAGGAAAATGGAAGCTTTAGAGTTTCATCCCAGTTTTGCCCAAAACTCACCATCTGCTCTTTGCGCAATTTCTTGCAAATTCCATTTAGCTTCACTGAAAAGGAGACTTTGAGTTTACTACGAACTCTTAAAAATTGAGTGTGAAATAGCTCATCAGATACAAGATCTAGGCTCAGAAGCAACCTCCTGACTTTGCCTCTCATATTTCATATTGCAGCCCTGCAATGAAACAGAGCTCACATTTTTTTGTCTTGGGTTTTGAGGTTAAAGGGAGGATTTCGCAGAGGATATCATAATTCCTCCCTGTGGCTATAGAATTATCCTAAGGGGTTGCTACAACTGAGTGGAGTAAGGTAAGTACTGATCAAGTCTCAGTCCCTCCCAAGGCCTTAAAATGGGTTCTTCCTTAGTCCCTGAGGAACTGGTATCTGTAAGAAAATCAGGAGGCCTGGTCCCCGAACTGCCTTCAGAGCACATTGTGGGAGGTGCAGACCAAAGGTGAGTTTACACATCAGTGACTAAAGTTTCCTGCCACTAAGCATAAGAAGTCACTCATGAGCAGCGTCCCTAAACCACAGCTACAGGATGTGGGCACAAGCCCTCGTACAGTTGTTGGCCAAAAGCCAATGAACATTCATCCCTGTGCAAATACTTGGGCTTTGTTGCTGTTGTTAACCTTTGAAAACCACAGGCATTCATCTCTCTCTTTCTTCCCCTTGGCAGGAGTCATCTTCTTTTCTCCAACTTGGTCTCCTGTGTGTAAAGAATTTCTGAGGAGCTTTTAAGCCTGAATTTAATACTTTTGCCCTCCCCTCTTTTGCCCCACAAAATGCCAGGCAGAGGTAAAGCTGCCTTACAAAATATCTGCTGGCTTCCGCAGCTTTGTTTGGGCTTTTAAATCAGATAGGATATCAGAGAGCTCCATGAGTGACCTTAGCCTTTAAGAAAATACAGGTAATTTCTGGAAATTCCCCCTAAACAACGGTGACCTATTGTTTTCTCACGTCAGAATGAACACAGAAACTCTGATACGCTGATTTAGATGACGTGTCTTTTCCTGGGAATGGAGGTATATGGAAAGAGCAGTGGAGATGGAATTGGAGATTGGAAGCTTTAGAGTTTAATCCTCATACCAAAAATTCGCCATCTGCTTTTTGAGAGACTTCTTTCCAGTTTCTAGGCCTTTGCTCTGTGTTCTGTGAAATGAAAGCATTAGATTCGATGGGTTCTTTTCTTCCTTAGCCCCAGGGCTCTATGAATTGGCTTCCTTAGTAATGCTTCAGCAATGGGACAATGAGAAGGGGACGCAAGGCAAAAGATCCTCATAAATTGGCTTCTCTTTTCTGCCTTAGAGGCTGGCCAAATGTCAGCCTCCAAGAAGACCCGACTGCCCACTGGGAGGCCAGGCGTGGTGATTCATGGCAGCTCTCCTTCTTGTTAAGTGTTAGAGAATCCATCAACCTTGGTTCTGTAACCCCAATGCCCCACATCCAGGTACTGAAACACAAGCTGAACCTACTCCAGCATGGGAATCTTATTTTTAAATCAAAGAGATGGCAGATGGATGTTCCAGAATCTAAATCAACAGGAGAACTTTCTAACCATCAGAGCTGCCCAAGATGTATCAGAAGATTATGAGCAATCTGTCAATAGAATTGTTCAAATAGTTTCTGAACAGAGATTTATTGGAGATTTTCTAGTGGGATTTCTTTCTTTTTTTTTTTTTTTTTTTTTTTGTGGTATGCGGGCCTTCCTCTGTTGTGACCTCTCCCTTTGCGGGGCACAGGCTCCGGACGCGCAGGCTCAGCGGCCATGGCTCACGGGCCCAGCCGCTCCGAGGCATGTGGGATCCTCCCAGACGGGGGCGCGAACCCGATTCCCCTGCATCGGCAGGCGGACGCGCAACCACTGCGCCACCAGGGAAGCCCCTCTAGTGGGATTTCTTGAATGGACAAAGATCAGAGAGAGAAAATGGCCAACCATGACATTTTTATGATGATATGCTTTGTACTTAATGCCTCTTGTATCAAATCTTATTCCCAATCAGACCTAGGATGGCCCTTTGAGAAATGTTATTGGTATAGTTCAGATGGTAGCCTGAAGGAAAAGCCCAGGTATACATATAGGTCTCCTGGTTTGTGGGTTGTGGTTACTTGTCAAGCTTATGGACAAGGAACCCTCGTGAGAATACCATGTGTCAAATGGGAAAGAGATGGTCGGCAGGTCCATGGTGACCAAAAAACAATTCCCAGAAGAACTAAATTTAGTTCCCTTGGATGGTGTCCCAGTTTCTGCTGCCAAAGTGACATTGCACTACAGGCAGATACTCAATGATTTTTATTTAATAAAATAATTTAACCTCATTTTATTGAATCCTCACAAGGTCTTTATGAAGTAGACAAAAGAGATAGCATTGTCTCCATTTTACAGATGAGGAAATTAAACCTTAGGAAAGTTCAGGTAATTTTCCAAGGTCTCACATGATTGATTCAACTCTTTCCAAAAAAAAGGTTGTATTACCTAATCATCGACAACAATTATTTGGAGAATCATAAGGTCTCTGGTTTTAAATGATTTTATCAAGCATCCCTTTAACAATCCCTTTCACAATATCCACTTTATCTAGTCCCTACTAGTACACATCAAGTGATGGGAGACTCTTTCAAGGAGGAAAGCTTCCCATCTTTGGACATTTTTAACTATAAGAAGTTCTTTCTTGTCTTAAACTGCCATCCAAATCCCTGAATCCTCTCATCCTCTGGTCATAATCCTGATTTCTAGATCCCATTGATCAGTTTCTGGAATATCCCACAGGACAATCTGTGTGAAATGTGAAGACAATTCTCATGTCATCTCTGACATCATTCTTCTCCACACTAAACAGTCTTGGTAACCTATTGGTACAGACTGACCTCAGGGCTAAGAGATATTTTCCTCCTCTCATCTTTTCTGATTTGCTCCATTGATGATGCTGCATTGTGTCCTTTCGAAGGTCATTCGGGAACAGTCCAGCCTAGGTTACAAGGGGAATAAATATGCAGAAAGAAGTCACTTGTCAGACTGGTCCTTAAATGGTAACTCAAGAGAATGTGCTGGACATTTCAGAGGCTTCTGTCAACAAATGCCACTATCTTGAGGCAAATGGGGATTTTCGGGCAGTGGTGTTATAATAATTTTCCAATTGTGCCTGCTTCAGAACCACTGCCAAAACAATCCAACGACTTTTCATTCCACTACTGTTGTGACAGGACAGCTAAGGATTTCAACATTTCCTTTTACAGTCTGAAGAGAAGTTCCCTGCCTTGGGGACTATACCAATATTTGCCATCATGAGGGAAAAAAAAGTGGGTGCTGGGAAGTGGAAAGAGAGGGAGAGAAATACTAATGAAAGTAAACAAAGATAAAGACAAAATAAAATGAGAGTTATTCAAAGTTTGGATTTTGAATGCCTCCATCAAATTGATGTTTGTGAAATATCAGAGGAAATCTTTGAAATTGAGGAAGTGAGCATTTTGAAGAGAAGACTTTAGACCTCACATAAAGAACCCCCTTTCCCCTTCCCACCCCCCAAAAAACAGCTGGAATTTTTAACTTGAATACCAGCCAAGGTGTCTCAACTTTGGTTCTTTAGACGGGCAAAGAGCTGATTATAATAATATTTATAGTGCTCAACATTAAAAGTTTCTTTTCGGGGCTTCCCTGGTGGCGCAGTGGTTGCGCGTCCGCCTGCCGATGCAGGGGAACCGGGTTCGCGCCCCGGTTTGGGAGGATCCCGCATGCCGCGGAGCGGCTGGTCCCGGGAGCCAT